>NC_134089.1:168956216-169312138 GCF_000715075.1 Nicotiana tabacum | reverse complement strand
ACTATCATGTGGTGAACTACGTTTGACCTGATTCCTCAAAGAAGGATACGTAGGCGCCTCACGGCTCGGTCATAGGGTGCACAATATACATGATGTGCACAAAAAAAAGTTATGTCAAGCGACCCCAATCAGAAACTGGGGCAGAAATTGTATTGGAAATAAGAAAAAGATTCCAAGAGTTGTAATTTTAAACCCATACCAGAACTGTTTAGCTTTTAATACCTTTTCCATTTCTAACCCCATACCAGAAAGACCTTTCGACAAATCTTAGAAAAATGCTGAGTCAAGCAAATGAAGATGGTTCATAAAACTCTGGTACAAACAAGAAAAGAAAGTAAAAATGAGAGAGTCTTATAGGTGAAAACCCACACGGGCACCATAAGGCGACGGAAGTTGAGAGAAAAGTAAAATGAGAGAGTCTTATTGGTAAAAACCTTCATAGGCACCCTAAGGCGAAAAGGAAGTGAAAAAATGAGGAAAGTTTATCGATGAAAACTCTTTGAGACAATTGAAAGGAGATTGATTAAAAGACTGGGTTGATTAATCCGAAATGCATACTCTGATCATTGGTGCCAGTAATTCCAATCAGATAAGTCCTTTATTCCTTTTCCAACAGTCATCCAAACTTGGATTTTTCTTTTCATTCTATAATTGTCGAAATCAGCGTTATTTCGTCACTAATAATCTTACATTTCTAAAAACTTTGAGATAAGTTTATTTCCAAACAAATAAGAAGGAATGTCAAGGTATACTACCAAGATTCAAGGTTACAAAATACGGCCACGAAAGGTGGGAGATAAAAGATATGGGTGTAAGAAAGGTGAAATCAAAAGTGGATCAGCAAAGTCAGAAAGGATATATGATTACAGTTAAAAGGGTTTGAAGGAAAACATACAGAGGAGAATCCTATAGTCAAGGATCAATTACAAAGACAAAACATTCTTTTCAACCATTCTAAGGCAATAAAAAGAGACGAAGAGAAGCATCACCATCGGCAAGAATACCCCAGCCAACCACCCTGCTTTAAACTAACGAAGTTTTCTTTGATTTAAAACAGGGGCAAGTACAATATTTGTGTCAGGAAATACCCGGTAAAGAATTAAAGAAGTCAGGCGTCCACCTGGAGAATGAGGATGAGAAAAGAAGAAATCAGGCGTCCACCTGGAGAATGAGGATGAGAAAAGAAGAAGTCAGGCGTCCACCTGGAGAATGAGGATGAGAAAAGAAGAAGAGGCGTCCACCTGGAGAATGAGGATGAGAATTGAAGAAGTCAGGCGTCCACCTGGAGAATGAGGATGAGAATTGAAGAAGTCAGGAGTCCACCTGGAGAATGAGGATGAGAATTAAAGAAGTCAGGCGTCCACCTGGAGAATGAGGATGAGAAAAGAAGAAATCAGGCGTCCACCTGGAGAATGAGGATGGAGAAAAGAAGAAGTCAGGCGTCCACCTGGAGAATGAGGATGAGAATTAAAAAAATCAGGCGTCCACCTGGAGAATGAGGATGAGAAAAGAAGAAGTCAGGCGTCCACCTGGAGAATGAGGATGAGAATTAAAGAAGTCAGGCGTCCACCTGGAGAATGAGGATGGAGAAAAGAAGAAGTCTGGCGTCCACCTGGAGAATGAAGATGAGAATTAAAGAAATCAGGCGTCCACCTGGAGAATGAGGATGAGAAAAGAAGAAGTCAGGCGTCCACCTGGAGAATGAGGATGAGAATTAAAAAAGTCAGGCGTCCACCTGGAGAATGAGGATGAGAATTAAAGAAGTCAGGCGTCCACCTGGAGAATGAGGATGAGAAAAGAAGAAGTCAGGCGTCCACCTGGAGAATGAGGATGAAGAATTAAAGAAGTCAGGCGTCCACCTGGAGAATGAGGATAAGAATTAAAGAAGTCAGGCGTCCACCTGGAGAATGAGGATAAGAATTAAAGAAGTCAGGCGTCCACCTGGAGAATGAGGATGAAGAATTGAAGAAGTCAGGCGTCCACCTGGAGAATGAGGATGAGAAAAGAAGAAGTCAGGCGTCCACCTGGAGAATGAGGATGAGGAAAGAAGAAGTCAGGCGTCCACCTGGAGAATGAGGATGAAGAAAAGAAGAAGTCAGGCGTCCACCTGGAGAATGGGGATGAATAAAGAAAAGAAACAGTTAAGGCACCCACCTGGAGAACGAGGGAATACAATTGAAGTGTTGAAATCAAAAGCCCGCTCATATGATAAAGGAGCACATCTAAAAATCAATAAAGCAGAGGAGTCCAACAAAATCCCCAGCAAGAAACAACGAGAGTCCCAAAAGAAAATACGGGACACAATGAAAAGGAATACGGAATAAGCCAAATGCCCAAGAGTCACCAAGATATCAAGACAACAAGAAACGCAAGGGCATGACCTAGATAAGATTTTTTATAATTCCTGTACCATAATCTAGTTTAGTCTTTGTATTACCTTTGAAGTAAGGTGTAATAAGGAGGTCAGCAAGTAGTAAAAACAGCACAAAGCAGCAGTAACATCGTAGTCCCACGGTAGTCCCAGCTACCCAAAACTTCCCGAACTACATTGACCTGATTCCTTTATAGCCAAGGATATGTAAGAAACCTTTGAAGCAGAGGTTCGGTCAAATCTTTCAAAAAATGCTTCCCACGGAGTATTCGAACGGGCAAAAATTGCTCGTATCCGCTCACTTTATCTTTGCACGAAAACTCTTCGAGTTTCCGCACAAAGAGGGGCAGCTGTGAGCACGTGATTTTTGCCTTACGAAAACTACTCCAAAATAAATCAAAAAATAAAATAAATTTCTTTTACTGTGTAATTCTTGAATTTGCGTGGTGTTAAATATTTGTGTTATGTCCGTAAATGTTTACTTTGTCATAATAAATTGAAAATTAAAAAAAATATATGTTTCATGCATATCTAGGATTTAATTATGCATTTAATAATTGATTCAAAACAAAATCACAAAAAATATGCATTTTTATTTTTATTTTTCGTCATATTAATTGTGTCATTGTGTGATTAATGTTTTATCTACGTGTTAATGGTTATTAAAAGATAATTAGTATTATTATAATGATAATTTTGTTTTTATTATTTTAATTATGAATTTAATAATTAGGAATTTAATTAGGAAATTAAAAGAAGTAGAAATTAAGTGGGTAAAACGGATCTGGGCCAAAATCCTAAACAAAAAATCAGGCCCAAACCATTTTTAACCCCCCACAGCCCAATCTAGGCAGCCCAGGTCCGGTCCAAACCAGACGAGCCAAAACGACAGTGTTTGGTCGTGGCTTCTCGGGGACCGTTGGATCAAATCCAACCAACGGTCAAGATCTCACCCCCTTACCCGTAACCCGTAACCCGACCCAGTGACCCGACTCAGCCGACCCTGGCATTAAACCAAACGACATCGTTTGGTTTAATGAATTGATCCTGGCCCTTCATTCTACTTGATCTAACGGTTAGTATCAATCCACCCCACCCCTATATAAGTCCCAAGCCCCTACCCCGGCCCCTAACTGAACACCCCCCCTCCTCTCACTGTTCATCATCGTCCCCAAACCCCACTCCTAACCCTAGCCGCCCTAGAATCCCACCGCCTGAAACCCGGCGGCATCAACGCCGCCGGTCACCAAAATAACACCCTAGAACCCCCTGAACATCCTCTACACAAATCTGACCTTAGTTTCCTTCGAATCAGACCCCAACTCTTCGAATACTAAATCGAAGGTGGGTCTGAAAACTCAAACCTTTCCAATGGCTTCCAAAATAACACCATAGCTTCCCCTAACCACCCTAAGTATAGATCTGTTGTTTGTTTGGTTCGAATCCTCTCAGAACTCTTCGAATCTTCTTTTGAAGATTTGGACCAAACAAGAACTTACCCAGACCTGTTCCAAAGTGACACCAAATAACCCCTAGGCTTCCCTCACCCTTGTGTCGTATTTGGTTCTCCTCAAATCTGACCAGAAATGGTTAAGTCCCAAATCGAACTTTCAAGAACCCTAAAAATACCAGACTTTTGGATTCTGTCCAGATTGAATAAAGATTGAGGTTTAATCGACCTTAGTCGAAGTATTTTCAGTGGAAAATACTTCGACTAAGGTCTGTTTAATTTCAAACAAATCCGAAGCCAAGTTGAGTTCGAGTCTGATTAAAATTCAGAGGTACTTTTCTATTTCTGTTTGTGTATTCTGTATGTATTTTCGTTTGTTTTAATAACTTGTTAATTTTTCATATTTTGTTTTGATTAATTCTGTCATCTTTGTCTCATGTCCGTCTTATGATCAAAATATGAAACTGTTTCTGTTGGTTGTGATTATTTACAATGTGAGTAATCGACTCGATTAAGTTCGTCGATTAGTTATATTATGAATTCTCATTCATGATAATACTGATTGAAACAATTTGTTTCTATTTTTATGTACTGTTTGTTGACAGATATTGTAGATAATCATTTTTAATTAATACTCGTCAGTTAAATCATCCTGGTTTATATGAATCTGTCAAAATAAGTGTTGTATATATGTTATTGTCTGAACATTAAAGTTTCAGGGCATTGTCAGTATATTGACAATGCTCCTATGTTTGTTTGATTTTGGTTCAAATTTGAAGTTCAGTTTGAATTATTATGCTGAACTCAGTGTAATATTGTTGTAATGTCAAGTTTGAATTCAAGTTTACAAAAGTTGGTCAAATACAATTATGTTAGGAGGTTAATAGGATTGGTTATAGCTGTAAATCAGAAGGATAATTAAGTTTATACAGATTATAGAATCTGTTTTGCAGTAGGTTCTGATTTTTCAGTAATATTTCTGGGATAAAACAGTAAGGGTAATGTGATAAAATAGTGGACTGAAAGTGGGATGTTAATGGTTATAATTTAAGATACTAATGGGGAACAAGGGATAATGGGCTGCTTAAAATCAGGATAGGATCATTTAAATTATTCAAAAGCAGTTTTAATGGAAACTTTCTGATTTTAAAAGGAAAAAAAGGGTTCATCCAGCACTAAAAGAGTATAGGACCAGCCCTGTATAAATACAGGGAGCTGGACAGACTTTAAGGGACTGATATTTTGAAAGAGAAAAATCTGATTTAAGAGCTTTTCAGAGAAAGATTGAGAGAGATACATTGAGAAAAATCAGAAATAGAAATCTGAAAATTGAGAAGAACAGAATCAGATAGAGGATAGAAGGAAAGAAAGAAAATCAGAAATAGTAAAAAGAATTCTACATATTAAGGCTGATTTTTGAAATTAAGAGCTTTTCAGTTTTCCTTTTCTAAAGTTTTAGAATCAGACATATTGTTCAGTTTAAAAATCTGAAACTTTTAAGAAGTCTTGTACTGTGTTTCTAAGTTCCTCGGGCCTTGTTTTGTTGACCAAATCTGTTGCACACTGGTATATTCTGCTGAATTTGTTACTGCTGCTACTGCTGAAATTTACTCCTTCTACCTTCATTTTCAGGTACATGTCTTTTAAATTTCATGTTGGAAAGAGATTCAACATGACTAATCAATGAAGCTTGAATTGCAATTCTGTTTTTCCATTTGTCCAAGTTCATCAGTTTAAATTTCATTTTTTGTTTCATGTTAGTTAATTAGTAGTGAATTCAATTTGATAGCTATGAGTTAATTGTCTTACCTTGAAATTCATATAAGGCTTTGTAATAATGTTAGCCCTTCATCTCATTAGTTTTGTCATGTTTGAACTGTCAAGGTAGGAAACATGACATAAAGATTGGCCATTAACTAGGCCTTGTGACGTTGTTAGTTGAATAAAGAATAGCGTGAAAATGTCAAAACCATATTGCTAGTTTATTCTGATAATCTGATTTAGTTGTGGAAGGAATGATATAAGTTGTACGTTCTTATGTGGCATTATAACAGGTATCTATAGAACCATTAGTGGATGGTAAGTTGAGTTGTTATGGCTCATTATGATGTTAAAGTGCTACGAATGTTTCAAGACATACAAATATGTGGCATGTAAGGCAATGTTGTTAATCAATTTGTATAATAATTCCCTTTCTTATCAATTTGATGCTTATTTACCATCCTAAATAAATAATTAGGCCTATTGGATTAAAAGCAAGTATATGAGAATAAAATGAGATATACAAATTGCAACACTTTACATCAACGACAATTAGAAATAGGACTTGCACTAAATAGAAATAATAAAAGTTCTTGAAAAAATATTTTTCCCTTTATAAATCATTTTTAGTTTCATATACAATTCATTATTGGGCATATAGATATATATATGTTGTATTTGTGAAGAATAGTATTAATCATGTTCTTATTCTTTATTTTGAATTTGAATAGTCTTGGATGAACATAAATTATACGCGGAGATTATAATCGACGGGCAACATTTAATAAATTGTGAATTTTTTTTAAGAATTAAGGGGTATCTTAAATGGAGATTTCTCATAATATAATAAACAATTTGGGGGACAAGTCCATAATACTATTTTGCGCAATCAGGGATGCGTTCGCGCACCCTGATTATATTTTAAAAGTAACTTCGGATTATGCGTACGCGCAATTTCGAGCGAATATTTAATAAAAACGAATTTCTTTGGAAAATATTAAATAAGTTCATATAACCCGAGATGTGCAGTTCATTATCTAAATACAAGGGTAATGATGTTCCTGATTTTATTTTAAATTTCGAACATATGTTTTTTTGTTAATAAAAACAATAACAATTTTATTGTGTACACGTACGTGTGGCACGATCCCCGGTAATTATAAAAAGTACATAATACGAATATACGTACGCATAATTCGTCCATATAATTGTAAACAATAAGTGAAAAACGGTAGTAAAATCATGCAAATAAAACGTATTTAGTAAAATCAAGATAATTAAGCCAAGAATGAAAGCAGTTGAGCGACCGTGCTAGAACTACGGAATTCGGAAATGCCTAACACCTTCTTCCGGATTAACAGAATTCCTTACTCAGGATTTTTGGTTCGCAGAATAATAAACAGAGTCATATTCTCCTCGATTCAGGGATTAAAATTGGTGACTTGGGACGCCTTAAAATTCCCAGGTGGCGACTCTGAAATAATTAAATAAATCTCGTTTCGACTGTCCTTTAATTGGAGAAAACTCCCTTGTACCCTCTCGGGTATGTAAAAAGGAGGTGCGACAGTAAGTGCCTAGCCTAACCTCGGTGAAATAGTGACGAGGCTAGGACCAGACTACTAAATAAACCTGTGCAAAATAGCGTACAAAAATAATAGGAAGCAGATAACAACGATGGAAACAATGATCAACCAGTGATATAAATAGCAGGCAACAAGAACACCATAAATGTTTCTCAACAAATAATAAATACAAGTGCAATTAATTAATCAAATCCTTCAAATATAAATCTTTCACCTATAAATCTTTCAAGTAATAATCTCTATAATATGCTTTTCAATAAATATATTTCGAATATATTTCCTTCAAAAAATATCTTTCAGATAAGCATCTTTCGAATATAATTCTTTCGAGTAAAGGTGACCTTGTGACACCTCATTTCATAATCATAAATAATATAGGTCTCAGCCCACTTTCATATTTTCATGGCACCTCGTGCCCATATTTATGTCACAACCGCACGGACAACTCACGTGTCATTAAATAAAACCATAATATTTTTCTCTGGCACCTTGTGCCCATATATTTTTGTCTCACATTGCACAACAATATTCTCATGTTACTCAGCTCATAAGTTCCATAACCCAATACAATTAACAGTGTTCAAGGAGCCTCATTCACTTAACATAAAGTAGAGTACAACTTCCAACCCAATTAGGAAATCAACAAGAAAAGATGATTTTTTTTTTAAATCATTTGATAAAGAAAATACCATTTTCAATGAAAGTACAATATCGAAGGAATCATTACCTTTGATACGAGAAATTAATAAATTAAAACATAGTAGAAATTCCTTTTTAAGTAAAGTACAACCTCAAACGGTTTAAGGAAACTTTATTTGAGAAATCAATTGAGTTAAAAATGTAATAATTCTTGAAATTTGAAGTATTGAACATATTAAAAAAATAAGTCGAGGTATTGTAAACACTATGGATTCCAACACAAAGGATCACAACAGTAAAGGGATCTAAACAGTTAATACACTTGAATTGTTAATAACAAGTAAACACAGCAAACAGAAAGTGCACGGCATCACCCTTCGTGCTTTAACACTCTCTCACCAAAACAATACACGGCATCACCCTTCGTGCTTTAACACTCTCTCACCAAAACAATACACGGCATCACCATTCGTGCTTTACACTCTTCCTCACCCAAGCAACAAACACAAGGCAAATAGGGTAAGAGAATCTATAACATCGAAATAAAATCAAGTAATAACGGAAAATCAGTAAATAAACGTACAGGACAACATAACTCAATTAGAATCAGGAAAAATCAAGGACAAGTGCACGACATCACCCTTCGTGCTTTTACTCTCGTCCTCACCATAAGAATCAATATAAACTCACGGAATCACCCTTCGTGCTTTACACTCTTCCTCACCATAAAATCAATATAATCGGCACGGAATTGTACATCGTGTGACACGGCATCACCCTTCGTGCTTTACACTCTTCCTCACAAAATCATACACGACATCACCCTTCGTGCTTTAACAATCTTCCTCACCCAAACAACAATCACAAGAAATAAGGGCAAGGAAATAAATGAAATCACAATAAAATCTCGGTAAGGGAACAATAATACAACAATCAAATAAACGGCAAGGGAAACAACATCAAAATAATAACATCCCGGCAAGGGAGACAATAATATCAAACAAACATCCCAACAAGGGAACAATAATATCAAACAAACATCCCGGCAAGGGAACAATAATAATAATAACATATGAAGCGCAATAAACCACAACGGAATCATAACAATTATAATATAAGACTCACGGGCATGCTTGACACCAACGTATAGATACTCGTCACCATGCCTATACGTCGTACTCCACAATTAACATGTAGCAAATAAGATACAACTCCTAATCCCTCAAGCTAAGGTTAGACCAAACAATTACCTCGCTTTGCAACCAATTCAAAATTCCAACAAGCCTTTGCCTCGCGAATTCGTGCCCGAAATTCCCAAATCTAGTCATAAACAATTCGATTCAGTCAATAAAAATTATAGGAATTAATTCTATATGAAATTCTACATTTTCCATTAAAAATCCGAAATTGCACTAAAAATTCACTCGTTGGGCCCACGTCTCAGAACCCGACAAAAATTACGGAATATGAAACCTCATCCAATCACGAGTCCAACTATACCAATTTTACTAAAATCCGACATCAACTCGACCCTCAAATCTTCAAATTAAACCAAGAGGATTTTCAAGATTTTCCCAATTAAAAATCACCAATTAAATGCCAAAACTAGTAATAGATTCGGGTAATCTAACCAAAATTAAGTTAAGAACACTTACCCTATTGTTTTATCTGAAAATCTCCCGAAAATCGCCTCTTCCCGAGCTCCAATTCGCTAAAAATGGAAAATGGGAAAAGTCCCATTTTCAGAATTTAATGTTCTGTCCATAAAAATTTCGGGTACTGTACACGACACTGTTCATGGGGGTACTGTACATGGGACTGTTCACGGAGTACTGTTCACGGTACTGTACACGGTACTGTACACGGGGTACTGTTCACGGGGTACTGTACACGGTACTGTACATGATGCTGTAAAAAAAGACATCAGTTTCCCAAAGAGAATTTCAGTAGCTTTTTCTACCCGTTGACCTTCCGAAATCCACTCGAGGCCCTCGGGACTTCAACAAAATACACCAACAAGTCCTAAAATATGATACGGACTTAGTCGAAACCTCAAATCGCATCAAATAATGCTAAAACCGTGAATCACATCCTCATTCAAGCCTAATGAAACTAAAAACGTCCAACTTTTATATTCGATGCAAAAACCTATCAAATCAAGTCCGATTGACTTCAAATTTTGAACACAAGTCATAAATGACATAACAAAGCTATGAAAATTTTTAGAACTAGATTCCGACCCCGATATCAAAAAGTCAACTCTCCGGTCAAACCTAAGAAATCTTTAACCTTAGATTTCTAGATTCCGTTAAATGGCGATAATTTGATCTAGGGACCTCCAAATTCGCTTTCGGGCATATGACCAAGTCCCAATTTACAATACAGAACTACCGGAATGGTCAAAACTTTTATCCTGTTTCGTTTGCTCAAAATGTTGACCGAAGTCAACTCAATTGAGTTTTAAAGCTCTAGTTCACAATTTAATCCATTTTTCACATAAAAACCTTTCGGAAAATTATACGGACTGTGCACGCAAGTCGAGGAATTATTGATACCGCTTTTCAAGGTCTTAAAAATAATGAGATGATTATTTAATTTAAAGATGAGATTTTGGGTCATCACATTAAAACATTCATGTAAGTATACATATATTTTCTCAACTTCTAATTTTTCTAATCTCATATAAAGAGTACAAATTTTCGTATGCGTAATTCTTAAAATGGTAAAAAAATAACCTCTTTTTCTTGTGAAAAAATAATTTATCTTTACAATAAAGAAAATCTCATATTATGTGTATAATTTATCATATCCAAAAATAGTAATAATGATAACTATCCAAAATTATACTTATAAAACTTTTACTGAAATACTCCACTTAAAATAAAATACCACACTAACATAATATCTAACGATATTAAGGTTGTAAACTTACAGGGTCTCATAATAATAATGTCTTAAGCCCTCTATAACCTCCTAATAGATATAATTCCTTCGAACTCTTGATGATTTTACCCGCAGTGGCCGAGATGATATGATGGGATGACCTAGAGGCTTGATGAAGTTATGAATACATGTACCTATGCACTACATGACATTCATACGCATATGCATGACACTATGAGTATTTCATGATTTGCAGAGTTATCCAGACTTACAGGTTGAGTCATTTACTCTATATTTCTTCTGTGTCTGTTATGTACTTATTTATGTGCCTTACATACTCTGTACATTATTCGTACTGACATCCCTTTTTGCCTGGGGACGCTGCGTTTCATGCCCGCGGGTCCCGATAGACAGGTCGAGAGCCCTCCAAGTAGGCTATCAGCTCAGCGGAAGATGTTAGTGTGCTCCATTTGCTTCACAGTTGCTTGATTGGTTAGTATGATTAGATGTGTATTGTTTGGTATGGTGGGACTCTGTCCCGACCTTTAAGGAAATTATATATTCTTAGAGTCTTGTTGACAGATGTCAAGTACGTAAAAGATTGTATGGCCTTGTCGGCCCATGTTTAGTACACGAGCGACTATTTTGGTCTTATAAGCCCGTACTTCATATGTATAAGTTTGTATTCCCTCATACTTTACTCCAATTTATTTACCTATGATAGAATGCTATGAAAGATACGTTACGTTGGTACTCAGCTGAGTAAGGTATTGGGTGTCCGTCGCGGCCCATCGGTTTGGGTCGTGACATATGGATAGGCCAAAGAAGTATTGGGGAGAGGTGATTAGACAGGAAATGTCGGCGCTTCACCTAACCGAGGACATGACTAGCGATATGAAGGTGTGGAGGTCGAGGATTAAGGTGATGGGTTGATAGGTAATTTTGAGTTTCTCCTAGGTTACCAGTAGTACTAGTAATATTCTTGTTGTTGGTTGAATATTACTTTCTTTTAGTTTTGTTATTAATACATTTTGTTTGTGCATAGCGCTACTTCATTATCATTTTAAGCTCTACATAACATTTGAAATGATTTTTTTTGGATCCACTGATCATAAACTATGTGCAATAAAAATAATAAAATAAAATCGATTTCTAATCATTCGATACAATTTCTTTTCTTGATGAAAAATCTAAAAGATAAAAATAACAATGGTGAAAGAAGTGCGAAATTGATAAATATGATGGGTTGACACGATAAATTTCATCCCAAAACCATTTTTTGACTGTGCTTCCATTATATCAACTGTATTTGAACTATTAGATAATTATAATCGATGATAACATCACTATGCCCATCGATATTATAGAATCGTATGTGAGTCACCTCATACGCTCCTCAGAGGTCACAAATAAACCTAAAAGACTCTTTTGTATTATGTATCTTGCTATGTTGTCAGATAGAGTAAAAACACACTCGGACCTATGTTCGCTAGATAAATTGAAAAAGGTATGATAATAATCTCACCATGCATTGCGCACTTTGTTCATCCAATTGGGCAGAACTAGATTCAAGATAGAGAAGGAGAGCCCTTCCATTTTTTTATGCACACGACTTTTTCATAGAGTCTTCTTTCACAGTTGCTAGAGAAGATTCCTAGAGAAGTTCTTTGGAGATACTTGGAGGCAAAAGGTGTGTCGGTACCCTACATTATGGCGATTAAGTGTTACGCCCCATGTTTTTGTACATTAAAGTTTTATCGTAAGTTAATCGACGTAAGTTTGGGAATGAGATTATTTTGAAATTATAAGTATTATGTTATTTCAAACAAGTGATGAGTAAATTCGTGAAGGTTAGAGGGTAAGTAAATCGAAAAAAATAAATTTCATCGAAGTTTGTCATGTTGGGATAAAATACGGCCCGAGCTAAAATATCCGGTATTTATGGACTAATGTCATACAAGGTACCATATGACCATGATAGTAAGGTGTATAAGGTGTGTTAAAAGTGAGTAGTATTTTAAGTAATTTGAGATAATCCTTAATTATGTGAATTATTGGATAATGGAGAAATTAACTAGTTAATTAATAATTAGGGGTTGACTAATTAAAGTTTTTGGATTAGATTAGTGAGAAAAACGTGGCAGCCACATGGAGACACATTAAGTGACTCTTGAATCACCTTGTAAGGTGGCAACAATTCAAAGATGAGTATCTTATCTCTTTGGATTAAAGAATGGCATCAAAACACTTCTTTAATTCACAAAAATGAAGTCCTTTTACATCTTCAAAGTGATGGATAGATTCTACAAGAAAGGATATTCAATATTGTGATCAAATTCATTAAGGGAGATGGATTAAACATTCAACAAAGTAGTGATCTTAAGCAAAAAATTCATACGAAATTATAATGCGTAATAGCAACGGGATTTTGCGATTCTAAGGGAGTACGGTATAATTTTTCTCAAGAATCTCATATGGATTTTCACTACTCCGATCTTGCCATTTCGTGTTGTCGCAATTGATGTGTGTTAAATGGATTGTCAAAAGAATTGACCTAGGTATGTTAAGGATATCCCTTCTTTCCTTTTGGCATGATCCATACGATACAAATGAAACGAGCAAAATACGCAACTTTCATAAATGATTCTATTCATAGAAATGCTAAGGGTATCTATATTCTTGATTCCCCAAGTGAATTCTTATTATGAGCCCATTTGGATTAGCTGGAAAAAAGTAGCTTTTAAGTACTGAAACTTGTTTTATAAATAAGCAGTTACCTGTTTGGATAAAAGTGTTGAAACTTAAAAAAAGTTGTTGAAGTGTTTGGTAAACAAGTGCTGGTAAGAACTTTTTTCTGTTAAAAAGACAGAGATATCCTTAAAGCTGTTAACATTATAAAATGAGCTGATTACTACAATATATTTGATTCATAAGTAATGCAAACAAAAAATAATTTATATTTTAATTTAAATAATTACTTAAGATAGTTTTTTTATTTGTTTGCCAAGAAAATAAAAAGAATAGTTTTTGCTTTGTATATATCTGTATGAGAATCTAATTGATCAATTATTATTTTTTTCTTTCCTTGGCTCAGAAAGTGCTGCGACAGAAGTCAATTGCATGGCTTAAGTAAATTTAACTTTATGTGGATTGGGTTATATAAAAGGGCTTTTACTTGTTCTGATGGAGTTAGTGAAAGCGTTAATTTGTTAGAAATTAAAGTTTGTTAGAGGGAGTTAGTTACCGTGCACGTCTATGAGCAGCGTAAAGCGTTGGTAATAATTCGAAGTCAATTGAAGTTATAGATTTGAATTCCAGTCAATTGAAGTTATACACTGATTTCTCAAATTATATAAAAAGTTAGGTCATCATATGCATATTTCAAGAGAACGAAACAAAATAATATTTATTAATTGAAATGTAAAATAATAAATATTAGTTTTTTAAAAGATTCATACAACTACAAGTATCAAGCTTCACAAATTTCATTAGCAATCAAATCGCGAAGACCCATCCAAACAAGATCACTTTGCTCTTCCACATTTTTCGCATTTATATTGTTATTAGCTCTCAAAGATGTACCAACATCAGGATCAACAGATGGAACATATCTCTCATTCTCAGCTGCTCGGAATGCATCATCCATATTGCATTTCTTTCTAATATAGTTATGAATGGCTATAGTAGCAAGTACGATGTCTCTTTGAGTGTCAATGTGATAGAAAGGCATGTCTCGCAAAATTGACCATCTTGATTTCCAAACCCCAAATGTCCGCTCAACAATACTTCTACAGGAAGAATGCAAATAGTTAAATTTTTCAATTCACCCTCTTGGTTCTCGCAATTGTTTTGTTGCACCGCGGCGGAATTGTGCTAGGTGATATCTCACATTATCTCCTTTCTATGGAGCCATATATCCCTTCATGTGAGGATATCCTGCATCAACTAGATAATACTTATTTCCAATTGGGCGTGGAAAGTTAAGTTCTGGTCTACGAAGGGCCTCACCAAATATACGACTATTGTGAGGTGCTCCTTCCCACCCAACCCATGTAATGTAAAACACATATTCAAATCTACGACAACAAGAATATTTTGAGTCGGATAATCTTTACGTCCAATATATGGTATCTCTTGACCTTGCGGTAATCTTGCTTTAACATGTGTGCCATCCAGTGCTCCAATACAATCCTACATACATTTACAAGTATAAATTTAACTTAAGTTAGTAATACTTACAAAAGTTAAGTTGTAAGTTTAATAAAAAATAATTATGTAAAAATATTTCTTACTCTAAAGAAAGGGAGATATCGACCATTACATGGCTTGTGAGCTCCTGCACCATCATTATAATTTTGATGTGGTCTAATTATATCTCTTGCAAGCTCACAAATCGCCTTTAAAACACTATGAAAGTGTCAATGAATTGTTTCTCCCAAATGTTGAAAGATTTCATGTATCAATCGATTTTCATCTCCATGTGCACAAGTTATCAAGAACATGCCTAACATCTCGTGTATAGACATTCCACGTGTGGGTTTAAGTCAATACACTTCAGTTAAGTCATTCGATAGATCAACAAACACCGACTTCCTCAATCGAAAATTTT
This sequence comes from Nicotiana tabacum, assembly GCF_000715075.1. NCBI lineage: Eukaryota > Viridiplantae > Streptophyta > Magnoliopsida > Solanales > Solanaceae > Nicotiana > Nicotiana tabacum. The sequence continues at coordinate 169,296,842 of NC_134089.1, read as the reverse complement.
CATAACAACGAGTCTCGTTTTCTCTTAATATCTCTTGAATAAATACATTTCCAGAGCGACTAGATGTACGACAAGCTTCGTTGCATAAGTATTTTTCGTAATACATCAATATCAATTTGCTTGCTATTTGACATAAAGCAGTTCATTCCTTCTCATCTTGCTCCCTCTGTATTTCCTCCGGTTCTTCTTCATCTTCATCGTTTGACGAATAACTTGGTTAAGGATCTACTATGTCACTAGAGTTCGAACTCTCTATTTTATTGAAAATGAAAACATAAGTAAAGAGGAGTTAACTGAAAGCTTTACAAATTGTGGAATTTAAAAAGAACTGGAGGATATTGAAGCTAACTAAAAGCTATACAAATTCATACGCTCGAATAGTCAGTTAACTGAAGCTTAACATTTAAAATAAATGTTACCTGAAGCTTAACAATAGTAAGCTTAACAAACAAAATCTTTAATTTAATAAAAGTTTAGTGATACAATCACAATATCTAAACAAGAAGCAATATATAAAGTTTACACATAAAACCATAATAAAGTTTACACATAAAATCATAATAAAGTTTACACATACAATCACAATATTCGAACACAGAATAATAGAAAGACTCAACCACAACGATACATTATCCATTTTTCTTAAGGTATAACTGGTAGTTAAACTCCAACCAAGACTTGCGAGCTTCATCAGTAGGCATCCCCAAAAATATTTGTCGGTTATTTTTCTTGCGGGACATATTCATAGTAAAACTGTAAATTTCACTCCCAACTAGAATATCAGGAATTTATCCCAACGTGCTAATACACTTCTCTATGGATGTCTCATCAACTGCAGGAGATGTAGCAGTGCTTTTTCTAAACATAAACTCTATGAGAGAGTGTATATCTTCTATTATTAATGTTGCATCTATTTTTTTTCTTACTTGACTACTGGTGCTAACACCATTAGTTGGTTTTTGTCTTTTTAGTGATGGCTCTGGAAACATAACAGAATTTATATTCTTGTAGATCATCACTTTCATCGCTTATTTCATCATTAAGATAAGTAAAGTGTTCTTTGTCACAATCATCAATAACATTTATCCCTTCTTCATCGAGATTAAGTCCAATGCCAGACGATTGTTCTTGATTTGCTGCACATGCTCTTTCTCCTGTGGCAACAACATCAGCAAACAATGCATCGTAAAACCATGTGAGCGAAAGATCTTTGTTCCTAAATTTCTTATATTTTGCATTTTCCTGTAAAAAGAGAAAATAAAAACTACTTTAATCAAACTGATAGAATTAACAATGACAAAAATAAGAATTACACATATAATAATGTGAGAAATGTACCTTAATTTTTCGCTCCCACCAATCATCATCTGCCATAATCATATTTTTCGTGGCATCCCATCCTAAACATGTCTCCCCTCTCATCAATTGCTTAAAAAGTGTCCATTTACCTTTCATGTAATCCCAATAATGTTTTATTTTTTTTATCATAGTCTTTCCCCGTCTTCTTACAGAACTCGTCAACAATACTTTTCCAACCATCTTTATTTAATTAAGTGTTTGGTCTATTTTCTTTTCTAACCTCTTGCTCACACAACTCAAGAAATATAATATGTGTATCATCGTCCCACTTAGTATTGTCTGGCATGATTGAACGTAAATAATCTGAAGAAAGCAGAACAACCAAGAAGCTAAGACTGAAGTTGCATAAAGCCTGAAAGAGCCTTGTGTTTGACAGAAAGAATGCCTTTAGGCGTTTGCTTTGAGGCTCCGTAAAGGAATTATTCGCAGCTCTCAAGCAAGAATGTGATACTTGTCAAGTTTCTTTTAAATACAACTACATATTTATGTAGGTGTAAGTTAAATAGTACTACTTTGAACTAGCTTATTCCAGTACAAAAAAATTATATTGTTTATGCCATTGAATTAATAGTGTCTTCATCCATTCCATTGCAACAAAAAACTATATTGTTAATGCCTAGAGAGAAGCAAATTCTGCCTCTTGCGCTAATCTACTTAGGGAGTCAAGCAAAAGTATCCAAATAGAAGCGTTTCATGCTATTTGCCGCAAATCACAATAAGCCTCCAGATATTGTTAGCATCCTTATTGCTAACGGAAGCAAACTACTTTGCCTCTTTGCTGATTTTAAGACTGACAAAGAGGAAGAGCAGTTTGAGGCCGACAAAGCGCAAGTTGTTAAAGAAATCGCAGCCCTTGGACACAAGGAATGTTGTTGAACTCGGCACTAGTTATTTTTCTGAGTTGTTGAGTTTGTGTTGTATCTTTAATACCAAAAACAAAATTGCTTTGTTTTCCTAGGTTTTACACACGTCATTCAAACAAGCTAAGGATTTAACTCTGTCTTTTCTATTACTGTAGTAGGACAATTGTTGAGGGCTATACAAATATCAACATAATTACATTAGTAGTTGTAGTAGTAATCAGTAGATTTTCTCCATTAATTTTGAATAAGTAAAAACTGAAAAGTGACTCAAGTAATATGAGCCTCTGTTATACTGTACCAAAGGAAATAAAAAGAAGTTTACAAACATAGAAATCGTATGATTAAATTTACTAGGAATTGAAATTCAACAGGAAGATAACTTACTGGACTGAAGAGGCTTTCAAATTGGAGCTGAAGCTGGGAAGAGTTATGGAAGAAGAGGAAGAAGAAAGCAGAGGCGCTGTTAATAACAGAGAAAAGAAAGAGACCGTATGTTTTTAGGTTTTCTAGTGAGGGGTAATTTCGGGAATAAGAAATATGATAAGGGATAAGAAAGTAATATCCTTGGTCAAACCAATATGGATTTTAAGCCAATTTAAAAAAAGTTGGGTTTACCCAACTTGTTAGTTTTGGCTTTTTAAGCAAATTTTAACTTTTTTATGCCTTTTTTTTAGTTGCCAAACACTTCCAGAAGTTAAAAGTGCTTAAAAGCTTGTTTGACCAGCTTTTAAGCCCATCCAAACAGGCTCTATATCTTCTGTTCATGGGTCTTAGAAAAATACGTATTTAATAAAGTTTATCCGAAAGGAATATTAATTTTTATGGCATTCCGAGAAAATATTATTAACATATTTCTTATACATTTCATGCATTTGTACATGTACATTGACCCATGAACAAATGGCATTATATACGCGTATATATGTATATTATATTTATATGGGATATGGGAAAAGGTTACGGCGTTATATACGCACCACCACCTGATCAACTGGTATATGTTGATGATTTTGCCCACGGTGGCCGAGATGATATGATGGGATGCCCTCAGAGGCTTGATGATGTTATGAATACATATACATATGCACAACATGACATTCATACGCATATGCATGACACTATAAGTATTTTATGATTTACAGAGTTATTTAGACTTACATGTTAAGTTATTTACTCTATATTTCTTCCATGTCTTTTATGTACTTATTTATATGCCTTACATACTCGGTACACTATTCGTACTGACGTCCATTTTGCTTGGAGATGCTGTGTTTCATGCCTGCAGGTTCCGATAGACAGGTCGAGAGTCCTCCAAGTAGGCTATCAGCTCAGCGGAAGATGGTGGTGCACTCCATTTGCTCCGAAGTTACTTGTTTGGTCAGTATGATTTAGACACGTATTGTTTGGTATGGCGAGGCCCTATCTCGACCTTTATGTTAAGTATGTACTCTTAGAGGCTTGTAGACAGATGTCGTATACGAATGCTTATATGGCTTTGCCGGCCTATGTTTTGAGTTTACAAATGATCATGTTGTCCTTATAGGCCCGTATATCACATGTATAAGTTTTTATACCAGGTTGAGTCGCCCTACATTGAGTACTCCCCTATGTTTATTCTAGTTAGCCCATGACGGCCCGTTTGGTCCATTTGCCAATGAAAGTACAATAAGAAAGATATATTATGTTCGTACTCGGTTAAGTAAGGTACCGGGTGCTCGTTGCGGCCCATAGGTTTGGGTCGTGATATTAAGGACATGTATGATGGGGCTAACACTCGAGTTAGGACAGTAGGAGGCGACTCTAAGCATTTTCTGGTTGTAATGGGTTTACACCAAGGTTCTGCGCTCAGTCCGTTTTTATTCCCCCTGGTAATGGACGCGTTAACACACTATATTCAAGGGGAAGTGCTATGGTGCATGTTATTCGCCGATGATATAGTTCTGATTGATGAGTTGCGAGCCGGTGTTAACGAGAGGCTGGAGGTTTGTAGACAGGCTCTTGAGTCTAAGGGTTTCAAGCTGAGCAGGACGAAGATGGAATACCTAGAGTGTAAGTTCAACACTGAGCCGGTGGAAGTGGCGAGTGGGCGTGGATGTGAGGCCTGAAGCATAGGTCATCCCAAGTAGAGACAACTTCAAGTACCTTGGTTCGGTTATCCTTGGAGGGAAGGGAAATCGACGAGGATATCACACACCATATCGGGGTAGGATGGATGAAGTGGAGGTTATCATCTGGAGTCTTGTGTTACAAGAGAGTTCCACTGATACTCAAAGGTAAGTTCTATAAAGCGGTGGTTAGACCGACCATGATGTATGGGGCTGAGTGTTGGCCTGCTAAGAACTCACATATCCAGAAGATAAAAGTAGCAGAAATAAGGATGTTGAGGTGAATGTACGGGCACCCTAAGATGGATAAGATTAGAAATGATGATATTCGGGAGAAGGTGCACGTGGCTCCCATTGATGACAAGATGCGGGAAGCGAGACTCAGATAGTTCGGGCATGTTCAGAGGATAAAACCAAATGTGTTGGTACGGAGGTGTGGGCGGCTGGTTGTGGAGCGCACGAGAAGAGGTAGAGGGCCCTAAGAAGTATTGGGGAGAGGTGATCATACATGATATGTCAAGGCTTCAGATTTTCAAGGACATGACACTTGATAGGAAGATGTGGAGGTTGAATATTAGGGTTGTTGGTTAGGAGATAGTTGAGTCTTGCCTTACTTCGTACCTTTATGAGACTAGTTTGGTAGGGTTTTTGTCTAAGATAGCTAGTGGCAATGTTGTGTCTTACTATTTCGCTTTCCAGTGCATGACCTATTTACTATCTATCGATTTTGCTTTGCATCTTTCTTCTGGATTTCATATTGTTCCTATTTTTCCTATGATTTTTATGGTGATACTAATATTGTCTCCTTTTATCCTTTTATCCTTTTATTTTCTTGAACCGAAGGTCTTTCAGAGACAACCTCTCTACTCATTCGGGGTAGGGGTAAGGTCTGCGTATACACTACCTTCCCTAGGCCTCATTAGTGGAATTTTACTAGGTTGTTGTTGTTCTTATTGTTGTTGCTGCTTTCATAGTTGCTTGAGTGACAACCACCTTGCATCATTCACATATCATCTAGGATTGGATAAATGAGTTCTCTATTCTTAACTAATGATCTCGGAACTAAACTAGAAAAAGAAAGAAATTTCTTGCAAAGTAGCTTTCTCTCCTAAACTAACATTAGGCGAGCACGAATTCGAATTTAGTGGTTAATAAACGTCGAATATTGGATGATTAAGTAGGCGCTTGGACATGGATTCCAAAATTTCTTTACAAATTTGAAATTTTACTAAAATTTGAATTGAATATGAAGTTGTGTTTGGTTATAATTTTTGCAACATATCTGGATATCTGTTTTTAATATATTTTGCAACTAAAAACTAGCAATCTTCTCATTTTCAAGTGAGATTGGAAAAATTGTAAGATTTGGATAACCAAACACTATTTTTAAAAAAAAATTGAAAAAAGGAGAATTTTCTTATGTCCAAACGGGCTCTTAACAACAACAACAACAACAAACCCAGTTTGATCCCAACATATGGAGTCTGGGGAGGGTAGTCTGTACGCAGACCTTACCCTTACCTAATGCAGCTAGAGAGTCTGTTTCCAAACGGGCTCTTAAAATAACAAAAAAGAGAAGAAAAAAAAAAGAAGAAAAATTAGGTCACGTGACAGTAGAGGCCTTGCCAGATAAGTCACGTGTCCATACCCCACGTATCAAACAGCACCAATCTTCTATTCCATGGAAACTTCCATCACGCGTGTTGTCGGCACGTGAATTATCCTCCAAATTATGCCCCGTAACCACGCAAAGCACTTTATTACTACTACTCAAAAAGCAAAAAAATTTAAAAAGGAAAAAAAAGCATCTATTCAAATTCTTTCTTCTTTTTTATTTTAATTTTCTTTTTAATCTTTCTTTCTCTGTTACCTGCTTCAACCTAACCCTACCTTTGTAGATAGAGAAGAAAAAAAATCACATTTTCATTTTTGAACTCCTTCGGATCCCTGTGCAGAACACAGTTGAAATCTTTTTGTTTTTTCCTTTTTTTTTTGGGCATTTGAAGCTTTCTTTAGGAATCCAAGGTTGACCTAGTTAATTTTTTTTTTTTCAATTTTTGAATGGAGCCTCGTGTGGGTAACAAGTATCGACTTGGTCGCAAAATTGGCAGTGGATCGTTCGGTGAGATCTATCTTGGTGAGTTTTTTTTTCCCCGGAGAAATTGTCAATTTATTTGTGTTGTTGTGGCTTTGAGATTTTTTTTTGTTGGTTGTGTAGGTACTAATATTCAGACTAATGAGGAGTTGGCAATTAAGCTGGTGAGTGGGCTTATTCATTCATTTATTTATTTATTTGTACCAGTAATTTACTATACTTGTGCTTACATTACTCTTATTGCAGTTGATTTTATTTTTGGGGGTTATTGTATTTTAAATTACTCTTTCTTTTGGAATGTGTTGTTTCTGGAAACTTAGATATCAATTGAGGCAATTGATGTTGACATAGTAGGGTAATGTAGTTAAAGTACTTCCATTTTTTATTTGGATGACGGTGGTGTGCAGTGTTGTGAAGAGCGTGAAGTTGAGGAAAAGCGAAAACCCCCATTTCACTTAAAGTGCGCTCGCTTTTTTGAAGTGAAACGGAATTTAAAAAAAAATGTTAGTAAAATAAATTCTATTAAAAGGAAGGGTAGCATACCATTCTGTTAAAAACTGGGCAGCATAAAAACAGTGAAAGAAGAACTGGGCAGCATTTCAACGAAGAGGAGAAGAATAAGAAAGAAGAACCGAAGGGGAAAAAAATAATTCGCCAGCATTTCGATGCTATTTGGACGCTGATGTTGAATATGACAATGTCCCACATCGGTTGGGAAGTAAATTTGGTGGGAATTTTTACCTATAAAAGGAGGCCTAATGTTTAGAATTTAAACACACCTCTCATTTGCCTTCTCATCTTCTTAAGGCATTTGTATCTTCTCTCTGTAGTATTATTTCACTTGTATTTTTGGAGTGGAATAAAATATTGGTTGTGTCCGAGGAAGTAGGCAAAATTGGCCGAACCTCGTAAATTCTGGTGTTCCTTTTATTGTTGTTTTATTGTCTTATTTATTATTTAGTGGCTGCCATATTTTTTGGTATAGTAGTTGTGACTCATTCACACTATATACATTTGGCTTCCGTAACAATTGGTATCAAAGTCAAGGTACTGTCTAAGTATGCTTTGTGGATTGCAGCATAGTCTGATCTTCCACATCAGAAAAGATTTATCTTGGTAACTGAGTCAAGGTTCTGTCTGAGTATGCTCTGTGGTTGCAGCTTAGTCTGATCTTCTACATCAGAAAGGAAATAATCTTGATTTGTGTCGTCAGCTATTAAATAGTATTTGTTTCAAAGATGGGAGACAATAAACAAGAAGAATCTACATCAAGTGTCAACAATATGTCATCATTGGCATCTTCGCTTATGACAAGAATTGTGTCAAATGCGAAATTTGCAGTAGAAATTTTTGACGGGCCAGGACATTTTGGGATGTGGCAAGGCGAGGTTCTAGATGTCCTTTTTCAACAAGGGTTAATCTTGCCATTGAAGAAAAGAAACTAGATGTTATTGGAGAAGAAGATTGGAAAATTATCAATTGTGTTGCTTGCGGTACCATTCGATCCTATCTTGCTAGAGAGCGGAAATATCCATACACAAAGGAAACTTCTGCAAGTAAATTATGGAAAGCACTGAAGGATAAATTTTTGAAGAAAAACAGTCAAAATAAATTGTACATGAAGAAGAGACTGTTTCACTTCACCTATGTTCCTGGTACCACGATGAATGAACATATCACCAGTTTCAATAAGTTGGTCACAGATTTGCAAAATATGGATATAACTTTTGATGATGGTGACTTGGCCTTGAGGTTGTTGGCGTCACTTCCTGATGAGTATGAGCACCTTGAAACTACTCTACTCCATGGAAATGACGAAGTTTCTCTCAGAGAAGTTTGTTCGGCTTTGTACAGCTATGAACAAAGAAAGGAAGAAAAACAGAAGAGCGGAGAAGGAGAAGCACTGGTTGTGAGGGGTCGTCCTCAAAATCAAACGAGGACAAAGAAAGGAAGATCCAAGTCAAGATCTAGACCCAACAAAGATGAATGTGCCTTTTGTTGAGAAAAGGGGCACTGGAAGAAAGACTGTCCGAAGTTGAAGAATAAGGCCAAACATAACAATGGAAAGGCCATTATGGATTCAAATGTAGCTGATTGTGATGATTCAGACTTCTCATTAGTTACAACAGAGTCATCAACATCATCAGACATATGGTTGATGGACTCGGCGTGTAGCTATCATATGTGTCCCAACAGGGACTGGTTCGTAGATTTTGAAGAAGGGGAATACGGAGTCATCCACACAGCGGATAACAGCCCTCTTACCTCATATGGCATTGGTTCAATACAATTAAGGAACCATGATGGAATGATCAGAACATTAACAAATGTTCGATATGTACCGGATTTGAAGAAGAATCTCATCTCTGTGGGAGCCCTAGAATCAAAAGGGTTCAAAATCATTGCAGAAAATGGAGTGATGAGAGTATGCTCTGGTGCACTAGTGGTAATGAAGGCTAATCGGAAGAACAATAACATGTACCGTTATCGTGGTAATACAGTTATTGGGACAACGACAGTGACGTCCAGTGACGACAAAGAGGCAGAACCAACCAGGCTATGGCACATGCGCTTGGGACATGCTGGAGGAAAATCCTTGATAACTCTATCAGATCAAGGATTATTAAAGGGAGTAAAGACTTGCAACTTGAAATTTTGCGAGCATTGTGTCAAAGGAAAACAGACAACGGTTAAATTTGGTACAACGATCCATAATACTAAAGGTATTTTGGATTATGTACACTCTGATGTTTGGGGTTCTTCCAAAACACCTTCATTGGGTGGGAAACACTATTTTGTAACCTTTGTTGATGATTTTTCCCGAAGAGTGTGGGTGTATACAATGAAGAGCAAAGATGAAGTGTTGGGAATTTTTCTCAAATGGAAGACGATGGTGGAGAATCAAATAGGCAGGAGGATCAAGTGTATTCGCACAGACAATGGAGGTGAATACAAAAATGATCATTTCAATAAGGTCTGTGAAATGATGGCATCGTCCGACACTTCACTGTCAGACATACACCACAACAGAATAGAGGGCAGAATGTATGAACCGGACCTTGCTGGAGAAGGTACGGTGTATGTTGTCCAATGCTGGGTTGGGCAAAGAATTTTAGGCTGAGGCAGTTACATATGCATGTCACCTCATTAATCGTCTACCATCTGCTGCTATTGATGGCAAGACACCATTTGAAAAATGGTATGGAAAGCCTGTTGTAGATTATGTCTCTTTGCACGTGTTTGGCTCAACTGCATATTATCATGTGACATAGTCAAAATTGGATCCAAGGGCAAAGAAGGCTATTTTTATGGGAATTACTTCTGGAGTCAAAGGATATCGCTTATGGTGTCCTATGACAAAGAAAGTAATATTCAGCAGGGATGTTACCTTTGATGAATCTGCTATGGTAAATAAGGTAACAGAAGATACCAAACAAAATGAAGGTGCTTCTAAGCAGGTGGAGTTTGAGGGAAAATTTATTTTTCCTTCACAAGAAGCAGAGGAGGAAACAAATGAAGATTATCCTCTGGAAGGAGAGCCAGTAGAGGAGATTCCAACTCAGGAACCTAACAACAACTTGAATCAATAGCAACCAGCAGGCCAAAAAGGACAATAACGAAACCTGTTCGTCTCATAGAGACGGTTTCTTGTGCAACCTCAATTGTAGCTGATGATGTTCCTACCACTTATAAAGACCCAGTCCAAAGTTCAGAAGAAGATAAGTGGAGGATTGCCATGAATGATGAAATACAGTCCCTTCATCAGAATCATACATGGAGATTGGCCAATCTCCCGAAGGGAAAGAAGGCAATTGGGTGCAAATGGGTATTTGCAAAGAAGGAAGGATTTCCTAACCAAGTAGATGTTCGCTACAAAGCAAGATTGGTGGCCAAAGGATATGCTCAAAAGGAGGGAATTGATTACAATGAAGTGTTTTCTCCAGTTGTAAAATATTCCTCCATTAGAATTATGTTGGCTTTGGTAGCACAATTGGATTTGGAACTAGTTCAGATGGATGTAAAAACTGCGTTTTTACATGGAAACTTGGAGGAGGAAATCTACATGACTCAGCCAGAAGGATTCAAAGTTGCTGGAAAAGAAAATATGGTATGCAAACTTGAAAAATCGTTGTACGGATTGAAATAATTTTCTAGACAATGGTACAAACGATTTGACAAGTTTATGTTGCGGCAAGGGTACAAGAGAAGCAAGTATGATCATTTTGTGTATTTGCGCAAGCTTGAAGATGGTTCCTTTGTATATCTTCTCCTATATGTTGATGATATGTTGATAGCTTCCAAGAATTCGGAAGAAATTGATAAGTTGAAGATTCAACTGAAGAAGGAGTTCGAGATGAAGGATCTGGGTGAGGCAACGAAAATTCTTGGCATGGAGATAATAAGAGATAGACGTTCAAAGAAACTTTGTTTATCTCAGAAAGAATATTTGAAAAGAGTACGACAACGTTTTGGCATAGATGAAAAGACTAAGTCAGTTAGTACTTCACTTGCTCCCCATTTTAAGCTAAGTACTACTTTGTCGCCAAAAGATGAAGCTGAACGAGAGTATATGTCAAAGGTACCATACGCAAATGCTATTGGTAGCTTGATGTATGCAATGGTCTGTACGAGACCTGAGATTTCACAAAGCTGTTGGAATTATTAGCAGATATATGCATAATCCAGGAAAGGAGCATTGGCAAGCTGTGAAGTGGATTCTACGGTATATTCATAATACTGTAGATGTTGGGTTAGTTTTTGAGCAGGAAGGCAATCAGTCTGTAGTTGGATATTGTGACTCAGATTTTGCGGGTGATCTGGACAAACGAATATCAACTACATGGCTATTACAGAGGCTGTGAAGGAGGCAATTTGGCTTCAGGGGTTGCTAAAGGAGCTTGGTGTTGGACAAAAAAGTATCACAATCTTTTGTGATAGTCAAAGTGCTATTCAATTAGCGAAGAACCAAGTTTATCATGCAAGGACGAAGCACATTGATGTTCGGTATCATTTCGTACGAGAAATCATAGAAGAAGGTGGAGTCACAGTGAAGAAAATTCATACTACGGAGAATCCTGCTGATATGCTGACAAAAGTGGTGACTGCGGTCAAGTTTCAACATTGTTTGGATTTGATCAACATTGCTAAACACTGAAGATTGAAGATGAAGACTAAACCAAAATTTGTTATTGAGAGAGAATTGAAGATGTGGAATTTTGCCAAGGTGGAGATTTGTTGAATATGACAATATCCCACATCGGTTGGGAAGTAAATCTGGTGGGAATTTTTCCCTATAAAAGGAGTCCTAATGTTTAGGATTTTGACAAACCTTTCATTTGTTTTCTTATCTTCTTAAGTCATTTGTATCTTCTCTATTTAGTATTATTTCACTTGTATTTTTGGAGTGGAATAAAATATTGGTTGTGTCCGAGGAAGTAGGCAAAATTGGTCGAACCTCGTAAATTCTGGTGTTCCTTTTATTGTTGCTTTATTGTCTTATTTATTATTTAGTGGCTGCCATATTTTTTGGTATAGTAGTTGTGACTCATTCACACTATATACATTTGGCTTCCGCAACAATTGAAACAGTGAAAGAAAAAGAAAAGGAAGAAGAAGAAGAAGAAGGAGGAGGAGGAGGAGGAAGAAATCACATACCTGTTGCTACTGGTCATATGTTGAAGTTGAAAAGTGTACAAGACTTGGAACCCTAGTCGCCTCTTTCTCTCTGTTGCTGCTAGTCGTATGTTTAATAAAAGAACACCTTTCTTTTTTAATTAAATAGGTTGGCAGGTGTTTAAAACAGAGAAGTGCTCGCTTCGGTCGTCTCGCTTCCCTTTGTCGCTTCTCGCTTTTTAGTGTGAAGCGCACGCTTTTGCCTACTTGAGTCGCTTCATATAGCAGAAGCGGTCATAGGGTCGCCTCGCTTCGCTTCTTACTTTAAGCGAGGAAGCGGCCGCTTTTCACAACGCTGGTGGTGTGTGTGCTAGTTTAAGCCATCTCGATTATTTCGTTGGATACCTGCTATTTCCTACCTAACATAGGTACCGGCTCGTTGTGCCCGCTATGGCTTACGCAGATGGAAGAGATCACCTAGTTCTTTTTTGCATCTATGTGTTAGGATTTGAACTTGAGTTCTCATCCAACTTCGTTGACCACTAAGCCGCACCCTCTTGAATGTTGAAGTACTCCCATATTCATCTGTTGTGGGTGGAAATTGAGGTTGTTTGTATTTCTTTTGTCAAGTTGTGCACGGAGTTTACTTGCTTGGTTGAGGTGCGTTCTTCAAGGCCTTTGCAGGCTGTGTTCATCTGAGGGCAACTAGGTCAAAGTTTTGTGTATTGCTTCTTCTTTGCTGAAACAGGGAGAGCCTAAAGAACACTATCAATTGCTTAGAGGAGGGAGTATTCTTTGCTTAAGTTTTAAGTGGGCATTCAGGAAGCTTTTAATTTTAAAGTATCCTAGGACATGGATGTATGGAGAAAAAGCAAAGACGTCTTTGATGCATTTTATGATTGGCTTATCAGTGCATGCTGATCCATGTAATGGTTTAATGTATCCATATATTTCCACGGAAACCTATGAAAAGATTCCGAACCAAACAGAAAAATAATAAATAGTGTTACAAATTTACTGTATTTTTGTAGAAAAATGAAATCAAGTTTTGAATTTGGTGTTTGAAGGAAAGTTATATCAAACTCATCTCATTTCTATAGTAAGAATTACAAACCAAATTGTCAAAGTCAGCACTTTAGTAAGACTACTATGTAACGGTGCACTGGTCTTAGCTCTGAAACATATTCCATCCCACCAACCTCTAAGATTTTGACATATCGCTTGCTTGTTGAACTAGCATTAGGCAATGAATCTCATGTGTAGCATATTCCTTTATAACAAACATCTGCAAGATCCTTATATAAAACAATTAAGTACCGAGCAAGGTGCTCTCCTTGCTCATGGCTTTCTAAGATGTCTTATCGCACTATAAATGGCTATTCATCTATATTTTTTATTATGCTTCAAGATATTAAATATTTTTGCAGGAAAATGTCAAGACAAAGCATCCTCAGTTGCTATATGAGTCAAAGTTGTATAGAATTCTTCAAGGAGGAAGTAATGGCTTTTCCTGTTTCTTTTTTTACTTTTTCATTTTTAAAACATATCTGCTCTCTTGTCTAGTTTGTAGCATTGTAATTCTAGTACTTCTGTTGTAGCTGGTATTCCAAATGTGAGGTGGTTTGGCGTGGAGGGAGATTACAATGTTCTGGTCATGGATTTGCTAGGACCCAGTCTTGAAGATTTATTTAATTTTTGCAGCAGGAAGCTTTCCCTGAAGACAGTTTTAATGCTTGCAGATCAAATGGTTAATCTTTCGTTTAAATCTTTAAATTTAGCATTTGTAAACCTTCTTAAAATATGTTGGTTATATGGCTATTCTGGTACTGCAGATAAATCGTGTTGAATTTGTTCATTCCAAATCATTTTTGCATCGAGATATCAAGCCAGACAATTTTCTTATGGGCTTGGGAAGACGTGCAAATCAGGTCCCACATTCTTTTTACTATATCTTTTCTTTTATTTCCACTATTTTGTAGGATATTTTTCCATTACCATTTTGTTTTGACTTAAAATGCAGGTTTACATAATTGACTTCGGTCTAGCCAAAAAGTATCGAGACACTTCAACTCACCAGCACATTCCTTACAGGTTAGTTGATTATGAGTTGCTTGTTTGGTGGGATACCAAGTGTTTACAGCACCTTTATTTCTCCTCATCTTTTTTGCTCTACTGGATAGTGTAGTGAATATCCTCTTGCTCCTTTTGTTCTTTTCCCTTAATTTAAAAGCTTTGACTTGGCTTTAGCATTGGAAGCAAACTGATTTGGACTCGACTTAAATCCCCCCACCAGTGAGGACATCATAATGCAAAATACTTTTTTTTTAATGAAGTAAGAATTTTCATTAAAAGGCATCAAGAAGATGCAAGGATTACAACTGCAAAAAGATAGGAACAGCTCCAGGCCATCTGCTAATTATCAGGGTGCTGACAACGTCCGTAATAGCGCAAAATACTTTACCTCGATAAAAAGGGATGACATCATGACTCAATATGAATGTTTATTCAAATTTCTTTTTGAAGTGCGAATTGCTTATTTCATAAGAAAAAGAAATGTTTAATATTTTTCAAATAACCACAGCAGATATAATCCTATTGGCTTCAGTTGAGCGTTATGTAAAGTTACAGCTAGGGTTGTTTTGAGATTTTAATAGGACAATGCAAGATTCTGCTTTGTCTATAATGGGCTATAATACAATATGAAATGTATGATGTGCTCTGCTTGATGAGCACATGTATTCCTACTGAAAGCTTTAATATTATGCTTGGATGGAAGAAATTGGAAGAAAAAGGAAATGAGAGGAGACTAGTGATTGTGCTAAAATCTTGAAAAATACCAGTCCCTCTCGTTCCCTTCGGTTTCCTAAAGAAAACCATGCGATGTGAATATCTGGATATTCCAGCTTAGAATTGTAAGTGCAACAGAGGGCAGCTCATTATTATTCAGAATGTCCTAGAATCTTATGGTGTGAATATTCCAGCTTAGAATTGAAGTACAACAGATCCTTATAATAAAAAAAAAATGAAGTACAACAGAGGGCTGCGCACTATTCATTCGAAGTGTCCTAGGTCTTTTTTTTAATGTTCAAGCACATGCATTATGCATCTAGTATTTGTGAATCCTATTCATGCCTGTTAGCTTATATGCTATTGTCTGGCATTTTGCACTGCAGAGAGAACAAAAACTTGACCGGCACTGCAAGATATGCTAGCATGAACACTCACCTTGGTATAGGTAAGTGTTCTGGTTCTTTAGGCCTGCTTCTTCACTCTTCTGACGGTTGAACTCTGCTGTCTTTTGACTCAATGTCTTAATGTATTATGTTGGTAATTGTAGAACAAAGCAGGAGGGATGATTTGGAGTCTCTTGGATATGTTCTTATGTACTTCCTCCGAGGAAGGTGATTTTTGCTGCAATCTATCCTCTTGTTTTTGTTCTGCTTGTGTTTGACATCTATTTATTGCAGTCTTCCTTGGCAAGGGCTGAAAGCAGGAACTAAGAAGCAGAAGTATGAGAAAATTAGTGAAAAGAAGGTTTCAACATCCATTGAGGTAATTTATTTACACATTTGGTGATTGGATCTTTCTAATTTCTTTATGGAGCCTAAACAGCTGATCTCTGTTTCTGCAGGCTCTCTGTCGTGGTTATCCTACTGAATTTGCATCATATTTCCATTATTGTCGTTCTCTTCGCTTCGAGGATAAGCCAGATTATGCTTATCTGAAGAGAATATTCCGTGATCTCTTCATCCGTGAAGGTCTTACTAAGCTTTTGGAAGCTGTTTTTGGCTTTATTTGGTAATATACAACTAGCTTTCTGTTACAATTCTGTTTCCTGTTGCAGGCTTTCAGTTTGACTATGTGTTTGATTGGACTATTTTGAAGTATCAGCAATCGCAAATTGCAGCTCCTCCTTCCCGACCTCTTGTGAGTGGTATAACATCTCGTTTTTCGTTCTTCATGTGTGATGAGCTTGAATCTGACAACCATTGCTTTTTATTTTTATTTTTCTAGGGTCCTAGTGCCGGACCCAGCTCAGGCATGCCTCCAGTTATTCCAAATGTAGAAAGGCAATCAGGTTATTTCCCAGAATCCCGCCTCTATGCGTGCTTTTGTTTTTAGACTTGAGCACATTGTCTCTATTTCAGCTTGTGTCTGGCTTTTGCTAACTACACTCAACTACTGGTCAAGTCTCTGTCTCTATTTTTTTCAGAATCTCATTTTTCATCTGCTCTCCTACATTTTTTGCAGGGGAAGGGGAAGGAAGACAATCAGCAGAGCCTTCTCGGAGGAGAAGTTCTGGGCCACTTATAAATGCTGGAAGTTTATCCAGGCAGAAGAGTCCTATTGAAAATGATTCCACGAGCAAGGATGCTATGGTGAGTTTGAGTTATTTGATAAGTAAAACCTTCGTAAAGAGAAAGTAAATTTCAAATGCTAGAGGCCCTGAAAGGCCATTAGCGGGAGATTTGTGATGCTCTGACAATCAAGACTTGTGAAGCTGTTACAGTGAAATGTGTCTTGGTCCAAGTCTTCCATTACTGCTGATAAATTTTCCCAAAGATGCTATAACCTTGGGTAAAGATGGTAGTTCGATATTAACTTAGCTTGCACGAAAACAAAATAGTAAATGGTGTTTTTATGGTTTCAAAGTTGTCAAAATTGAAGTTTACTCTTGTGCTATACCACAAGTCTTCAACCCCCACCCCCCCACCCCCACCCCCACCCACACACAAGTTTTCTAAATGCTACCAATATTTGCAGCTATCAAGCTCCACTTTTATGGGAAGATCTAGTGGATCTCTGAGGCGAGGTCTAGTCTCCGGGAGCCGTGAGACTTTCACAATGGGGAATGACTCTGACCCTACACATTCTCGCACACCTGAGGCAAGTCCAGGGACCATGCACAAATTATCAGGTGGACATAGAAGCTCTCCACTTGGCGGATCGTCCGATCCTAGATATGCTTCATCTGGCCGGAATACTTCTGGAATAAAGAACTATGAAACCACAATCAAAGGAATTGAGGCTCTACATTTTGATGACGAAGAGAGGGCTCATTGATTTTGCAAACCCTTTCACTTTCTTGTAAATTTTTTTACTTGTGTGGTGGACATCAGATAGATTGCGGCCCCCAAAGTTGATTTTTCTTCGAATTTGTGGGTTGGAAATTAGGGAACTAGCTGCTGTTGTTCAAGCTGGCAAAAGATCGATCGCAAATAAATAGATCCAGATGGTGGTTATGCACAGGACACCATGTGCTGTTAATACGAACTCCGATATGGTGCATGGCTCTTTATAAATCAATGCCATGCATGCAGAATCGTCTATAAACTTTTAATTCTATCCAACTGTTGGGGATTAGTAGAACTGTACATTGGCCATTGTAATACTAAAATTCCCGATGCTTTATACTTTTCAGGTTGGGTGTCGTTGAGTTTATACAGTCTCCTATATTAGGATTCTGGTAATTCATTATGTTTACCAGGCTGTGTGCAACAATCACGATATGTTCATTTCTCTTCGATATATCTATCGTGTATCTGCCAAATGTACTCCCCAACGTTTCCTCTGCCCCTTAGAAAGACAACTAGAGCTAGGGCCATTTGCAGTTGAATGTTGAGGCATTGTGGAAGCGAAGCATAGTGGTGATGTTTCGTATTTTGCCACCTGAAGTTTACTCATCTCTTGGTAGCTATTTCTAAGCCTGATTTTTTGCCACTTGCTTTGCACTACTGTAGTGAAGATACAATCTAGTTAAGTAGAGAAAACATTGCTCCTGTAATCGAGATTAAAGCTTTTATTGGTAGTGGGATGGGAAGAAATAGCGATGCATTCTTATAGTGCATCTATGAACTTTAACTTATTCTTTATTTTTCTCATATCATTACTGGATGAAATCATCACGTACAACATGACTTACACTGTGCCTATTAACTCAGAATGTATATAAGATATGGAAAAGTGTTTCAACTGTGTATATCCTCCTTCCCTATATTCCTTTATAAATATTGGTCTATCTAATATACTAGGTGTGCAGAAGTTGACTGTAACATAGCATTTTCTCCCAAAAATTTTTGTTTCACATTGTGGAGTTGGCATAAGTTGATAGTAACAAATTTTGAGTTGCGAGCCTATAGGGAGCCCAACTGGCGCACGGCTCGAAATTTGACAGATAATTGGTCTGTTGTAAAATTTGAACTGCTTGATTTGGATGAAGTTTGATTTGACGATGAAAATCTATTTGGACATAACTTTTCAAAACATATTTAACTTCTTTTTTGTTTTTGTTGAAAAAACATGAAATGTGACTTATACCCATAAGTTTTAAAAATTATCAAAAATACCCAACAATACCAAACAAACAAACTTGCTAATCCTGTATATGAAGAACTTTCATCAATGTTATTTATTATCATTATCACAAACCATAATCCCGAACATATATAAATTTGACACAAAATCACGTTTTTATAATGAACTACATATTACACTATCCTAAAACCATAACCGGATATTTTAATATCAACTCCTAATAACACAATTACTAACCGCTATAATTCGTCAAAAATACATGTGTAACACATCAGTTCAAAAGAAAATGATAGTAATTAGTTGGTGGATTAGTTGGATCATAATAGATGGTGATCTTTTTTATAAAACACAAAATTTTGGGGTAATTTTTAAAATTGTTAAAAAAATCAAAAGTCGTATTTTGGGCCAAAAATAGGTCTAGAGCTAGTTTTGGAATTTGAAAATTTGGTTTTCAAAATCTGCCAAAACATGGATAAAATCTATAAACAAAACATGTTCTGCCAATTTTTTTTTGGAAAAACTTGGCAAAATCTATGGCCAAACGGGGGCTAAATATCTTCTTTTTTTCCCACGGAAAAACTGACAGGCAGATCTCTTTTTGTGTAAAATAACAAAAATGCAAATCTGAAAGGCAGTTCCTCACCATAAACCTAGTGGAAGGACTCCACAAAGAGCTGTACTTGAAACAAAGGAATTCCTGCAATAGTTAGATGTTACACCAGCAGAGAAGCCACTTTTAAAAACTCTATTACTGTTGTGAACCATAACATTTTCGATACTAAAGCACACAGCTCTGTCTATTAAGAAATTGCTTTTAATATCACGGAGCAGTCAGAAAAATGCGGCTTAACTAAATCTTGAACATACATATCATCAGAGACTCTGGAATGTCAAATTTACTCTTCAGCACAAAGAAATAAGAAATGCTGGATACAACATCAATAGATCATGCATTAGGTTCTTCTATCTTGCCTCTACCTAAAAAACATCACAAGGCTGTTCCAAGCCAGAACATGACACTGCATTTTGCATTAAAAAGAAAGAATATAGCAAGCATAAATCAATTAATATTCTCAGGAGCGAAAAAGGAAGGGTTGAACGTTGAAGTATATATTAATTTAAACTAGAAAACAATAGTTGATTATACTATTTTGATATACTGTGTGGGGAAATATTATGTAATCTGGAAAGCAATACTCGGCCAAAAGAGGATTTGACTACACAATGCAGTAAGCATTTGAAGAAGATTCAAGTTTCATCAAGGAAACTTAACTCTTTTTGCACACAGTAAAGTTTCCCTATTTAGAGTGATATTGCCCTATTCATATCTCACATGTCACAACTCCGGCGTCCGAACTACAAATCTTTCCAATTGGTCGAGAATTAATAATTTGGCTCAGTGATGGATAAAGCTTTTTCTTCACAGCAAATGTCTAAAACTACAAGTCACTAGACTGCTTCAAGCTCGCGAATACAAAGGCAGCACCTTTCAGCTTACTCTAGAAGTTGGTAGAATCGATAGATCAAATTATGACATTCCAAGTATGAATTCATTGATTTGTACCCAAGGGTGTAACCTAGCAGTCGATGAAGTTAAAATGAAGATGATAGGAGACTACGTGAAATCTCAGTTCTGGCAGGAAAGTTTATGTGATTTTTTCCCATCAAGCTTAGTGTGGAAAAGTTATCCATCACCTACACTTATGGAAGGATGCAAGTTACCTAGTGGAATAGTCAAGGTGCATACAAGCTAGCCCGAACATCCCGTTATTCGAAACTTGTAATAAGAGCCAATTCATTTATCTACTAAGCCTTGGCGAAAAATCAAGCAAACTCCATCACATTTTCCACACAATCCTCCTCTTCCCACTCCCCAAAACATTAAAACAACTAATAAAAATCAAGAAGTTGATTAGGACATTCTATGCTAAGCAAAAGTGACACCTTTAAAAACTCACTTGCTGATGAATTACATTAATAATGGCGTCGAAAATTAATAATGGCTCAATGATGGATAAAACTTTTTCTACTCAGCAAATGTCTAAAACTACAAGTCACTAGAATGCTTCAAGCTTTCAAATACAAGGTCACCTTTCAGCTTACTCTAGAAGATGGTAGAATTGATAGATCTAATTATGACATTCTAAGTATGAAGTCATTGATCTGCACCCAAGGATGTACCTAGTCGATGAAGTTAAAATGAAGATTATAGGAGACTACGCCAAATCTCAGTTGTGACAAAAAAGCTTATGTGCTTTCTTCCCATCAAGCTTAGCATCACAAAGTTATCGGGTACTTATACTTATGAAAGGATGCAAGTACCTAGTGGCATAGTCACAAGTGCATACAAGCTATCCCGAACATCCCATTAATAATTTTTTTTAATAAGAGCCAATTTATTTATCAACTAAGCGTTGGCGCAATTCAAGCAAACTCCATTGCCTTTTTCACATAATCCTTCTCTCCCCACTCCACCCCAAAACATTAAAACAAATGAGTAATAGAAATCAGGAAGTTGATTAGGCATTCTATGCTAAGCAAAGGCGACACCTTTAAAGACTCACTTGCTGATGTACTACATTACAGTGCCCTGTATCTCATGCACTAGGTTATGCAACTCATTCACTGTAGAACCCCCAAAAAAAAGATACTTACATAGTACTTTTCTAGAAGGGGAGCCTTGGCGTAACTGGTAAAGTTGATGTCACGTGACCAGGAGGTCACGGGTTCGAGCCGTGGAAAGCCTCTAGCAGAAATGCAGGGTAAGGTTGCATACAATAGACCCTTGTGGTCCGGCCTTTCCCAGACCCCGGCATAGTGCACGAGCTGCCCTTTTATAGTACTTTTCTAATTTCACCAACCAAAACAGATTGATCAACAACAACAACAACTCAGTATAATCCCACAAGTGGGGTCTGGGGAGGGTAATATGTACGCAGACCTTACCTCTACCCCAAGGGGCAGAGAGGTTGTTTCCAGGAGACTCTTGGCTCAAGAAAGCAACAAGAAACGCTATATTAGTACTATCAATAGACTCATAATAAAATAACATAAAATACATAACATAACATAAAATACCATAAAATAACAAAATAACAGCAATATAAGAAATATAGAAAATACGAAAAAGATGTAAAGTATATTAATAACCAACAGATAAAGCCCATCATCAGTAGCTGATCACTAGCATCCTAAGACTAACTCCTAACTGGCTAGTCTCACTCTAGTGCGCTGTAGAAATATTCACAACTTACCCCTAACCTACAACCTTAATGCTCGACCTCCACAATTCCTTGTTAAGTGCCATGTCGTCAGTAACCCTAAGTCGCGTCATGTTCTGCCTGATCACCTCTCCCCAATACTTCTTAGGTCTCCCTCTACCTCTCCTCGTGCCCACCACAGCCAGTCGCTCACACCTCCTCACTGGTGCATCAATGTTCCTCCTCTGAATGTGCCTGAATCATCTGAGTCTTGCTTCCCGCATCTTGTCCTCCATGGGGGCCACACCCACCTTCTCTCGAATATCTTCATTCCTAATCTTATCCATCATTGTATGCCCGCACATCCACCTCAACATCCTCATCTCTGCAACTTTCATCTTCTGGATGTGTGAGTTCTTAACCGGCCAACACTCGGTCCCATACAACATGGCAGGCCTAACCACTGCTCTATAAAATTTACCTTTCAGTAACGGTGGCACTTTCTTGTCATACAGGACTCCCGTCGCTAACCTCCACTTCATCCACCCCACCCCTATACGGTGTGTGACATCCTCGTCGATCTCTCCGGTCCCCTGAATAACTGACCCAAGGTACTTGAAACTACCCCTCTTAGGGATGACTTGAGAATCAAGCCTCACTTCCACTCCCGCTTCCGTCGGCTCGGCCCCAAATTTGCACTCGAGGTATTCCGTCTTCGTCCTGCTCAACCTGAAACCTTTTGACTCAAGGGCATGTCTCCAAACCTCTAGCCTCTCGCTGACGTTGCGTCGTGTCTCGTCAATTAGGACTATGTCATTAGCAAATAGCATGCACCATGGCACCTCCCCTTGAATATGATGCGTTATGGCATCCATCACTAGGGCAAATAGGAAAGGGTTGAACGCAGACCCTTGGTGCAACCCTGTAACAACCGGAAAATGCTCGGAGTCGCCTCCTGTTGTCCTAACCCGAGTCTTAGCCCCATCATACATGTCCTTAATCACCCTAATGTAGGCAACCGGGACCCCTTTAGCCTCTAAGCAGCTCCATAAGACCTTCCTAGGAATCCTGTCGTACGCTTTCTCTAGATCGATAAACACCATGTGGAGATCCTTCTTCTTATCCCTGTATTGTCCCACCATCCTCCTAATAAGGTGGATAGCTTCTGTGGTAGATCGCCCCGGCATGAACCCGAACTGGTTGTCTGAAATAAACACCATCCTTCGCACTCTCATTTCTACCACTCTTTCCCGGGCTTTCATGGTATGACTTACTAATTTGATACCCCTATAGTTGTTAGGGCTCTGGATATCGCCTTTGTTCTTATACAACGGAACCATTGTACTCCACCTCCACTCTTCAGGCATCTTATTAGTCTTGAATGTAACATTAGTCATTCCAAGCCTGCTCTACCCACACACCTCCAAAGTTCAACCGGAATTTCATCTGGTAGCTCTACCCCTCCTCATCTTACGCATTGCCTCCATGACCCCATCGACCTCAATGTCCCTACAATCACTTAATTCATAGGGGCTGTCGGTATTCCTCAATTCACCTAGTACAATATCATGATCCCCTTCCTCATTAGAAGTTCATGAAAGTAGGTCTGCCATCTCTTCTTAATCTGGTCATCCCCCATCAAAACTTTGCCGTCATCATCTTTTATGCACCTCACTTGGTCCAGATCCTGAGCCGTCCTCTCTCTCACCTTAGCGAGTCGGAATAACTTCTTCTCCCCGCCTTCGTTCCCTAATTCCTCATACAAACGAGCAAAAGCTGTCGTCTTAGCCTCCGTCACTGCCATCTTCGCCTCCTTCCGAGCTACCTTATATCTCTCAATGTTCGCTCTCTTCTCCTCCTTGCCAGTGCTCCCTACTAACCGCAGGTAAGCCGTCTTCTTCGCTTCCACTTTACCTTGGACAACTGCATTCCGCCACCAGTTTCCTTTGTGGCCACCGGTGCAGCCCGAAGATATCCCTAACACATCTCTCGCCGCCTTCCTTATATAGTCCGCCGTCGTCGACCACATAGTGTTTGCGTCCCCACTACTTCTCCAAGCTCCCATTGCCGACAACCTTCCTTCCAACTCCTGAGCTTTATCCTTAGTCAAGGCGCCCCACCTAATCCTCGGGCGGCCTCGTACTGACCTCTGCTTCCTCCTTATCATAATACTAATGTCCATCACCAAAAGCCTATATTGCGTTGCAAGGGTCTCACCTGGGATAACTTTGCAATCCTCGCACAACCTTCTGTCGCATCTCCTGAGGAGGAGATAGTCAATCTAAGTCTTCGCCACCGAACTTTGGTAAGTAACCAAATGCTCCTCCCGCTTCGGAAAACTTGAGTTCGCAATCACTAGATCGAATGCCTTGGCAAAATCCAGCAGCGAAGCGCCCCCTCCGTTCCGCTCCCCGAAACCAAAGCCGCCATGCACCTCAGTATAACCACCTGCAGACGACCCAATATGACCATTGAAATCCCTCCTATGAATAACCTCTCGGAAGGCGTAATACTACGAACGATGTCATCCAACCCCTCCCAAAAGCGCCTCTTAATCTCCTCATCCAAGCCTACTTGCGGGCGCGCACGCGCTAACGACATTTAAAGTACACTCACCACCACCAATTTAATAGTCATTAGTCTATCATTCACACGCCTGACCTCTACCACCGACTCTCTAAGATGGCTATCTACCAGGATACCCACTCCATTCTTACCCTTCACGACTCCAGAGTACCACAACTTATACTCATCCGCGTTTTTCGCCCTCGATCCGACCCACCTGGTCTCCTGGACACACGCTATATTAATCTTCCTCTTCTGAAGGATCTTCGCCAACTCTATAGACTTACTCGTTAGCGAACCTATGTTCCATGACCCGATTCTCAACCTATAGGCTCCCTTGCCCCCTCTACCTCCCGACCCACACCCTGACCCCGGCCCCACCCTTTGCCCCACACTCTGCCCCACCCGAGGACATGCCTTTAATCTATCATCCCAGACTGCAACCACTACACCTACGACAAATCTAAAGAAGACTCGCTAGTGCAAAACGGACAACGAATCAAACTAGAAGGAAACAAGTGACTACCAGTACACTAGTTGAATGATTTAACTATTGTTAACTAAAGTAACATCAATTTAGCTAACACCAAAAAGGAAACAGTAGAACGGAAGGTACCAATTCCCAAGAACCAAACCTATGTTGATTTGCAGTACTCGATGTAGTTGTACGCTCACGCACCGCTTCCCACCGCCCTTTGCTGACGCTCGTCCAGGTTGCTCTCCTTTGCTAGTGCTCGTGCGCCCAACTTGTCTCCAACAACTTCGAGAATTTCCCTGAAAACACAGAAAATACCACGACCCAAAAACCAAAAAGGGCTGTCACCGCTACCACTGGTGTAGCCCCGAAAGTAACTAATAGAGAATGGGTTAGTGTTCTTCGGACCAATAATGGTCAGATTTGGCTTTATCATGGAGACCAAGCATGAGAAGGAAACGATGGACCTAGATCAGCGAGCTCCATAGGTCACTTGAAAACGAGATCTAATTGAGCAAAGATTTTCAGCAAATTTAAACCCAGAAGATGAAAAACCAAGGGCGTAGCTCAATTGAGTGGGGTCTGGAAAATAGATCAACAGTAGCAAGAGCCAAGAATAATAGTTTTATGTGGAAAATGCCAAAATAGATTAGCTAAGTGGAAGTACAACAAGTTACTGAGACTTAAGCTTAAATATTTTGAAACCCAACAAAAGCATAGGATAAACGACAAAGAATTTACGAAACTGTTGTGGCCAGAAGCACGGAGATTTTGCTTATTATTCTCCGGCGAGGTTTTCGGCAATATCCGGCAACGACGACTAAACTCTTGAAAACTGACAAATCAAAGAATGAGTAATTACAGATTTCTTAAAATCAATTAGAGTAAGTGTTAGGTTAATTCACGAAGCAGAATGAAGGAGAAAATAAGAAATGGAAGAAAAGGAAAAAGACTAAAAAATAAATAGGAAAGATTAGGAGGAGAAGCAAACCGAAAGATTAGGAGGAGAAGCAAACCGATTTCAGACGGAAGCTCGTCGGCGGCGAGTTTTGAGAAGTCGACCAAAACAGATTGATCAAAAATATAAATGCATCAAGCTAAAGCAATTCGCAAATTTAGCTAATCTTAGAGCAACAATAATTTTCTTACCCACTAAACGCAACAGAGGTAGATAGATGATTACTCATCAAAGGCAATAATATATTAATCCAGTAGTAAAATATATCATAAATGAGTTTTAACCAGAAAAAACACACTGTATAACATACTTGAAAGTGAATCATAAAAATTTGAATTTAATCACCTCCAGCCATAGACAACTTTGGTACACCTCTCTTTAATCCAACGAAAACTCTTCTTTATTGATCCCTTCACTTTTCCCTCAACTGTGTATACCTTATAACTAGCCACCCTCTTTTTCCTTTGCAACTCTGCGTCACTAAAACTCCAGCTCTTAGAAACTGACCCATTATTATTACTTGACTTTCCTTTCTTGAACTTTACATCTTTAGCCGCCGACAACTCCATCTGGGTATTGTTATTCGGTGCCGATGAAGATGCATAGGAAGCACTATAACATCGTAGATCTCCTCGAAACCCAGTTGGGTTTGAATTGGGTTCGTAACCGTTACCGTTACTGTAACCTACATCAGTAGTAGTATAGCTTTCAGCTTGTGTTCTGGAATTGTTATATGACTTAGATCTGAAGTCCTCCATTTTTCGATGTTTCTGATTCTTGAATTTGGGGGTAGTGAGTGGTTAATGTAATTCAGCACTGTGGATTTTGCCTTTGTCTTGTGTCGGTGAAAGTGGTGGTGGTATTTACAGGGTGGAATTGCATGTGATTCTGATCGATACGAATAAGGTGGCCTAACAATGGTCAGCAATGAACGCGTAGCACGACTTCTGTTTCGAGTAAATCAACACTTCTTGTATTTTTTGTCCCATTATACTCTATCTTCCTAAATATTTTTTATTTATAGTTCAATTTAACTTTTCATGATTTACTAGTGTTACAATACGCGCGTTGCACGTGTACTCCATCTTAATGAGTATAAAAAAATTAAAAATTACATAAAAATATATTATAAAATAAAATATTAAAGAACTCCGAATTTTTAAAAATAATGATTGTTGATCGTTGATTGTATTTAGCTAACTTAATATAATCAAGAAAAAAACTGTCATAGAACTTCTCAATCTTCACAATACAAAATGAAAAGGACAAGAATATGAGAACATAAATTTTTCTACCATCAATGATGCCTTTAACCAAACACCCTAAAGTTGAAGACTGGCTATTCCTAAATATATTTGTTACATGAAGGTGTAAGACGTAATAAAAAGTAGATCACATTTTCTCTACACAAAAATGTGGAGAAAGAACAAAGACAGAAGAGGACACATTTGGCTTATTTTATTCTCCATTAAAATAAACACAGAGATCCATCTTTTAAAGGTAAAAAAGCAAAAGATATTTCGCTAAGGGCCACCTATTCAATGAATGTAAAATTTAAAAAATTTATAAATATTACTCACTCCTCAATGTAGATGATATAGTTTGACTTGACACAAAGTTTAAAGAAGAAAAAAAAAAGACTTTTGAAACATATGGTTCTAAAAGTTTAAGGGGGAAAAACTTTGTGGAGCCATGATATTTATGTGGCTATAAAAGTTTCTCAATAAGAGTAAAGTAGGTAAAATAAAAAGTTCAAAATTGAATTGTTTCTAAATATAGAAATGTGTCATTCTTTTTGGAATAGACTAATAAGAAAAACGTGTCATTTGAATTGAAACGAAGGGAGTATTAAATAATTTATTTGAGTTATATGATAAAAATTTAATAATTTTTTAAAATTGTCAAATATTAATTATAAATAGACAGCAAAGTAGAGAATGATGTTGCTAAGCATGAAAACAATCTAGATAATTTTGAAAGCTCAGAACGTAGTACAAAATGAAGTTGAGTATTCTAAACAGGTCAACTATATAAAAAAAATAGCGACAAACCAAATTTGTAGCTAAATAATACAAATAAGCCGCTAATTACATATTATCAAAAAAATTCTATTTGTTTTGAGATGAGTTTATTTTTAACACAATGAATTAACAACGAGATTCTTTCTACAATAAATAGAACTTCGATTGTATAGGGTTAAGTTCTTGGAAACGTAAAGTGAAAATTCACAATTAACTTCAAAATTTTAAATATTAATCTATCTAAGATTTGTGAAAACTTTAGTATTTAAATATAACGTCACCTTTTGTGATGCTTGAAAGAGTACAGTTTATATAGGGAAAGAAAAAGAAGTAGTCCTAAATATTAGGTCTTCTACATTCTAAGAAAAAAATTTAGGTATCGTGAAAATAAATAAATAAGACTTAAAATAATTCTAAGTAATAGCTAAAACGCAATTTAGCAATCCAATAACTTTGCTACAACCGTCCAAATTAATAAGTGAAATTTCCAAATAATCCCAAGTAATAATTAGCCCGATGTCTTTTTAGAGTCTTAAATTGTATTCAAATAAGGAAAGAATATAAACAAAATCTTAAGTCCTAAATACAGGAAATAATTAATGCCCAAAATTTTAGGAAAATAACTTAAATTACAATTCTGTCCAATGTAAAATTTATTTTTAAAGGGTAAAAAAGACGAACGACATTTCGTTAAGAGCCTTCGTGTTTTTAATATAGTATAGATAATCACATTAATTATATACACTTATATTACATCACAAATTATAAAAAAAAAATCCCTTTTAAACACCATGCAGAATTATGCATCACCACATAAATTAAAAGGAAAGGGGGCAAGTGCACAAATGGCCGCTTTCAGATATGTTATTCAGAGATTAGTCAATACTTATTTTGACCTGAAATTTTAAAATAAAATTCTTGACTTCAGAACAATTTAATTAAACTGAAAAATTGAAATTCAGAACGCACTCACTAATTCTTAAACAACAGTCCTTTAAAATGACCATTAATTTCAAAACATTGCATTAGCATCTCTTTAAAGATGAATGTACCAAGTTAAGCTTATCTCAAGACTCATAGTCGTAATTTTCGTCCGGAAGAAAAATTCAACCATAATTTTCTAGAGCTACAAGTCTAGAAAAGGATAGAATTGATGATCAGCATTAGGTTTCGGGGGAACAAATTAAATCATGTGTTCTAGTTTTCCAAAACATTGTTAGATGACAAGAACGTTTTAATTTTTCTTATAACACTAGTTATATTTTGGAAACTCGAAGTTAAAGATCATATTGGAAATAATCTTTCCACCTCCATAAGAGTAAAGTTTGCATACATACAGTCGCAATCTATAAGGAATTTGGAGATGATAGAAATGAAAGTTGTAGGCCTTTGTGTTTAGCTTTCAGAAAAGTAAATCATTTAACATTTGTATTTCTGTACAAAAAGTTATGGCTGGTACACTACAGGCTATCTAGGAAGATGAAGAAGACATTTGTGTTGCACATGGTTGAATTTGGAGGCTTATAGCTCGAAATTTATAAAAAGTTGTAGATCTTGATGTCTAATTTTTAAAAAGTTAAACCATTTGTCATTTGGAGTTTTGTACAAAACGTTATAACCATTATACTAGAGGTTGTCTGTGACTTTCGAGAATTTTGTTCATCGCGAACGCGATGGAAGACCTGCGAACACGAAGAAGGTTGCCTGGCAGTGTATAAGTTTGCAAAAATGGGTTTGGCTCATTTCATCTCATTTCCTCCATGGGAGACGACCTAAGAGCGATTTTGGAGCTCCATCTTAATCATTTATGTCAAGGTATGTGATTCCCACCTATTGCAAGTTAATTACTTGGATTATATCTAGATTTTAACATGGAAAATTAGTGAAATTTTGGGGTTTTGAAGAAAAACCTAGAAAATTATATTTTTGAATTTTGACCATGAAATTGGACATGGAACTTGGAATAAATTATATATTTGTGTTTGTGGTGTTGTGAGTAAAGTTTATCTTCAAAAAAATTCGAAATCCGGGCACGTGAACCCGAGGATGATTTAATCGACTTTTCAAGCGGAGTTGAAAATTATTGTAAATAGGATTATAATGAGCATTTGAGTATATAATAATGGGTTTGCATAATTATTGACTAGTTTTGGAGCGTTGGGCATCGGTTTGAATCGTCGAAAGGGCTTGAGAGCCGGTTATGGAACTTCGGAGCGAGGTAAGTCTCCTTTCTAAACTTGTAAGAGGGAATTATCCCCATAGGTGAAATAATTAAATATGTGCTTCTATTTGTGGGGGTTACGTACGCACGAGGTGACGAGGATCCGTACGTAGCTATTATTATGCTTAAGTCTGGGTAGTCTAGGACCTGAAAGCATGCTATACTTGAAATATTTGTAACCTTATTGACAATTTAAATTGCTTAAATCATATTGAATTGGTAAATGAATTTCTAAAGAAATTTAACATCATTTTCTTGACCATTAAAGAGAAGTTGTCATTTTTTTGGATAATTGTTTCTCTGATGAATTCTTGATTGACTGTTTAATGTGTTAGTTTATATTTGACCGCGTCGCATGCATGATTGGCAAGTGGGGTAATAGATGTATCTATGGTTCGCGTCATTCGACCCTCTTGTAGTGCACTATTTAAATATTAGGTTGGATCTGGCCGTACGACCTCGACATGATTTGCACATGCTTGTATTGCTTGTCTTGAAATTATAAATAATGATATTGTCTCCCTGGTCTAAGATCAATTGATAATTGAGGAAATATGAACTTAGAAATCTCTTATTATCAAAAGGATTGTTTACTTGCTACATGATTCCCATGAATTTACTGTTGTTTTTAATAAATCCACGACTGATTATATTATTGGACCACTAGTAAGTATCGAAATCGACCTCTCGTTACTACTTCTTTGAGGTTAGACTTGATACTTACTGAGTACACGTTGTTTTCGTACTCATACTACATTTGTTGTGCATTTTTGTTGCACATGCACATGTATGTCTAGTGGCCTCGTTGAGCGCAATGACATGGTCTATACGAAGATTTAAGTGAGCCGAATTTCTCGAGACGACCCGCAGCCAGCAGAGTCTCCTTCAGAGTATTGTACTTTCTTTTCTGTCCAATTTGTATTCCGGACAATTATTGTATTACATTTTATTTCCGAGAAATTGCTCATGCACGTGTGACACCGGGTTCTGGGATGATTATGAGATTATTTAGTATTTAAATTTGCTAAAGACACCATTATTTTCTCAATTAAGTTCATTATTTATTGTTTAATGCAAGGAAAAGAAATGATTTCAAAAATACTAAAATGAGGAATTTATTTAACTTCTTGGTGTTGGCTTGCCTGCCAAGTGGTGTCCGGCGCTATCACGACCCTTAATAGATTTTGGCTCATGACAAATATTGGGTCTTCTTATTTACATAGTTTTCTTTAAGTCTAAAAGTAAGTTGGTTAGAAAATGGGTTTTTAGAAAGAAAAAAAACTAACGAAAGAAATTCACTAGAAATGAGCGTACTTTTCCCGGTCATTCTTGTGAATAGGCATAATTTGTAATTAAATTTTCTTTAAGATTGTAGGAAGTTTCTTTTATATTATGAAAAGTTTTTCTTGCACAAGAAACTTAAGAAAATATAGCTGCCAAAGTTCATTCGTCCTTGTTGTAATCACTAACAATTTTAACTTATATTTTTATACTATTACTGTTGTTGAAGTTAAAATTCATAAACTTTATTTTCAGTTATGCTCTATTACATTACATAAAAACATGACATAGACATTACTAAATTTAGTTCTATCAATGTTTTTAGATGCGCCCCATCTAGTTTGGATTGAAGCATAATTATTGTTGCTTCTTATCGATCTATTTGTTAATTATTATTATTTGGATTTTATCTAGTTAGACTTTTTAATTTTTAGTAGTTTATATAATTTTTTTTTTCTCAGGATATTCCTCTTTGTCTTCTTATATATAATTTGAAATTCGAGGAGTTCAACCTTCTTCATATTGCAGGGTACTTACATTTTATTTGGCGATTTTATGAAACATAAACGGGCTTATTTTTATTAAAGAAATAAATTATTCATAAATGGTCTTGAGGGAGTGGGTGGAGGTTGAAACAGTGACGAAATAAAATATTTAGTAACGGTATTTAAAAATTATAAAAATGTAACGTTTAAGATTTAAACCTATAACCTAAAGCAATTTTTGAATTTTCTTTGTTATTATAGTAAAGCTTCCCTTATGCCAATATACATAAAAATTATTTATACCTTTTTGTATAGTATATTTTTTTTTCACAAAAGAGATTCAATTGAATCAGTTCCGCCCTTGATTCAGAGCATATCAGTACAAATGTATAAATTGAAGAAATTCGGATTCCCAACTTATTGGGTTAGGAAAACCAAAACAATTTAAATAACAAGGTCCAAGTTGCAAAATAGATGGTTGAGGGGCCAAAACGTCAATAAATGCAAAAATCCCAACCGAAGAAGTAAACGCCGTTAAAAAAAAAAACAGAGAATCAGTTCAGAGGAGGGTTTAAGAAGCAGCAGCTGCAGCTGGTAAGAGATAAAATTGAGCAAAAGAGATGGGAAATCCAAAGCAGAAATGGACATCTGAAGAAGAAGAAGCACTTCGTGCCGGCGTCGCAAAGCACGGAGCTGGCAAATGGAAGAACATTCAAAGGG
The DNA here is from genome assembly GCF_000715075.1 of Nicotiana tabacum. Lineage (NCBI taxonomy): Eukaryota > Viridiplantae > Streptophyta > Magnoliopsida > Solanales > Solanaceae > Nicotiana > Nicotiana tabacum. The sequence goes on along the minus strand of NC_134089.1, from coordinate 169,264,566 downwards.
ACCCTGAATTCAATCACCTCCTTTACTCTCGCTCCAACATCGATCTTAAGGTTTTCCTTTTTTCCTTCCAATTTTCTTCTGAATTAACACCAGGGAGACGAAAAGTTTTGTACTTGACCTGTCTTTTGTAAAAAGAATTTAATTTATAGGGATCTTTACTCAAATAGCCCGTCGGATTCACCTTTTACTTTTCCTAGACGGTATACATAGATTATACATTCATTATGCACGGTTATACACATATTATACATGGATTATACATATCATATGGTTGGATGGGCGGCTATTTGGTTAATTCTTCTAATTTTTATGCATTGGCGGTATATAAAATATTTACACAATCATGTCATGATATATAAGTGGATGTGCCCAGTGTCGAAGCCAGGATTTTCATTAAGGAGTGTCAAAATATATGAAAGTAACCATACATAAAGATCAAGGGGAATCTACATATAATATATATGCATATAACGAAAAAATTACCTACCTACACGGTGTATTATCCCGACGAAGGGTGTCAGTTGGCACCCCTTGCTATAAGGTGGCTCCGCCACTGGATGTGCCATAACATATCTATGTTGCCCGCTTGCTTTATTGAGGATATATTGGATTAGCGAGATAGTCGTTTAATGTATTCCATTAGTGTCGTTGGTATTAGAATTTAGAAAAAAATGTTGGAGTGCAGACATGAGATTGTTTTTTAGGTCAAGATAAATTTTTGTGTGTATATTAACTGAGGACGAATTTGATATGTTGTAACTTGTTGCAATTAGCCAGAAATTTTAACAAGTGATTCAAAGAAATGCAAACTTGCACAGTGAATGAATACACATTACTATCAAGGGGATTCAAAAATTCACATATACTCAAATAGTTTTGTTTTTATCCTATTTGTACAATGTAGTTTTTAGACGAAGGGGATTCAATTGCGCTGCATATTTCAAAGTGCTGAAAGTTTAGTTTTCAAAAAGTTACTTGGATGACCTATACGATAGGAATTACCCTATTACCATAGAAGCTTAGATGTATGAAAGGATATTGTAGATATGTTTAATGAAAAATTGTTAGTGATTACAACAGGGACGAATGAACTTTGGCAGCTATATTTTCTTAAGTTACTGATGAAAAAAGAAACTTTGGCAGCTAAATTTTTTTAAGTTACTGATGAAAAAAGGAACTTTGGCAGCTATAGGTAAGGGGACAAGTTTATGATAATGACAAAGAGGAAGACCTTCTTCCAACATTATCTAGCCAGCAACTTGTCTCCTTCTTTAGCATCCTCTACGACGTTCGAATGTCTATCAACCATCACCAAGTCTTTGTGATTTTGCTACATTTCATGCGACCTAGATTTAGTACAGATAATTTGTGAAGATATTTGCTTGTTCCTAGGTTGAACACCTGCTTGCAAGCTGTGTGTTCGCGATTTCTAGCCTTAAATAATAGTTACTTATGACAGATAAGCATACATCCAGTGGAGATTGTAATTTTATAGTTAAGCATTGATGTAATACACTAATGCTTTCCAGTAGATTAATCTGTTAGCCTATTGTTTTGAATCCCACTGCCTCTCAATGCTCGCAGAACGAAGAGGTTGATTTGGATGTCGATACGAATCTTATGGTTTTCTTGCATTGTACTTTTCTTTTCATTCTTTCTTCTAAACTTCTGGCACCGCATTTTATATAGGATAAATGGAGAAATTTGAATGTTAGTGCCAATGGACAAGGGCCAAGGGATAAATCTAGGACACAAAAAGTGAAGGCTGATGCTCCTGCAGCTCCATTGCTCATCACACAGGCCCCTGTTTCCTCCACTCCAGTTCTACAAGATGCAGCAGCAGACACTGTCATGGAAGATTCTTCAAAATGCGCATTAGACGGAAAAACTGCTTCTAAGTTTGTCTTTCTGGATTTCCTTTTCGAATTCTTGAATAATTCAGAGAATGAGACGTTAGATCCATATTCTTTGAGATAATGATTTCATCTTTGTCAAACTTTTATTATTGTTAAATCACATTGATTTGGGAAAAAGATAAGCAGTTTTTTTTGAATGGTATGAAATGCTTCTTATGGTAATCTATTAACTACTCCCTCCGTTCCAGTTTATGTGAACCTATTTCCTTTTTGGTCCGTTCCATAAAAAATAAACCCTTTCTAAATTTGGAAATAATTTAGCTTAAACTTACAATTCTACCCTTAATGAGAAGCTTTTATAGCCACACATATACTCTGGGCCCTTTTTTGAGTTGTTTAGGACCACAAATTCCAAAAGTCTTCATTTTTTCTTAAACTCCGTGCCCAGTCAAACAAGTAGACATAAATTGGAACGGAGGGAGTACTGATTATGGGGTGAAACAATCTGGCCCAGCATGGATAGTAGTAAGGACACAAAGATGTAATTTTACTGTTTGCCCTTTTATCTGTCTAAATAAAGAGTCTTGTATCTCAAATTGACCATACTAGAATTCCTGCAACACATTTCCTGGTATCTCAAATAAGAGGTTGTTTAGGTTAGCCAAGGCGCGAGAAAGGAAGGCGCGTGAGTTGGACAAAGTGAAGTGCATCAAGGACGAATAAGGTATAGTTTTGTTGGATGAGTGGCTTATCTATCGAAGATGGAAAACCTACTTCCATAGTCTCTTGAACGAGGAGGGGACAAGAGCATTGTACTGGGTGATTTGGAACTCTTAGGGAGTCGTTGTGACTTTGGGTATTGTAGGCGGATTAGAGTTGATGAAGTTGAGGGGGCTATGCGTAAGATGAGCCGGGCAAAGCGACCGGGCCGGAAGGCAGGCTTGGAGTGGCTCACTAGGTTATTTAATGTCATTTTTAGAACGAAAAAAATGGCCGAAGAGTAGAGGTGGAGCACGATAGTTCCCGTACACAAGAACAAGGGTGATATCCAAAATTGCAATAACTATCAGGGTATCAAGCTGCTTAGCCATACTATGAAAGTCTGGGAGAGAGTTAGAGCTAAGAGTGAGGAGGAGTGTGTCTATTTCCGAGAACCAGTTTGGATTTATGCCGGGGCGTTCGACTACAAAAGCCATCCACCTTGTTAGGAGATTGATGGAGCAGTATAGGAAGAGAAAGAAGGACTTGCATATGGTGTTCATCGACTTAGAAAAGGCATACGATAAAGTTTCGAGGGAGGTTTTGTGGACATCTTTGGAGGCTAGAGATGTACCAGTTACCTACGTTAGGTTGATTAAGGACATGTATAATGGAGTGAAGACCCGAGTGAGGATGGTGGGTAGGGACTTGGACCATTTTCCAGTTATGATGGGGTTGCATCGGGGGTCGGCACTCGGCCCTTTTTTGTTTGCTCTGGTGATGGACGTACTGACGCGCCACATTCAAGGGGAGGTGTCATTCAAGGAGAGGTGTCGTGGTGCATGCTATTTGCAGATGATATTGTATTGATTGACGAGTCGCGAGACAGTGTGAATGCGCATTTAGAGGTATGGAGGCAGACCCTGGAATCTAAAGGTTTCAAGTTGAGCAGGACCAAGACAGAATACTTAGAGTGTAAGTTCAGTTGAGAGACTCAAGGAGGGGAAGGGTAGGTGAGGCTGGACTCGCAGGTCATCCCTAGGAGAGGGAGTTTTAAGTACCTTGGGTCTATTATTCAGGGGGATGGGGAGATTAATGAAGATGTCACCCATCATATTGGGGCATGATGGATGAAATGGAGACTCACTTCCCGTGTTTTGTGTGACAAGAAGGTGCCACCGAAACTAAAGGGTAAGTTCTACAGAGTGGTGGTCATACCAACAATGTTGTATGGAGCTGAGTGTTGGCCAGTCAAGATCGCTTATGTACAAAAAATGAAGGTAGCAGAGATGAGGATGTTGAGATCGATGTGCGGGCGTACCAGGTTAGATAGGATCAGAAATGAGGTTATTCGCGACAAGGTGGGTGTGGCCCCTGTTGAGGACAAGATGCAAGAAGCGCGACTTAGATGGTTTGGATATGTGAGGAGGAGCACAAACGCCCCGGTGAGGAGGTGTGAGAGGTTAACATTGGAGGGCCTACGGAGAGGTAGAGGTAGGCCAAAGAAGAGATGGGAAGAGGTGATTAGGCAAGACACGACGCAACTTCAACTGATCGAGGACATGACCCTTGATAGGAAGGTATGGAAGTCGAAGATTAGGGTAGTAGAGTAGGTAGTCTAGAGTGTTCTTAACAGTAGTATTGGCACACAGTCTCGCTTTGTGTTGGTAGTGGGTTTTTATGACTAAACGTTGTTTCCTTTCATCGTTGATCACCTTACTGTCTTGGTGTTTTTATTCTGCTTTTATATGGCTTTTTGGTACTGTCCCTTCTTGTCTATATTTTCATTAATGTAGTGCTTATGCTTTCCTGAGCCGAGGGTCTATTGGAAACAACCTCTCTATCCTCACAAGGTAGAGGTAAGGTCTGCGTACACACTACCCTCCTCCGACCCCACGGTGTGGGATAGTACTGGGTATGTTGTTGTTGTTGATGATGAATGCTCATTATTTTAATATTTTAGCTGAATTTTTAACCTACTGCAGAGAACCACTTGCATCTCCTACCAAATAATTGAATATAGGTGGAAGAACAAAATATATAACAGTGTTTGATAGCCGTCTGTGTACATTACCATTTTTCGTTTTTGTTCTCTCATAGTTCCTAGCAATTCTGTTCATGTTTTCTTGAAATAATATTATTGCTTTATTCTTGTTCTTAGGTACAACCAAATGATATATGATGCACTTTCAAGTTTAAAAGAGCCAAATGGATCAGACACAAGCACAATTGTCAACTTCATTGAGGTATAAAGCGGCACCATTACTTTCTGGTTTTCTCTTTTGACTTTTCTAGCCATCCATCAGGTATTTGATACTTCTGCTTACTCCTTGACATTCAAAAAAACTGTTATATTTTACTAGTAGTACTATGAATTAGGCAATCCCTGTGATTTTGACCATCCAGAAATGAATTTTAAGTTTTCTGAAGCTAGATAAAAGTGCTATCAATAATAACAATAGGATTTTCAACAAACTATAAAGCAGTTACAGTTCCAAGGTCATTAAAAATGATAATGTGGCGCAGCCATGTATGGGATGAAGACCTTTACTATCGTCCAACATAAGACCTAAAGAATATGTGTTTGTGTTTCTTGTTTACATCTCCATGTTTTCTTTGCCACACTTGGAAGACACAGACAGAGAGGATAAAATTACAATCCCTCAAGATACCCAGGTTCTCTCTCTGTGGCAAAGAGAGCTAGAATTTATTCCAGGAAAAAAGGAACACATTTCAACTTTGATTAATGAACAGAACAAAACTTTTTTCAAAAGATTTCATTTCAAATTGGTTAATGAACAGAACTAAAAACTTACTCCCACCGCCTAGCAAGAAATCATTGCAGACCTGCTGCACACATGGAAGAATGATTGCAGAAGTATGTCGTATGGAATTCAAGATATTGAGGCTCGATAATTCTAGTAGTAGTTGTTTTCTTTTGTCTGATAAAATTGTTAGTTCACTAATGTTTTTGCTGGTTGATCACCGATAAAAAAAATGTATTTGCTAGTTGATTGCTCATAATTTAATGCATAATACTCTATGCAAGAAATGACTGAAGGGAACCTTTCTTATTGGTTTTGTATCTACTGCAGCAAAGGCATGAGGTGCCCCAAAACTTCAGAAGGCTGCTCAGTTCTAGGCTGAGGAGGCTTGTTCAACAAGACAAACTTGAAAAGGTCACCTTGTTTTTATTCTCATTTATCAGTTGGGTTACTGGTAACACTTTCTTTTGTAACTTCTTTTGGCACCAGAAGACTGGTCTGGTTTTTAAACACAAAACTTTATGTGCTTCATTTTCGACTTTCTTAAAGAACTATAAGAAAAAAAACATCTAAGTAGAACCCACATTCTGGAACACCCTTATAAAGTTAATAGCTTGGTTGAATGAGTATGCTAAGTTTCCTCGCCAGTTTTCAGATGTTTGAAGCTGGATTAGTGGCACAATTAAGATCATCATGACCAAGTTGTGCAGTGTCTCATGCATATATCATTATGTGGCTTGGTTGCTTGGTATTTTATGTAGTGAAATGCTTGCATCTTTTGGGCAGAGTAATTCTCTTCTTGTGTGAGGAATTATTCTTTTGGTTATCTAATATGATTTGGGTGGAAAAGAATGTTTGCATAGTTCATAGTTGATTGCTTTACATACTTCTTCTGGGTTTCCTCCTAAGTGTCGTTATCCTTGGTTGCTTTACATCAGTAAAGTGCATCTTTTCAGCAGCTTTTCTCTTTTACCACATAATGATTTATGGATTTTTGAAACTGAAATCGAAGGACAAGCGAAAGAGCATGAAGGAGTTAGGTGTATACTTGCTGAACCACCGAATAATGCATTCTGATATTCACCTGACTATAAAATTCTGAATTCTGGCATTTTAATTTGTGGCATCCACTGCAGATTGAGAATTGCTACAGGATTAAGAAAGAGGTGTTAGAAAGAACAAAGACAGCTACCCCAAAACAAAAACATGTTGGGCCAAGACAGTTTCCAAGTAGTACCTATCTTGGTGATACTGTTGAAGAAGCAGCAAAGACTGCTGTTTATAAGGTTGCAGAAGCTGACAATAAATCATTTGTAGCAGCTGAAGCAGCTAAGGAAGAAGCGAGAGTTTCAAAGATGGCTGAAGACCAAGATAGTTTACTGCTATTGGCCAAGGATATTTTCGACAGATGTATGTTTTCTTCCTATCGTCTTGTTTGTATGTGGTGTATTTTAGATTGTCTTGTTTAACATTTATTTATATCCTTATTCTTGCATCCTCAGGCTCACAAGGCGAAATTGTGCTAATGGCATAAAAGGGTCTTCCCCCTCTTTTGTAAAGTCGGAACCAGCTGTTCAGAACCTCTAAAGTATGTTAGTATTCTATTCGTATCAAGTAATTAGTGATATGTGGTTTGTTGTTAATTTAAGTAGTATTAGTTACGATCTTTGCACAGGTTCTCTTCTCCTATTATGTATTCAGCGTAGCAAAAGTTGGAGAGGGATAGAGAGATTATTATAAAGCTTGAGATTTGATGCTTGTAAATCATGCAGTTCAGAGGCGGACCCAGGATTTGAGAATAACGGGGGCACCATTAAAAAAATTGTAGCAGGCGGATTTCGAACCCGCATCGTATGACAAGGAACAAGGCTTATGCTTGTAATTTTGTTAATGAGGGGGCCAAGAAAAATATTTAAGGGGTCCCCAACGTATATACAACTATGCATACATAAGAGTTTTTGCCGAAGTTAACGGGTTCACGTGACCCCTCAAGGACTGCTGTAGGTCTGCCTCTGATGCAGTTCTTTCTATCTGGCAAATTGATAAAGAGTACTCTGCTTTTACATTCCGAGTATTGTCACAGTTCTTCTACTGACGATAGGTATTAGAGTTGAAGATTTTCTCCCGCAAAGAAGAATAACGAAAAAACTATTACTCCTATTAAATACTCTAATAGTAATTCAGCTAAATTGAGAGTAAAGAAAATTATAAAACATGAGAATTGTAGCAAGATTTCAGGCCATACATGTCACCTTTTTACTTTCTTTTCCTACTTTTATGGAGACGTGGACTATCTGCTTTAACCAAAGTTATTATTAGTATTGGACTTTATAAGAAAACTAATAAAATTCGATTCTTTTGAACTATTTTTACTCTCTTGGTGGCCAATGCCTTGCGTACAAAGATAACATCTCCTTTGTTATTCAACTTATTCGAATTGTAGATATTAACTTCTGAATTTTCTTTATTTAGTATTGCTATATTGTAATGGTAACAGGCAACGGAATGCTCAGGCTCGGGTTAGCCTGTTAGGGTAAAATGTAGCTTTTCTTCTGAAGCGTCTTAGTTCAATGGAGGAAATACTGATATTTCCTTAGCCTCCACCTAATAAGAAGAGTTGCAGAAGAAACGAAGTAATTCTTCTCTTAAATGAATAGAGCACTTTTTCTTTAGTAATTACTAAAGAATAAGGTCAAATCTCATTGTTCTCAAAAAATAAAAAATAAAAAATAAAAAAAGTTCCACATCAAATACACCACTTTCTATTTTACTACTTTAACATGTCCTACATAATAAGAACAAGGGCAATTAAGTAATAAAAGGAGGTTTCACTGCACAGACTTCAAACCACCAAATGTCACACATCTTTCTTCGCCTACATAAAATCTTGAAGCTATTTCACTAAAAATCAAGAGATTAGGTAGATAGTACACATCATTTAAACATAATCACTGGCAGTCTCAAAAAAAAAATTTAAACATAATCGCTGGAATTCATTTACAAACAAAATGCAATTGAAGAACCTGTACGTAACAAATAAGGGCAAAATTTTGCATATAAAGGAAAGTGTATCACCAAAACTTTATATTCACTATTAAGATTTCAAAATTAGAAAGCGAACTCTAAAATAATTGGTGAGCACACAATAGATGCATCAGCGAAACTATGAAATTTCAAATTTCTCGTGGGCGAGACCAACTTGTACCGCACTTTGACTATTTAACGAGTACTTGTTACCTCTCACCAACATATATATCAGGTAACTCTGCCTACTTACGATTATTTGACAAATTCGAATTCGAAGCCGAAGCCGGAAGAGGTCCTTTTCACATACCGGAAAAAATACAGAACTTCCTTCTAAAAATCCTGCATTCTACTTCGCAGTTTCTCTTTTAAATTCGTAAGTGTGATTTTGCTCCGTTCTTTGAGTTCGTTGGTATCCTACAGTTTGTATTGCCACTGTTGCCGGAAGGTTTATTCCGTTTCATCCTGGGAGGATTTAATCCATTACTTTGGCAACTTGTGAGGGGGTTAAAATTCCTTAAGGACGCACAAGGAAATTGTGGACTCGAAATATTTCTTATCGTTTACAGTTTTTCCAGTTTCTCCTAACAGTTTTTTAATTTCTGTTTTAACACAGTAGCTATAACAAGCTTAAGGAATTTTAATAGTAACGTTTCTGTGTTAAAATCTATATTGAACTGTTATCTATAGTTTGTATACTGGTTTGGAGACTAAAGTCTCGGTGCTTTCTACTCCGATATATTTTTTACTCCGGTTTAAAGAACATAAAAACTTTATCGGGGTATTAAATTTGAATACGGTTTGAACAATATAATAAACTTCACCGTTTATGTTTTGAATGTTTGGTTTGGTATTCAGTTTGAAGATATAAAACCTTCACTGATTTTGAAAAGTTCTGTTTGTTGCCAACTTTACAGAAAAATGGCAAATGAGGACCAAACTAATGCTAATGGAATGGGTGCTACTGTTACGAGTGTTGCTGCCTCTCGAGCCGTTCAACTCCTGCTCATGCTATGGCACCAGCAGAAAAACCCGGAATTTTTTCCAGTATTGACTTCAAACGTGGGCAAATGAAGATGCTCTTCTATCTTACTACGTTGAGTTTGCAGCGATTCATCAAGGAGGATCCTCCGATCATGGCTGAAGGCACTCCGGATGATGAACGATTTGTTGTAACTGAAGCATGGAAATATTCTGATTTCTTATGCAAAAACTACATTTTGAGTTGTTTGGAAGATAGCTTGTACAATGTCTATAGTGTCATGGAAACTTCAAAAGCGTTATGGAATGCGCTTGAGAATAAGTACAAGACTAAGGATGCCGGACTTAAGAAGTTCGTGGATGCAAGGTTTTTGGATTTCAAGAGGTTGACACTAGGTCGGTCATAACTTAAGTCCAAGAATTACAAGTCATTGTGCATGACCTCCTTGCTGAAGGTATGACCCGAATCAATAATTTTATTAATAAGATTTATCTTGTTATTAATTATAAATTTATTATTGAAGGTATGGTCATAAATGAGGCCTTTCAAGTCTCCGCTTTCATTGAGAAGTTACCTCCGTTGTGGAAGGACTTTAAGAACTATCTAAAACACAAGCATAAGGAAATGACACTTGAAGATTTGATTGGTCGTTTGAGGATAGAAGAAGACAACAAAAATGCTGAAAAGAAGTCACGTGGCAACTCGACAATAATAAGGGCTAACATTGTTGAGGTGGCGCCACAAAATAAGAAGAGAAAGAAGGCTTCTGGACCAAAGAATTACCCAAGCAAGAAAAAGTTCAAGGGTAATTGCCACAACTGTGGAAAGTTTGGGCATAAGGCCGTGGACTATCGTGCACCAAAGACTGATGTACAAAAGAAGAAGAAGAATCAAGTCAACATGGTTGAAAAAGTTGAAGAAATGGAGGACTTGTGTGCCATGTTGTCTGAATACAATTTGGTAGGAAATCCTAAAGAATGGTGGATTGATTCTGGAGCCACCCGCTATGTTTGTGCTAACAAGGAGTTATTTTCTTCTTATGCCCCCGCAGGACCCGATGAGACAATTTCATAGGAAATTCGTCTACAACCAAAATTGATGGAGTTGGCAAGATTGCGTTGAAGATGACGTCGGGAAAAATTGTGACTCTAAACCAAGTTCTTCATATTCCAGAAATTCACAAGAATCTTGTGTCTACCTCACTTCTTGTCAAGAATGGATTCAAATGTATTTTTGTTTCTAATAATGTTGTACTAAGTAAGAATGATGTGTATGTAGGAAAATGTTACCTGAATGAGGGCCTTTTTAAGCTAAATGTAATAGCAATTCCTATCAATAAAGTTAATTCTTCTTCTTACTTACTTGATTCAAACACTTTATGGCATGTACGCCTAGGCCACATCAACTTCAAAACATTGCGAAAAATGATAAATTTGGAAGTATTGCCAAAATTTGATTGCATTAATTCTAAATGTCAAATATGTGTGGAATCAAAGTACGCTAAGCATCCTTATAAGTCCGTTGAAAGGAATTCAAGTCCTTTAGACTTAATTCACACAGATATTTGCGACATGAAGTCAACACCATCTCGTGGTGGGAAAAAGTATTTCATTACTTTTATTGACGATAGTATGAGATATTACTACGTTTACTTGCTTAATAGTAAAGATGAAGCAATTGATGCTTTCAAGCAATACAAGAGTGAAGTTGAAACACAACTAAACAAAAAGATCAAAATGATAAGAAGTGACAGGGGTGGCGAATATGAATCTCCTTTTGAAGAAATATGTTTGGAAAATGGCATTATTCACCAAACAACTGCCCTTACTCTACACAATCTAATGGAACTGCAGAGAGAAAGAATCGAACGTTGAAAGAAATGATGAATGCATTGTTGATAAGTTCTGGTTTACCATAAAACTTGTGGGGGGAAAATATACTTACAGCTAACGGAATAATCAACCGTGTACCTCATAGTAAAACACAGTCCATTCCTTAAGAAAAATAGAAAAGAAGAAAGTCCAACTTGAAATACTTCGAAGTGTGGGGGTGTTTAGCTAAGGTACAAGTTCCTAAACCTAAAAGGGTTAAGATAGGCCCAAAAACGATTGATTGTGTATTTATTGGATATGTAACCAATAGCAAGGCATATCATTTTCTGGTTCATAAATAAGAAAATCCTGAGATCCACGTTAATACGGTAATAGAATCAGATAATGCTGAATTCTTTGAAACTATTTATCCGTATAAAAAGGAAAGTGAATTGTCCTACCAAAAATCAAAACGACCTCGGGAGGAAACAACAAATGGTATGCCTAATGAGGAAAATCCGAGAAGAAGTAAACATCAAAGAACATCTACTTCATTCAGTCCAGATTTTCTGACTTTCCTGCTAGAAAATAAGCCTCGAACCTTCAAGGAAGCAATGTCTTCCTCAGAAGCACAATATTGGAAAGAGGCTGTCAATAGTGAAATAGAATCCATATTGAGCAACCACACTTGGAAATTGGTTGATCTTCCTCCAGGTAACAAAACTTTGGGTTCTAAATGGATTTTCAAAAAGAAAATGAAAGAAGATGGTACTATTGACAAATACAAGGCAAGACTTGTTGTCAAAGGATTTAGACAGCGAGAGGGTCTTGACTATTTTGACACATACTCGCCGGTAATAAGAATTACATCCATTCGGATGATAATAGCGTTAGCCGTCTTGTATGGTTTTCAAATCCATCAAATGGATGTAAACACAACCTTCTTAAATGGTGATCTAGAGAAAGAAATTTACATGAACCAACTTGAAGGGTTTGTGGTTCCGGAAAAAGAAAAAAAGATGTGCCGACTTGTTAAGTCCCTTTATGGACTAAAACAAGCACCCAAGCAATGGCATGCAAAATTTGACCAAACAATGTTGTCAAATGGTTTTAAGATTAATGAATGTGATAAATGTGTTTACATTAAGAACGTTCCAAATCATATAGTCATTGTTTGCTTATATGTTGATGATATGCTAATAATGAGCAAAGACATTGCCGACATTCAAGCTACTAAGCGTATGCTTGCTAGTAAGTTTGATATGAAAGACTTAGGAGTTGCCGATGTAATTCTAGGAATTAAAATCCAGAGGACTCCTCAGGGTCTGGCTTTGTCTCAATCACATTACGTGAAAATGGTACTGGAAAAATTCACACTTGGAATTTAGAAGTGCAAGAACTCTAATTGACTTAAACCATTATCTTGTAAAGAATAAAGGTGAAAGCACGTCTCAATTGGATTATGCTCGTGTGTTGGGAAGCCTAATGTATATCATGAACTGTACACGTCCTGGTATAGCTTGTGCAATAAGTAAACTTAGTCGATTCAGAAGTAATCCCAATAAATATCACTGGGTGGCAATGAAACGAGTACTGGGATATTTGGAATATACCCAAGACTACGCTTTGCACTACAATAAATATCCTGCGGTTATCGAAGGATATAGTGATGAAAATTGGATAATCGGCTCAACAGAAACAAAGTCCACAAGTGGATATATTTTTACTGTTGGCGGAGGAGCAGTATCTTGGAAGTCTTCCAAACAGACGTGCATCGCTTGCTCTACAATGGAATCAGAGTTTATAGCTTTGGATAAGGCCGGCGAAGAAGCTGAATGGCTTCGAAATTTCTTTAGAAGATATTCCGTTCAGGCCAAAATCTTTGGCTCCTATATGCACACATTGCGATAGTGAGGCTGCAATAGGATGGGCAGGGAGCGTTATATATAAAAACTGTTAGACAACTACTCTCTAGTGGAATTATAACTATTGATTATGTAAGATCAAAGGATAATGTGGTGGATCCACTTACAAAAGGCCTAACTAGAGAGGGAGTTGAGAAATCATCTAAGGGAATGAGACTATGGCTGAGGACAAGTCATCATGGCGGTAACTCTACCTAGAATTTTGGATATTCCAAGATCTAGGTTCAAGGAGGTTAAACAAAGTTGTGATTGACCGTTTCAACATTGTCAAAGTAAAATCTTTGGTCTCTTCTCGTGATGAAGACAATGTTCAGTAACAAGGATAGAATTTTACACGTTCTTTAATGATTACCTAAGTTTGATGTGGTATTTATCAAATAGTGTCAATCTAAAGGATTACACGTTTAGGAATCACCTATGTAAGTGTGAAATGGAAGCCGCTTCAATGAGAATTCTGTAAGGCCAATTCTCTAAGCACTTATGAAATCAGGCGGTGTTCATGGCTGAAACGAACACAACAATGAGAACCAAAAGACGGTTAAGGGTTGGTTATCTGACATATGGTTGTCTAGGTATACTCTAAAGTTCAACGGTTCAAATATATCAAATCTATCGATTGACCGAGTATATCCGACATATGCTCACTACGGAAAGTTCAAAGGGAAACCTACTTATCCAGATGCAATTAATCCTTACTTGCAAATCACATAGCTTTCATCTATGTTCATTCTTGTTACAGTCCTTCCCATTCATGTGGGGGATTGTTGGACTTTAAGCCATTGGGTTTTAAAGATTAGAAGTGTGAATTGGGAAATGGTGGGAAATAAAATGGAGGAAAATGAAAAATTTGAATCAAGTGAGCTTTGTCATTTATGACAAATGAACTTTGTCCTTCATTGGTGAGGGACAACTACACTTGTGTGTATAAATATAGGATCACTTCTTAGAGCTCTTAAAGGAGTTGAATAGAATGAAGCATCGCGCCGTCGTCGTCGCTCGGCTTCGGCTTCGGATTCGGATCGATCGATGAGATTAATTTTTTTGGACAAAGTTTATTTAATTAATTAAGTACCAGTCAGTTCATTAACGAAATTAACTGGAATGTATAATCCAAAACGTTGAACGCTGCTTTCCCTTCTGTTCACATTATGAACAGACACCTCTTCCTTTCAAATATCTGTTCACATTATGAACAGACATCACACCTCTTCCGACAATTGCCTATAAATTTCGTGGCATGGCTTCCTTTTCACATACTGAAAAAAATACAGAACTTTCTTCTGCTGCATTCTACTTCACAGTTTCTCTTTTAAATTCGTAAGTGTGATTTTGCTCCGTTATTTGAGTTCGTTGGTATTCTGCAGTTTGTATTACCACTGTTGCAGGAAGGTTTATTCCGTTTCATCATGGGAGGATTTAATCCATTACCTTGGAAACTTGTGAGGGGGTTAAAATTCCTTAAGGACTCACAAGGAAATTGTGGACTCGGAATATTTCTTATCGTTTATAGTTTTTCCAGTTTCTCCTAACAGTTTTCTAATTTCTGTTTTAACACAGTAGCGACAACAGGAGTTACCTTGTAAAATAGGTTGTCAAGGTATGCGCAAGCTGGTTATAAAAAAAAATAACTATCCTATGCAAAGGGAGCAAACATGCTAAAGATATTGTTGTATATGCAATATTTAAGGCTTTATCATTTAAGAATGTTATATTATAAATACTAAGTATGAAAAAAATGACAACACTAACGTTTTTCTGCATATGTATATGTACTAATAAAAAAATATAAGAATTCCTATTAAAATTTAGCTTTAGGCCATTAATTTTATAGAGCCGCATTTGAATCGAAATTTTAGGAAGGATACAAAATACTGAAGAGACTATTAATTGAGTATATGACGCTCTCCTTGATTTGTTGGCAGTAGGGGTGTATATAGGTCGGGTTAGTTTGGATTTTGCAATTACCAAACCAAACCAATTATATCGGGTTTTTAAATCTATAGATCAAACCAAACCAACAAAAGTCGGGTTTTTCAATATCGGGTTTTCTCGGGTTTTTCGTTCCGATAAACTTGTGCTCCAAACTATATATAGCTGCCATCATAAAATTCTAATAAATTCCTGCAACTATCTTGGAGTACAAAAAAGAACAGGAGGACCATGCAAATATAAAAGTCCAAAATTATACACCAAAGAAGGATCATGACAATAACACCTTGTGAGGTCAGGATCAATCTTATACTGGGGCATTTTCTTGAATGAGCATGTTGTAACATGTTGCTTGAGTACAACAGGTCTACTTGAATGACAACCATGGTGGCTATTGTGTTAACCAAACAATGAATGACAATAGGTGTTAAGGAAAAATTACTCCTTACACAATGCAGATGTTTTTTTCCAGTAAATATTAAAAAAATACTATATATCAGGTATTTGATCTTGATATGTCAACACACTGTGTTCTAATAAAACATTAACAAGCCAATGAACTATTCCTGAAGGCTAAAACTCCATACATTTCCATATCAGTTCTACTAAGTCAAGAGAAAGATTGAATTAGATTTAAACAATATCTGGCCATTAGGAAGTAAGCAGAATGAGAAAATTATCACCAAAAATATAAACTGCATATCATATTGCACTCTACATAAGAATTATCACCAACTTTTTAAGAGTAGACATTACACCCAAAAGTCCTAAAAGATAAACAAAAAGAGAATATATTAAACTCTAAGAAGTTGGGCATCTTAGTAGATATTATAACCAGAGGAGCATGTTTCCAAAATACTTGTAAAGGCATAATGACCTCACTTCCAAAAATAGTCATGAAGCAAATTGTAGTTAATCATCCCTCTAATCAATCCTCAAAGGTGAGTCTACATATTCTGGAAAAAAAGAAGAAGAAACAATTAACATATTTAAATATTAATTAATGTAAAAAATAACTATACTCATTAACAATTGAATATAAATTATTACCTTCTTCAATTTGCTCAATTTTCTGGACTTCCTCTAACATGTCTTCAAACTTATATTCCTTGGAAGGTGATCGTATCCATTGTTGAGTACAAATAAGTGCTTCCACTATTTTTGGTGATAAAGAACTCCTATAAGAATCCAAAATTCGACCACCTGTACTAAAAGCAGACTCCGATGCAACAGTAGAAATAAGAATAGAAAGAACATCCCTTGCAATCTTTGAAACAATTGGATATTTACTAGATGAAACTTTCCACCATGCCAAGATATTAAAATCCTTGATCTTCACCACATCATCCATCAAATATATCTCAAGATCAGATTTTTTTTTAATATTTCCCTCATCTTCCAAAAGTTTCTCCCACTTTGATTGCAACAAATCACCAACTTCACTCATACTAGTATCGCCTCCAATATTGTCACTAGAAGCCTCAAAAAAAGAATCATTGTAGTTATTATACAAGCGAGTTAAAATGCTTACCACATCTTCGGACTTCAATCTTCCCAACAAAGAACTAAATACATCAGTAAGAATGAAGTTCACATATTTCATCTTGTATCTAGGATCCAACACAACAACAACAAGCAATAACATATTCATATCCTCAAACTTACCCCAATATTTCTCAAGCTTACTTTTCATTCTTCCTGCCATATCATTCAAAGTACGATCATCGCTTTTGGTATGCTTTATAATAGCATTTCGAAGATTGAAAAATTCATGGAAGAAAGAGTTGGAAGTAGCATATAAACTGCCTGAAAATTTTAAAGTTATCTGATAGAAAATGTTAAGAAACTTGATAAAAGCTTTCACATTCTTCCAGTCGTCTACAGATGGATTTCCTCTTAAAGCGCTTATTTCTCGACAATACTTTTGATACTTATGGTCATCCACATACATTTTTGTAAAGGCTTTTTCAAATTTTAGAGTTGTATCTAACATTGTATATGTGGAATTCCATCTTGTTTCAACATCAAGACTTACAAGACCATGAGTATCTATCTTATCTTTCTCAACAAATGACTTGAAAGAAGCAAACCTTGAAGGAGAAGACCTAACATATTTTACCGCATTTCTTACACGAGTAATAGGCTCAATTTGTTCATCTAACCCATCTTTTACAATCAAGTTCAAAATATGAGCATTGCATCTAACATGCAAAAACTCATTTCCAAGTATTGCCCATTCCTATCATCAATACGCAACTTCAAATGCTTAATGGCAGCATCATTAGCACTTGCATTATCCAAAGTCAATGTAAACAAGTTCTCAATGCCCCAACCAAATAAACATGCTTCAATTCCCTTTGCAATAGTCTCACCTTTGTGATCCGGCGTTGGAAAAAAGTTCAAAATTTTCTTTTATAGATTCCATTGATCATCTATCCAATGTGCAGTAACAACCATATAAGTTAAGTTTTGTAGTGATGTCCATGTATCACTAGTGAGACATACGCGTTGGTTCTTAATAAGATTTTTAATTTTTTCCTTCTCTTCATGATAAATCCTCAAACAATGTCTAGCAACAGTTACACGAGAAGGTAATTCGAAATTAGGTAAGGCTTTAGCCATTAATTTCTTAAATCCTTCTCCTTCAACAACTCTAAAAGATTGCTCATCAAGAATTACAAATTCGGCAGTCGCCCTTATAATGTCATCCACATTATACACTACCCTTTCAGTAGCACCCGAACCACCTTCTAGCCACCCTTCCTTGATAGGTTTTAATGTTGATTGTCTCTTATCAATGGCTCTAAAGGGAGATTTGTGACATGTAGAAGTTAAATGCGACCATAATATAGTAGTCCCATTCTTGCTACCTGCAGCCAATGTTTTAGGACAATAATTGCATTTTTGCCCTACATTTACCTCCTTTAGCAGTAAATTTGGAGAAGTGATTCCAAATCTCGGACGTCTCTCTGCCACTATTCCCAGATTTAGATTTTTCTGATGGAGTCGTTCTTTTTTGCTTCTTAGGAGGAGTGCGTTATGAGGAGTGTCTGCACTTTGTTTTTGAGCTGCCACTAGCGAAGGATTATTGACAACCACCTCAGCATCTGCTACAGAAGTTGTAGTTTCCATTCTTAGAAAGAGTTCCTGCAAATAGAACATATCCAGTTACTATTTAACTCATGGAATTTACCTTCGCATTGTGACAACAAATGACAGATCACTGGGCTATATTTATAGAGGTTATTTTATGTTGAAGTGAAGCCAAAGAAGGTGCAATATATTTATAGAGGTCATGGACTAAGCAATATAAACAGAATGCTAGATTATTCAGAATTAGCTGGATTGCGAAACTTCTGGGGCAATAACAGGATCACTGTCTAATCTTTCTACATTTTTTAATATGGGGGGGGGGGGCTGTTATATTGAAAGCATAAAGCAGGGAGGGTACAGAATATGAGTTTTTAGATTCACCCCAATCATAAATTTGAGGCTAAAGTAAAATTAAGGCTGTTATAAAAGAATCCAACTAGGATGAATTAAAGGTATTTGAACGACATTCTTGAGAAGCTAAGCATCTTTTTTCACTTGTTTCCCTTATATCTGTATCATTACTTCTACTTTGATCTTCTGATAAAGGACCAATGTAACCATTTGGACTTGAAGCTAGCTTGCCACATCTTAGTTAATTGGGGAAAAACAAGGTATATGTATGCAGCTAAAAGAAAACATGTAAAATGAGAGCAAAAGAGCTTTACCGATGATAGGGTTTGAGCAAAGGAAGAGCGTAGGTTTTTTGCCTTTGGAGAAGAGGCAAGATGATTTCAATTGTTTATGTGTTTCAGAACACCTTTTGGACAATCTATCTGCTTTTAAGATTAGGTTTTGGTTTGGGCTCAATTATTCTTTTATGGGCCAAACAAAAAAAAACATTTACATGGGCTATAATACCAATTTAAAATATTATGCTATATAAAGAAATTATAATAAAAATTAAGAAATAATTATAACTTACATTCTAATAAATATTTTTATCTATTTAATATATAAATATGTATACATGTGATGTCGGGTTGGTTTGGTTTCGGTTTGACTTTTTTTAGTTAATACCAAACCAACCCTATTGTGGTCGGGTTTTATTTTTCAATACCAAATCAAGTCAAACCAAACCACTAGTCGGGTTTTTTTTTCGGTTTGACTCGAATTTTCGGATTGGTGCGGGTTATCGGTTTGATTTGTACACCCTAGTTGGCGGTACCTCTGCCGAAAAGGTTTGTCCACCTTCTGAAGGCAGCAAGGGCATATCCCTTCTGAATGATACTTCATGACTGGGGTACGTAGCTGTAGTGTCCTTAACTTCATAATCTAAATCCGATTCGATTGATAAGTCTCCGCTTTGAACCTCTGCTGACGCCTGACGCATGCATGCTCTCACGCGTCAACAGAGTACGTAGTTATGATATCATAGTTTATCCTCCTGACCTTCGTAGTGGCAGTTATCAATAGTTTATATGACTATTCACAGTATATAGATGAAATATGATGTATTTGGATAGAAAATAAAAAGAGAAAGAATACCTCTTTAGAGTCGAAAAAATTTGGTACTCATCTATTTACAGCTTGTTTGTATAGTTGATACATATTGTATTGTATCGTATTGTTGCTTTAAATACGCTGTTTGTTTTGATTATTACTTAAATTTTATTGTATCGTATCGTTAAATTCGTCGTTACATAATGACGAAATATGCCACTTTATGTAACGAACAAGTTGGTGTGGTCGCGTCGTTACCTTGTTTTTTTCTCTCATCTCACCCTTCATTACATTAAATAATTTTATTTTATCATTTATCCTACCCTTTTACATAATAGTTTTACCCCGTATCATAATTTTTCTTTATAATATTGTAAGTTTATTTTTCATATTGGTGGTACGTGATATCATAAAACGATGTCAAACGATACAATCTATCCAAATATTATATTCATCAAACAATACAACACAATACAATACAACACATTATAAAACGATATATAACAATTATTCAAACAAGCTGTTATTGAAATTTGACAAGCATATCAAGTAATAAAGATCATGTGATAACGATGTACAAAAGTAAAATAGAATGGCCTTCTCGTATATACAAATTAAGAACAATTATCTGCCTTTTATTAAAAGTTAATTCTATGTATAAAAGGATGAAATAAAGTTTTCCAGCACTTAATTAAAAGAAGGAAAACAAAACCTCTACTACCTTCTAAAACTTGTTAACCAATTAAAAAACCAATTTAAAAGGGTAATGGTGTAGACCAAAACCAGGGATCTGACTCTTAGCCGACGTGCTGACGCAGCACATTCAAGAGGAGGTACTATAGTGCATGTTGTTTGCAGATGATATAGTGTTGATAGACGAGACACGAGGCGGGATTAACGCGAGGTTGGAGGTTTGCAGACAAACTTTGGAATCTAAGAGTTTTAAGTTGAGCGGGACCAAAATTGAATAGTTGGAGTGCAAATTCAATGACGCGGCCCTAGAAGCAGACGTGGATGTGAAGCTCAATACTTAAGTCATCCCAAAGAGAATGTCACATATCGTATTAGAGCAGGATGGATGAAGTAGAAGCTTGCATCCGGTGTTCTATGTGATAAGAAAGTGCCGCTAGAACTTAAGGGTAAATTTCATAGAGTGGTGGCTCGACCGACCTTGCTGTATGGGGCGGAATGTTGGCCAGTCAAGAGTTCCCATGTGCACAAGATGAAAGTAGCAGAAATGAGAATATTGAGATGGATGTGTAGGTGTACCAGGAGGGATAAAATTAGGAATGAAGTTATTCGGGACAGAGTGGGGGACAAGATGCGGGAGTCGAGGCTAAGATGGTTCGGGCATGTTAAGAGGAGAAGCATTGACGCTCCTGTTAGGAGGTGTGAGAAGCTGACCATGACAGGTTTGAGAAGAGGTCGAGGCAGATCTAAGAAGTACCCGGGGAGGTGATTAGACAGGACATGGTGAAACTTCAATTTACTAAGGACATGACCCTTGATAGAAGGGCATGAAAGTAAGAGTAGGGTAGAAGTTTAATAAGTAGTTGAGAGTTCCCTTTCTTACCCGTAGTACTAGTAGCACTGCATGTAAATATACTGGTTGTTGTGAAGGCCAAAATAGGGACTTCGTTTCCATTTTATGCGACAAATAATGACACACTTGGATATTTAAAACAATTTTACTTTCGACTAATCATTATGGCCTATTTAAACCAATATTTCACAAATTGTCTTTTCTTTCTTAAATAAATCTTTATACCCAGTTAAACACCATCAATTGGGATGGAGGGAGTACTTTTACTATTTAGGTACTTACTATTTAGGTACTTATTATTTTGGGGGGTGGGGGGCGACTAAAACATCTCTTCCAAAATGCAAATTAAAAATGTACTCGATATCATTCTTCAAATACAAAAACTTTGGATGTCAAAAACTAGCAAAAGCCCACCACTAAATAGGATGATGGATTACAAAATGCTAATATGCATTACTCATTAGTTCAGAATCACAGAAACTACTAAACAAACAAAAGGTAAGAAGGATATCAAGAAGATGAAAAAGAAAGGAGGGGAAGTTTCGCGACACAGCTAAAGCACCACATTGTAAAACCTCTGAATGTCCAAAGCTGGTTACAGGAGATCAGCAACATTTGCTGGGAGCTCCTCAATCACCACATTGTAAAACCTCTGAATGTCAGACAGCATTCTCTCATCGTCGCTGGTTACGAAGTTGATTGAAACACCCTTCCTACCAAACCTCCCACTACGTCCAATACGATGAAGGTAATTCTCAGGTTGAGTGGGGAGATCATAATTTATGACAAGGGAAACTTGTTGGACATCAATTCCTCTGGCCAAAAGATCGGTGGTGATGAGAACACGAGAGGAACCAGAACGAAATTCGCGCATTATAATATCCCTAGTATTCTGATCCATGTCACCATGAGTGGCCGAGACTGTATGATCTCTGCTTCGCATCTTGTCAGTCAACCAATCAACTTTGCGACGAGTATTCACAAATATCACACTCTGTGTGATGGCCAAGGTTTCATACAAATCGCAAAGGGTCTCAAGCTTCCATTCTTCCTTGTCCACATTCACATAAAACTGCTTAATACCTTCTAAGGTCAGTTCATCACGTTTCACAAGAATCCTCACGGGTTTGTTCATGAACTTCCTTGTGATCTCAAGGGCCTCAGGAGGCATTGTGGCAGAGAAAACACCAACCTGAATCTTAGGAGGCAAGAGCTGGAAAATATCGTAGATCTGGGGACAAAGAAAATGTGTAAATTTTAGAACCACCAGGGAAGAAATCATGTAAATTTAAGTAAAATATTCCATGTGAAGACAAGCAGTGGATACAGACCTAGAACACTAACACGGAAGTACCTGGGATACAACCATAGCATACATAAAAGAACACAGAAAGGAAAGTGGACAACAAAATCACAAATACATTGGACATCATTGCAAGGCTAAACATAATTTACAGCGTCACACATACTTAATCACAAACTATCAAGAAAACAAGGCCACGGATTTAAACTATGTTCCAACATACTTGAAAGAAAAGAAACTAGCATAAAGAAAACAGAAAAGAGAAGATGGCATCTTTGACCTCTACAACAATAATTTGGGCTATAGAGTATGTCAAGTGCACTGGTGCACAAAGCATCCCCTGTTCACGCAGGTTCTGGGGAAGGACCGCACCCTATGGGGGTGTGATATAGGCAATCTATTCTAATGCAAGCATCAGTGGCTTCCACGACTCGAACCCATGACCTATAGGTCACACGGAGATAACTTGACCGTTGCTCCAAGGCTCCCCTTCAAGTGCACCATAGACCAGATATCACTTTTTCCAGTATCTAAAACCTCTGGACACCCCTCATTCCCGGGAAAACAAGTGAATAATTCTGCACAGACTCATATTTCTCAGGCTGAAAGAAAAACTAACTCCTAAACATAGTCAACCCTACTACATTGATGATGTTGGTGGTCTCCTTTTAGAATCATTTGTATAACATGTGAACTGAAGAACCTTAAACATCAAGACTGTCATTCTTTTATAAAGAACAGGTAGAGACTTTCATATAAAAAACAGAGATATCAATGCAAAGATGAAGATGTGTATGCATCACAGACACTGTGCAGGTATGTGGGAAAAAGAAGGGGCATTTTTTTTTATCTAAAATAGTCGACCTGATCCTTGAAGCCTCTGGAAAGCATTTCATCAGCCTCGTCCAATACAAACATCTTAATGTGATCAGGGCGGAGAGACTGTCTCCTTAGCATGTCAAATACACGTCCAGGGGTTCCCACAACAACGTGAACCCCACTTGAAAGGATGCGTTGATCCTCACGGACACTGGTGCCTCCCACACAAGCATGAACCTTGACACCAAGATAGTCTCCAAGTGCTCGCATGACCTTTTCAATTTGCTGTGCAAGCTCACGAGTAGGTGCCAAGACCAAAGCTTGACAGTCTAGTAGTTCATAGTCTAGTTGTTGCAGAATTCCAGAGCAAAAAGTAGCAGTCTTTCCAGTTCCAGACTGAGCCTGTTGAATCACATCAAGACCTTTGCAGAAAGGTACAATTCCTCTTTGTTGAATTGCTGAGGGTTTCTCAAAACCTACAACAGATATAGTCCAATATTAGATCTAAGTATCTAACAAATTCGAAAATAGAAAAGTGACAAAAATATGAAGACAATACTTCAGTACGAGACAATATGCACAGAACAACTATGAAAAAAGCAAAGCTCCTATGGTAAAAGTAGAGGAAGCATTCAGTTTGATCCAAAATCCCCAACTTAGTACCAGCACGAAGAGAAGGGAAAATACGTCTTCCTCTTCTTAATAATCTGTACAAAAGTCAAGAACTGAGAAAGAGAAACGGGAAAAGATTTTCAACTGACCGTATGCATAAATGCCCCTGAGGAGGTTCTCCTTCAATCCCATGGCATCAAAACTATCATAGACCTCATCGTATGAGGTAAAGAAATCTTGCCCTTCAGCATTTAGCCTGCATGTGCAAATTTGCAATAAAGAAAGTAGTCACACACATTATAACTAAATATTTTATTTCTCACACATGCATGATTTTGACTCCCAGATATGCTGATGTGTGGATAGACAAACTCAAGGCAATATAACATAACTTAGGAATGGAAAAGCAACAGTATAATCGAGGCAGTGATACTCACAATTCTGTCATTTTCGAATCATACTGACGAGCATCAAACTGTGATCCTTCAGGAGCTGCACCCGCCATGACTAGAAAGAATTCACAGCACATCAGCAAACAGAAAGTTTTTAGCTTGAACCCAAAAATTATCAAAACATGTATCCCACCCCACCATAACCGGAATCAAACCACGCTGAACTAACCAAAAAACCAGAAGTTCGATTCACCCCCAACCCCCCCCCCCCCCCAAAAAAAAAAAAACCTAGCTTGTCACTATCCTTCTAAAGACAATAACTTTAGCACAACATGATGTTAACGAGTACATTTCTCTTTTGTTTTGAAAACATTTTGACATATGTAAGCTGATTCACACATAAAGAGCACCCCATAAACAGATTCATAAGAGATATATCTACATCAAACCACACAAAACAAAAACAAAAAAAGCATTTAATTTACACACGATATCTAGAGATTCAAAAACTATAGCTAAAATATACAAAAAAGTAAATAGAAAATAAACAAAGGAGAAAGGTACCTGAAGATGTAGAGGAAGAGAAGAGATGCTGCAGTTGTGAGTAATAAGAGAAGTTAGGGTTTTTTCCCAAACTTCTCGGATCTACGGCCCACTGGAGTTTGTAGAGATACGATACAATAATGTGCGAATGTTTTGAGGGTTCCGTAGTAGCCAAAGAGACCCATATTTTTTCTTGTTCTGACGAATTTGCCCCTTATGGAATTGTCCTTTCGGGCTACACGTGGCCCATTTTGCGGCTTCCTTACATTTACGTACATGGCTCCTTTTTGAAGGCATAGCAATTGGAGAATCGAAAGGCCATAGGTTTAAGGTTGTCCTAACCTAAACAAACAAAATCTAAAATAAAATTCCAAAAAAGTAAGTAGCAAAGGAAAAGTTTTGATAAAGATTGCCCTAAAAGTTATTTTTACAAATACTCCCTCCGTTCCAGTTTATGTGAACCTATTTTCTTTTTGGTCCGTTTCAAAAAGAATAAACCCTTTCTAAATTTGGTAATAATTTAGCTTAAAGTTACAACTCTACCCTTAATGAGAAACTTTTATAACCACACAAATACTCTGGGCCCCATTTGGTCTTGTTTAGGACCACAAATTCCAAAAGTCTTTATTTTTTTCTTAAACTCCATGCCCGGTCAAACAAGTTCACATAAATTGGAACGGAGGGAGTATAAATAGCTATTACACCGTTCAACAACCCATAAAATATGTAGCCAGGATAACTTCATCGTCAAAATCTTACTCACTCCAATTCATATCTCACCTTGCATGGCTCAACTAACACTACACTAATTACAATAGTACGTAGCTTTAAAAAGAAAACTTATTTAAATGATCTGTTCTTTTCAAAAGAATGTCAAATATTATGACAAATGTTTGCGATTGAATGTAGTATAACTTTCTTTCAATGTGTCATTCAGACTCAGTTTAAGATGTATAGTTAGCATAAAATAAATCTTCCTAACGGTAATCCCACTAATTCGTGCAGTAATGCTCTCTTTCTGCAAAATAAACACGTACTTGAATAATTGCAGTTTTTGTGAAGTTTTACGAGTAATTTTGTGAGTAAAAAGAATATTTTGAAGAGGTGCAGCTCAAGGTACCGCTTCATACTGAATTTTCAAAAAATTAAAAAAAGGTTTAACCAAACCTCAATCTCAAGCCTTTCCAATTCCAGAAATTTGAAGTGAAATTCATAGTCTCTACATGTACATGGCAATTTAAAGCATTATTTTCAGAGAGCGTTTTTCCTTAATAAGTGGCATCTAATTGACAAGTTTCTTTGCACAGGCATTCTTACTATTCTAACTGGCTACATCATCTACCAAAATCCCAAAGTTAAATAAGCTGCATTGACAGTCCCTTCTAAACCCTTCAGCACTGGAATGTGCACAAATGACTCCCAAATTGCGACACAATATCCACTAATGCTCCGTAACCAGCTACTGCTGTTACCTGAAAGTTATGGGCAAGTGAAACCCTGTTTTAGTTATTGATAACAATAGTTTAACACTAGAGTATCTGTCCTGCCACAGTGGCAATTCCACTTCAGTTTTGGTGTACAATATTCTGGTTTTTTATACAGAAAAGAGAAGAGTAAGAAATCTACCTAAAACATGCTGATCACACTTGTGAAAATATAAAGTGGTGTATCAGCAAACTAAAGAAAAGTAGTTTCTTACCCCTGAAGGATGTAAAGAAATGGAAAACAGTGACTGAGGAGCACATGGTATCTGTGAAATAATATCTCCGTTCAGGTCAAAGCGACTAAGCAGGGGCTCCGCTCCAACCGCTAAAACCTGACAGGGAAAATGCAGCTCCTTAGCCAAGAAGGAATGGGAATAACCAAAAAGCATTTGATGGAATTAGTTGTTCTCACCAGCATATACGTACAAGTAAAACAATAGAGGACAGCATATACGTACAAGACATACGTGAACCAAAGCAAAATAATAGTACAGTGCTGAGACGACAAAGATCATAAGTCAAATAGTTCAAAGATTTAAACTTTTTGGAACGCTAGAGCAAATCATTATTCGATCTCTTCTTTTATAACATTTAAAGTTGAAGATTACTGTAGCTAAATAGACAACCAACACAAACACGAAAGAGAATCAAAGGAACTCATTCCAAAAAGGGGACTTAAAACAAACACAGGGAACAAACGAAACTACTTGGAAGTTGATATAAGTGAAAGAACTGACTTGATTATCATGAAATATGGCATCCTGGATAGCAGCAGTTGTCGTGATTCGTGAAACGCATTCACAAGCTGGAAGGTTCCATACCGATAAAGACCGGCCACTTCCACAAGCCTATGAAATCAAGCATAGTGGCTGTAATTAACATCCTTGATGCAGGAAACTTACTGTCAGTCTGTCATGCATGAAAATATGATAAAATATTCATTTCTCCAATCTCAACCTTAAAGCTGTGAAGTTACCATAACCAGGCAAAAGAAAATGAAAAAAAAAAAAAAAGCATAACTTGAAATAAACCAGGAGATGGTACTGTATCTCTATACCCACCTGTATACATGTAAAGGCACACAGATTTCCTTTCTGCCGATTGCAAGGTCAGATGCAAAAGCATGCACCAACAAGAATTCAGAACATCAACAAAGATTGCCTTTTTTTTCTTTTTCTTTTGAACAACGATTATGTTACTTATCAAGATGAAGAAATTGCTTTATTTTGAAGAAAACAATCTTTTTAACAATGATTGCTTCACTTATCAAGATGAAGAACTTGCTTCATTTTGAAGAAAGACAATATTTTAGTGGAGAACAAGAACCCTTAGCAACTATGTTGCTCGGATCCTCCAAAAATGTTGCGGGGTGTGTGTCGGATCTTTAAAAAGTATTTGCTCTTTTGGAGGATCTGACACGGGTATGGCGGTATTTTTGGAGGATCTGAGCAACATAACCTAGCAATGCTAATACTATATTGGGAGAACAATTACACTTGGCAATCCTAGAGTTTCAACTGCAACTCAACACCAATTGATAATTGCTAAACATTCATTAACATATTTCAGGAATTCATCCAAAAAAAGCTTTGCCATGTGGACTGACAATACAAAGTGCTTAAAACCTTCAACAGTAAAATAGGAATGAAATAACTCTTCCATGTGCTCCAATTCTACTAGTTCTACTAGTAATGACAGTTTCCCGAATTGGAAATAAAAAGATTTAGCTTTTGAAATGAATGGGGATAACAAGTTTGCAGCATTTATGGAAGTTTACATTTGACAATACCTAAGATGTCCAGTAGCAGTCAAGCAACACAGTACCTGGATTCAAGGTTCCACATACTGTATAATGCATGGAGTTGCTATCATTACCATGTTATATCAGCATGAACTTAGTCTCACAAAGGCCAAACAAAAGTTGTGCTCTATGTAATAGACCCAATACCCAGTTACCCACCCAAACAAAAGTTGTGCTCTATGTAAATAGGCAAAAAAAAAGTTGTACCAGTAAAGATGCATAGCTACTTAGTATTCAAGTTTTAAAAGGAAAGACAAATAACTTTAGAATGTAAAGCTTTTTGGGAGAAAGGAGGGAATGATTTTTAAAACAAGTGAAAAGAGGGTCAAAGAATTACACATAGAGGAGTGTGAATACTGCTATCTTAAACGGTTTCATCAGACATAACAAAGAGAATCAGAAGAAAGAAAATCATGAATGAATAGAATGTAAACTCTCCTAAATTAAGAGATTCATATCTGCGTGAATACGGGATGCGTTGTGCACCGGGCTGTCCTTTTTATCTTATTATCATCTTCAAGTAAACACCAGTCATCATTGACGAGATTATTATAACTATACAGTAGGTTGACCCTCAAGGACATTAACAAAAGTAAGCTTCCGTAATTTCACAATGCAACAGATAGAATATTTGATCGGTAAATACAACAGAAAGAATTGCAGTATAAAAGCCAAAACCAAACAACAATTATAATTGTTGGTGCAGTAGCAAACTTACGAGAACGCTAGTTTGGTGTATAAAGGAATCTGAACTCTTACCAGCCAACTCTCACTTGCATCAAGAGCAATGCAACTGACATATGGAAACAACTCCCTCGACCTCTTATCCTTATGTAGATCAATTATTTGAATACACTTACCAGTTCTGCAATCTAAGGCAAATTCATAAATAACAGACAATAATAAAACAGAAAAAATAGATCCAAATGAGCAAAATCATGTGTAATTTCTAAATAAGAGAGATAGCTCAAGTCAAGAAAAGGCAAAATTGGCCATTCATTACACTCCCTGCTTTTTATAAAAACCGAAATGTCCCCACGGCAGGCCTTATGCTCCTCTTACTAGAAAGAATGACATACCCCATATTCGTGCTGTCCCATCCTCTGAACCAGTTATAACCTGAAAATTGCCAAGCGAGAGAAAGAGAGAAGCAAAAAGAAACAAGGCAGAATTAGAATTCAGCCCAAATTCCAGGAACCATTGCTCAACTAAAAGTAAGCCACCCCTCCCACTAAGACTGAGAGAGGAAGCAAAATAAAAGTACACGTCTAAAAATATATTCTATTTCCAAAGAGAACAAAACATAAAGGTGCTGTTGCACTAAAAGAATTTTGAAATTATAAGTTTCAAGGAAAAGGATTTTTTCCAGCTCATATGCCAAGTTTAGTTTTAACCTCAAAGTGAAGAGCCAGCAACATGGGTATCACACACTCCTATCCATAGCAAAATCTCTTCAAATGGGAGAAATCAAATCTTGACAGAGAGGGAGGGAGAACTAGCTAGCACCATAAGCATTTGGTACATGGAGTCCATAAAATGGAATTGGGAATGACTATACAGAGAGAGAGAGAGAGAGAGAGAGAGAGAGAGAGAGAGAGAGAGAGTATGTATGGGAGAGTATGTATGGGTGAGAGAATGGGAGACAAACAGAAGCTTTACCTGATTGTGAGAATTTCGCGCAACAATGCAATGCAAGTAGTCTGAATGCCCTTTCAAAACCATCTTTATTTCATTCTTCTCCTAAGCACCAAAACTTTAATTAGATTTTCATGACAGATTTAGAAGAAGCAATGAAGAGAGTTGAAGTATAAGTCGATGAAGTAAGCCAAAAGAATGGAGAGATCTTATAATATGAGCCAACCATACACCTTGAACAAATACATACCACATCCCAGCAGTATGCACAAGAATCACCAGCAGCAGCAAAAATGGATCCAGTCTACAATGGAACACAAAATATTAAATAAAAATATGTAGGCAGGACAACTTTGAGGTAAGTTTTAAAAGGCTGAATCAGAATATCAGACTTGACCTACGCAAGAGAAGAATCCATGCAATAAAAATGAACAGAGTTAACTATTCTTGACGCTTTGAACTAACAGCTCTAGCTATGGTACCAGAACCCCGAAGTCCACTCAACATGAATCCCTCAGTAGTCACTTGATTCTTCTCTCCCTACCACCTCCTAGGGTTGTGCCAGGAATCCTTCTCCAAATTTGGTATTCAAAAATCAAATACACAAAACAATATATCAAAATAGAGTAGGTCTAATGTACAAAAGAAGACTGGCCACCCCCCAAAAGCAGTGCACCAAAGAATCAAATGAATAAGACAAATTGTCTGCTACTATGAAGTTCTTTTGTAGTTCATCCACAAATTTAGCACTTCTAGTAGATTGCACAATTTGAAAAAGTTAATAGCTTCCACCACCACACTCCACTCTCTTCTTCGTAAGAAGAAAACGAAATGCAATATTGTCTCATTGCTGCACAATACATAGGTTTCAACTACCATCATAATCTAGTGAAGGACCCAAGACATTCCTTCATAACTAAGAGCATCTGTAGTAAAAGAACTGGTTTGCCTCTCAGTATCTAAACAAGCATCTAACTAGGAAAAGATAACTAAACCACAATCTATTTATACCTCCTGGGTCCTGGCTGGACCAGCTAATGCGTCAACTGAAATCAGACTTATAGTCCTATCCACTCACTCCAGAGTGTCAAATCAAGAAGCCACTCAGTTGATTTAGAAGAAAATAAAAGGGCAACAAACCTGAGTATTAACGGCCATGCAATTATTCTCTGGAATTGGAGAAAGTGCACCCCATGGACCTCTGAGATATGAGAACATGGTCAGAACAGAAAAGTAATAATAGTATAAGGAAAGATGCATAAGTGAACCCTTCACTGTTGTAAGCAATAACTAATTTTCAGATATAAGGTCAAGATAACAAGTCATCTAAAAACCAATATAAACTAGTATATGAATTAACAGTGGATGTAAAAACTTCGATTGCAATTTATTTATTAACTCCCCCCCACCCCCACCCCACCCCAGGAAAATAATATACCTAACAAAAGCGTTGAGGAATCTTCTTAAGCACTAAGGGGTCGTTTGGTACGAGGTATAAGTAGATATAGTATTGGTATAAAAATTTAATATCACCTTAATACTTTGTTTGGTTAGCAAACATGGTATAAGTTATCCCGGGATTAAAATTAGTAGCGGGATAACTTATACCTTGTAGGGAGTGGGGTAATTAGTGCCGGGAAACTTATACCTTCTTCTTAGAAATTATGCAATTGTCATTTTTAATACAACATACCAAACAGTGGATAAAAAACAATCCAGCATAACTTATCCCAGTATAAGCCGTATTGTAACCAAACGAACCCTAAGTATGCTAACGAGAATATCAGGAAACCATCAAGTAAGCAGGAAGGTTGCAACAAAATGTTTAAACTCCTGAGCAACTAATCTTTAGTTGCACATCAATTGTTAAGCATGCAATATCAGCACCTACTAGTGATGCAAACTGTCTCAGAAGAGGTAATAATAAAAATTATAATGAAATTATTTCACGTTTTTCAATAACTTACTTTTGTTGAGGATTCACCAAGTCAAGAATTGGCTCTGATGTGCCTCCTGTATAGTGATAACAAGAGAAAAAATAAGCAGAGAAGACAATCCTTTCTTCTTTACATCAAATGGAAGCAGCAAAAATCCAACTCATTGCTCAATTCTTGAACAAACTACTATCAAGTTACATCAACAAGTAAACTCAGGACCAGACTGCTTATGGGCATTCAAATGTAGGGTAAAAGTAGCCTAATGCATTCACCTCAAGGAATTCATATGACTTGCAGAAAATTTTCTGCCACATACAGAAAAAGGGTGTTAATTCAATAGGTTTTGGTCTATGGCTAAGCTAGTATCTCAGAGGCACACAACATACATAGTGCGGGAACCAAAAGACCATGCTTCAAGTGTGAGGGTTAGAAAGACACAGAACAAATTTACATTTCCCCCCAAAAAAAAGAGGCAAACATTTGAAGACTAGTATCTGCCAGTTTTTCAGGTGGTGGGGAAGTGTCTTTCTTCACTTCTTTGTCATTCAAGTAACATAATTTGTGCCAGTTTGGCACTGGTATGTCTACTCCTTTTTTCATCTCTTTTTCCTATTTTTTCTCTAAAACTAATTTTTATCGGTAAAAATAACACTCAAGACATTTTCCCCAGACACCTCTGCCTTAAAACCTTTTTTTAGACATTAAAAAAATCACATAAAGCCACAACCAAGATTCCTGCATGGGCACAAATATATGCTTGCATATTGTTTTGTATTCATGTCAGACACCGGTAGTCATACAAAAACAATTGGAACGAACTCCAGCCCAATCAGATGGTGTCGCAAGTCATGTCCTTGATACTGAACACTAAGTGTCCTTCAATCAGACAGCAAAAAGTCTATCAGATGTGTCAATTATTCCCACTTCAATAACTTTTAGGGCTCGTTTGGTACGAGGGATAAGGGATAATTAATCCCGGAATTAAAATTGAGATGAGTTTGTCCCACATTTGCTTGGGATAAAATCGTGGTATAACTAATCCCGAGATTAGTTATCCCTGGATTGTAGTGTTTTTTCTATCCTATGGGAGGGTGGGATAATCCCGGAATAATTAATCATGGGATAACTTGTTTCCCAACCAAACGACCCCTTAAGACATAATTTCAGAAGATATAATGGCATACTTTAGGTAGTAACAAGTATTACAAAATTAACCTTGCATACTAGAGATCGACACAAATTCAACCAAACACGAAAGCAAAGAAGAAAAAGAGTTGTCTCCTGCCCTATGCAAAACATATGTTAAACTTCATTTATGTTATATTCGATGGAACTCTTCTATATTATGTAGTTATGGTGTCTTGAAACCTCAAGTTCATTTTTTTTGTTTTTGTAATTCCTTATGAACACTTGCGGGAAACTCCTTGCCGAGGGCCTGTGCACTCCCGGGATTAGTCGGGGCTCAAAGAGACTCTGACACCCGGTGCAAATCAAAAATAAAATAAAATAGTGGAACACTATATTAGGTTATAGTCATTACAGTTGTCATGCCCCCATATTTTCAAAAGAATTTCTTTTTGTATCTGAATCGGTAATGTGCCCAATGTCTGTCCATGACCATGATATGTAGGGGGGCTACATACAACTCCTAGATGAAACACATGCTTAACTACAGAGCAAAATTGTGTCTTTGGTATCTGAATCAATATTGTGCTTGCCCCAATGTCCATTTCATGACCATGATATGCAGGGGCCCACATACACTCCTAGATGATATACATGCTAAACTATAGAGCTAAAAAGCTGGAATGCTTCGAACTCAGAATTAACAGCCTGAAGTTTGACGGCATGAAAGATGTAAGAAACTCCTACAAGGGGCACATAGAAAATTGTAATTTGCTGCAATCGACACTTCCAACTTCTAATTTAGGCAATGAAAGACGCAATTACATATGACCCCCCCCCCCCCCCCAAAAAAAAAAAAAATTCCTTCCCTTTTGGACTTCCTCTCATAATGCAAAGACATTGTGAGTTGTGACAAGTTTGTGCAGCAAACAGATTATTAAGCTGAATGACTTTCAGCATTGCCCATATTCAAATTTAAGAATCGATGCTCTTGCGTATCTAAATAAAAGGAGTCGTATATTACAAATGGAAGCAATGCCAAGCAGAGGTTTTCAAATGTTTAAAGTAGGATGTTAGAGGATCCGTCAGTCAACTATAATACCTATGAGGATCCGTCAGTCAACTATAATACCTACGACTAGTCAACACAAGCCCAAACTAACCGAGGATCTAACTGCACACTAAAAAAGTTGTACCTTGCACCGGCTCCTTAGACCCCAACAATTCTTTCCATTTCCATCCACGAATCCGACCATCATCACCACAACTGCATGAAATCACCTACATTAAAAAAGAATCGGCATCTATGGTAGAACCAAAGTCACACTGATTGAAGAAATTTATACAAGATATTTGGTTCTTTTTTTTTTTGTGATAAGTACACAAGATAAGTGCCTCCCTTGTTTACTTTCACTCTAAACAAAAACTTGAACTATCTTACATTTGTGCTAACTCACCTACAATTTTAAGGAATACATAAGAACCAAAATTTTTATAAGAACAAGTACCTCAATAATAGTGAATCCTCATCGTTGCCATAAAATTTAACATCATAAGCAGGCCCATCATGTCCTTGTACCAGCCAACTAGATTCAGCCACTGGCACCAACGAACTAAACCAAATTCACCAAATAATTATCAATTCAAACCAAAACTTACCTTCACACTTCGAAAACATTGAGAAAACAGGAACTTACTTGCCCGCGGAGCTCAAATCCTACCAAGATGAAGAAGCAAAAAAAAAAAAAAAAACTTAATACTTTAGTCAATAAATTTTGCTTCTTCCAGTTAGAGTGAGATATTGAGCTTACGAGGCAAGAGGAGATGGAGTAAGAGGCGATAGTGCCGTCGCTAATACCGGCGACGATGAGGTCCGGATAAGAATTATGGTTTGGATTCGGGTTCGGGGCGAATGCAGTACGGAAAACAGTTCGGCATTGGGATTCTCTCTCCAGTAAAATGGAGTCTCTGTATACGTCTTCGTCCCAGTTCCTGCAGTCCATCGCTGTTACCATCCTTACCAGAATATTTCGGTGTTTAGTGAATCAGGGTTTAGCTGAAATTCTTCACGAAGAACCGGGATTTTGGATAATTCGCGATTAGCGACATCGTTTCTGTAAGTCCGAACGGGGTTGGGGCCCAACTTAGTTCAGTTCAAAGCTTTCCCGATTTAACTGTTTCTTCTTACTTAATTATTTCCAAATTAAATTTGAGATAAGCATATTTTATATTGGTTGGGATAAAATCGCAATATAACTTGTTTACTCTCCAAAATGGATAACAATTGAATTTTAAGGATACGTGATATAACTTGATATAAATTAAGAAAATAGATTAATATTAAAACTGACGATAAGAGAATAAAAGTAAACCACACAAATTGAACAACCTTGGCCTTCGAGTTCGATTAGCCTCAAACCAAGAAATGCCTCTACTGATGTAAGAACAGAATATTGCGTATAACAAAATGATAAGAGCTAGAAATAACAATATATTGTTTTGTATTGCGTATTTCAATGTGTGTTACAAATGATAAGATCCCCCCTCCGTTATATAGTAGGGGTATCCTACTCTTGATGCAACTCTATACAAGGTTAAAAAATCTCATGATTTTCTAATTAACCGGCCTCTCCCTGATACGTGCCTAGATTCCCACCGATCTTTAATTGATTGCGGATATTTCGGCCCTCTGTTATTTGGCTCGGCAAATTTCCCTCGATCTTGTTTGATCTCGATCTTGTTCGGTCCCGGGATCATGAGCTCGATATTGTAACTTCGTACCTCGGTTCGATATAACCCGAGACCGAGCTTTAACCAGTCACGTTTCAATCTCGATTGGCCACACAATAGACGAACCCAGTTTCGACCATATACAGATAGTCCCCTCGTTTTTCGGAGAGAAGATGACGAAAAACGATATGAACTTTCACACCCCGTTTCGATAGATCATGACGTAAGCGACAAACGGTTACTGAAACGTCCCGTAGGTCCAGTTACCAAGGCATTAAATGCTTGTCAGCCGTTGGTCGACCACTACGGGTTTTGAACCTTCATTAGCAGAATATAAATATCCAACCTTTCATTCATTCAAACTTTATGCTCAAAATTTATTCTTGTTCTTCAAAGATCTCTTCACTCTCCAACTTTAGTACCCAAATTTCTTGGACCTTTTGCAAACCACTAAGCATTAATTTCCTTTTCTTCATCTCTGTTCTAAAACGGTGAAAACTTCTAAGACTGTCCCACAAAAAGAGGCCGCTTCTTCATCACGACCCGCCGGCGATGGGACTGCGATGGAACCACTCCTTGAAGAGTTCGTTCCCAGAGGGTGTCCGACCGGTGCTGATTTCAAGATCGAGAAAACTTCCTCGGTACCGGGTCGATGTGAGCCGGTCTTGGGGTATATATGTTCTATCACCGATGATCTCCTCCCCAAGGTCAAAGAGGATTGCAACTGGGCCTATAAGCATGTGGTGGTGCCTTCGCTTGAGGAAGGAATCATTACCCACATGGAGGGTTTTTTAAGTGTTTACACTTACCCTTTCATATTGGGTCCCTTAGACCCGGTCAATATCGCCTTCTGCAACAGGTACGAGGTGATCCTCGGTCAAATTCACCCCTCCTTCTGGAGGATAGGTATTCTTATTCGTTTCTTTGTAAGAAAAATCGAGGGTTGCTCCTTCACACTCGATCAACTTATGTGTCTGTACAGTCCCCGACTCTATCGAGGGGGATTAATCAAACTTGCTCGCCGGGCCACCAAGGCCTCGTTCTCGAGTATAGTTAAGGATTGGGACCGAGGCAGGATGGGTCAATTTGTTTGAGTGAGGACCTCAGACTTGATCCCTGCCGAGGACATGCTATTTCCCGAAAATGGAACATGAAGCGTAAGTATAACTTCGCCTTAAAGATTTTATTTATTGTTGCTCCCCTTTCCTCCCTTCTTATCAGTGTCTTTGTGGTGCAGTTGTGGCTCTGATGCCGACTGCAGTTCCTCAACTCAAGGAATGGGTCGAGGGCCTTGTGTCACGGAGACCATATTCCGAGTGCGCATGGTGCGAATTGTCGAAGGGTCGATGGGAGGCCCGTAATCATGGTATGTTTTCTCTTCTAATTCAATAATGTTTGATTTTCTCCTTGTATTGTCGAAGTCAAATTCTTATAGGCTCTGTTTTCTTTTGTAGGTCTCCCCAAAGATGTTTCCATGAGGCCTTCATCCGGTGATAAGGATGTGCCTCTCGAGTCCTTTGCTCTGAGGCAGGGTGATGAAAAGAAGAGAAAAAGGGTCCCGAATTCCCCGAACTCGGAAAAGAAAAAACCAAAGAGGAGGTCGTACAAGCCTAAGGGAAGCTCCGATGCTCTACACTCGGACTCAATCCACCGGCTAAGGAATGAGTCAGAAGAAGAAGAAGACAAATCCAAGCTGGTGGCTCGCATGCGGGCGGGTGTCATGATACAAGAGGCTTCCAAGTCGGCGGGTGCTAAAATTGAACCGTCTCGACATGAGGTGGTCGATGAGAGAGCTTTAGCTGAAGCTCCCAAACCAAAAGAGGGTGAGGCCACTTTGCCCCAAGCTAGAGGGGTCGAGAGGGAACCCGGGGCTAATACCTCCAGAGTAGAGGAAAGTTCCCCAAAAGATGTGCTTGGGGTGATCGACATTACCGGGTCTCCTCAGTTTTCAGACGCCATGATCCATGAGGCTAGTATGTTAGAAGGTCTTTCTTACGAGGGGCCTCAGGGGGTGACAGATATCCACACCTTCTTAGATGGGTTAGAGTCTACTATCTCAGAAGATGTTACTGGGCTCGGAGACTTGTAGGTGCCAAAGAATATACTATCACCGGGAGTGAGTAGGTCTTCCTCGAGCCCAAAGTTAATGGACCGGTTCCCGGCCCCAAATGTTGACCCTGACCAAAGGCGGTCAATAGTTTTTTCTATCCTGGAGGATGCCCGGGTTTTCTCTCTCGTGGGGGTCGCTAGCTACCTTCGGTGTTTGGTTGACCGAAGAAGATTAGGCAGTGATGAACAGGGTGGAAAACCCCTGCCTATTTAATAAAGCTCAACAAGCATTAAATCAGGTAACTTTGAATGTCTTTCTTCTTATGCATTTTAAACTTAAAGTTGTAAATAATCATAACACCTTCCTTTATGCTTGCAGGTTCCATGTTGCACCATGAGACTTTTCTCTGATACCGGGAGAAGTTAAACCATCATGAGGTCGAGGTTCGGGATATCACTGAGAAGAAGGACACCTATAATCTTCTTAGTGAGAAGCTTCAGGCCGAGTTAGAAATGACTTGAAGGGAGCATGCCAAGATGGCCGAGCAGGTAATTTGAGTACTTCACGATAGTGAAGTCGAACTGTACATAGTGGCTAACGATCTGATCCTGCAGGTCCGACAGAGGCTTGAATAGATCGGGCATCTCCAGGCACAGGTAGATATGATACAAGCCTAGGCTGAGGGGTTCAAGAAAAATATGGACCTATTAGCCTCGATAAAGGAAGTTGTCCAAGGACAACTAGAGTCGACAGAGAACCAGCTACCAGCTGCAAAAGAGAAGACCTCGGTGCAAGTCAAGAGAATCGAGGAGCTCTAATCTCAATTGGACTAGACTATTTTTGATAAAGAGAATTTGGCCAAGGAACTCGAGGCAGACAAATTGGAGGTGGTTGTGGCCAAGAGCGAGGCTGACGCTAAAGTGGCCCAGTACAACATTGACGTCGAGGCGATTCAGACTCAGGATAAAAATATGGTAAAGCATGCGAGGTGGCAAGATCAAAGGGAAGACCTCAAGGGAATCCATGCTCAAAACTTCGATATACTGGCTGAAATCGAGAATGCCAAAGCAGAATAAGCCAGAGCTCGGAAGCTAGCCTTTCCCAAGGAAAATTCCAAGATCTTAAGCGAGTCCGAAGTCGGGGAAGATCCCGAGGATGAAGATTATCCCTCCGATGAGGACCATGACACTTAGGCCTTTATTTTTATTTTTTTGCGTCGTTTTTAGGCCGTTTCGGCCATTGTAGATTTTTGTATTAGGCCATTTTGGCCTTTGTAGAAACATTATTGGGTAAATATATATAAGGCTTACTTTCCCTTTCGACTTTCAAATTTTTCTTTGCTTCATTACTTGTATTCACAAAGGCCGGAATGCCTTAGCATAAAATAACTTAGGTTATGTTCGAAAGTTCAAACAATCCTCGCCTTTGCATTACTCTATTATGAGGCAACTTAGGGGTTCGGTGTTACCGGAAACTTTCTCCCAAAGTAGGTAATTTGGATTATAATTTGTCGAGGGTAGCCTTTAGAACCGACTGTGAAAAAAATATTTCTTTTTTGAAGGCCTATCTTTTGTTACGGTTCTCGGACGTCTCCGAGCCGCGTTAATATGGCTGTAGCCTTTTAGTTCGGGCGTCGCATAGTGGGCTTGCTTTCCCGAGTTATCCAGGCTTGCCTAAGATAACAGTCCCCGAGTGGGTATGGCCATGGCCTCTAAAATCGGGGGTTGCCTAATAGGTCTTATGTCCCCGATGTTTAATAGCCCGGTCTGTTCGAGTTTGTTTTTGGACGACAGTCCCCGAGTAAGGGAGTGATCATCCAAACTTCGATTATAATCGGGCCTGAGCTCGTTCCCTTCAAGAAGTCATAAATACGAAATTCTTTAAGGGATGTAAATAGAAAATTTAAAACATAAGATGATTGCAAGGAAAGTACTTCTTTTTATTCTTGTGCTAAACAGTTATACATGCGTACATATTTTATTCCAGGGCTCGAGCAATCTATGTGGCACGGTTCGTTTGACCGTTTGGCCCTTACCACAAATCCTACCTATCGAGACCCTTTCGTTACGAAGTAATTTTCTCGCTAAAGTCGATATCTGAGGGTAGTGCCCCCAAGTATTCGAAGTTGATTTTAGAGGAACCTCAGATACTGTAAACGCGATCTTCGACACAGATTTGTGATCGACCTTAAATTGTAAGTTAGTACGATCCACTGTTGTCTCGTTAAAAACCTTGCCGAAAAACCTATTTGGGACAAAACTGGTCTAAGGAAAAAAGTGTGCAACGCGTGTTTCAAACCTAAAATTTTGTGATGTTTCTTGTCGATCACCTGCAAGTGTTAGTCCAAAATAAAAAATGAATGGGGTCGTACTTAGCACTAATATCTTTTTAGGTGAGTCACATTCCAATTGTTCGGTAGTTGTTCTTCGTTCATCATTCCGAGCTTATAGGATCCTTTCCCGGTGACTTCGAGAATCTGGTGCGGTCCTTCCCAGTTCAGACCCAACTTACCTTTGTTCGGATTCCGGGTGTTTAGTGTGACCCTCCTTAGTACTAAGTCCCCGACATTGAAGTATCGAAGGTTGGACCTTCGATTGTAATACCTCTCGATCCGTTGCTTTTGGGCGGCTAACCGGACAAGGGCAGCTTCACGCCTTTCATCCAATAGCTCCAGGCTCGTATTCATGGCCTCGTTATTTGATTCCTTTGTTGCATATCAAAATATGATACTTGGCTCTCAGACTTCGACCGGTATTAAAGCTTTGGTGCCATAAACCAATGAGAATGGGGTAGCCCCGATACTAGACTTCGAGGTTGTGCGATATGCCTAACGAACTTCAGACAGGATCTCCTTCCATTTTCCTTAGTGTCGGTCAACCTTTTCTTAAGGTTTTGGATTATGGTTTTGTTGGTTGATTCGGCTTGTCCGTTCCCACTAGGATGAGAAGGTGTCGATAAGATTCTTTTGATCTTATGATCTTCGAGAAGCTTGGTCACTTTGATGCCTATAAATTGTTTCCCGCAGTCACATACAATTTTGGATGGCATCCCGAACCGACATATGATATGGTACCAAATGAAGTCGATAAGTTCCTTCTCCCTGACTTTCTCGTACGCCTAGAATTTAACCCACTTAGAAAAATAGTCAGTCTTAAATAAGATAAATTGAGCCTTACCTGGTGCCCATGGAAGAGGTCCAACAATGTCCATTTATGAATGGACATGGTGACAAGACCGAATGCAGCAGTTCCCCGGGTTGGTGAATCATCGGAGCATGTCTTTGGTATTTGTCACATTTTCCTACGAACTCCTTCGCATCTTTCCATATCGATACAATAATAGCCGACTCTGATTACCTTTCGAACCAATGATTTATCGCCTAAGTGGTTTCCGCAGGTGCCCTCGTGGATATCCTTCAGAACGTACTTGGTATCTCTCGATCCCAAACATATTGCTAGCGGGTCATCGAACATTCTTCTAAACAAGGTTCCGTCCACGGACAAGCTGAACGGGGTTGCCTCTGTGTGCATGGCCCTCGTTTCTTTTAGATCTGAGGGTAATTTCCCGGTCTTCAAATATTCTATGTATTTATTTCTCCAATCTCAGGTCAAGCTTGTGGAGTTTTATTTCGGTGTGACCTTCTTCCAATACTGATCTCATGAGTTGTGCGACTGCCCCGAGTTGAGCTCGCCGTCCTCGATCGAAGAGCCTAAGTTTGTCAGCGCATCAACCTCACTATTTTGATCTCGAGGCACGTGTTGCAAAGTCCATTCTTTGAATCAATGTAATATCACATGCAGCTTATCCAGGTACCTTTGCATCCGTTCTTCTTTGACTTCGAATGTTGCGTTAACTTGATTTACCACAAGGAGGGAGTCGCATTTAGCTTCGATCACCTCATCCCCCAAGCTTTTGGCTAGTTCGAGACCTGCAATCATGGCCTCATATTCGGCCTCGTTGTTAGTCAATTTCACAGTTCTGATGGATTCTCTAACTATATTACTTGTTGTGAGCACGTGATTTTTGCCCGACTAAAATATTCCTACATAATTCACAAAATAGGATTCTTCTAATTATTTTAATTTTTAGAATTTTTTGTTAATTAATTTTTTTGCATTTAGTTGCATTTTTTATGCATTTTTAACATTTTTTAAAATCATAGAAAAATACCAAAAAATGTTCAAATCATCGTTACATAGCATTTGTAGGTCTTAATTGCATTTAGAATCTAATTTCATAAGTTGATTGCATTATTAAAACAAAAATCACAAAAAATATTGTTCATTTTTACATTTTTAGTTTC
Source organism: Nicotiana tabacum (assembly GCF_000715075.1). Lineage (NCBI taxonomy): Eukaryota > Viridiplantae > Streptophyta > Magnoliopsida > Solanales > Solanaceae > Nicotiana > Nicotiana tabacum. The sequence goes on along the minus strand of NC_134089.1, from coordinate 169,222,765 downwards.
TAGTTTTAAATTAGTAATTTCATTCATTAGTTTTAAAAGTTAATTAATTGTTCAAATGTTAGAAATAGTTAATTAAGTTCATTTCACAAATTAAAATTTTTATTTAGGACCTAATCTAGGTTTTTAATTAATTAGGTTAGGATTTAAATTAAAAGAAACGAAAAAATACAAGGAAAAGGAATTAAAGAAATATGTGATCTTGTTTATAACTGGGCCAAAAGCTTAAAATGGCCCAAAGTCCACAAAATTGCCCTAGCCGTCTCCTTAATTGGCCCAACCGGATCTTCCCCCTCTGTAGAAAACCCCATTTTCCAAAACCCTAAAAAAGGAGAGAGACCCCCATTTTTAAAACCCTAGAGGCAACCACCCCACCTTCTTACCTGGCCGTACAACTTGATCCCCGCCGTCACTGTCGTCATCTTCCACTGCGCCGATGGCTCCATTCCACCCCAAAATTTCACTGAACCTTCCTCCCTTCACCCCCAATCCAAATCCAAGCCCCAAACTTCCCAAATACCGTTCAATCCCTATGAATCTAATAAAATGAAATCCCTTCTCCATCAAAGAAACCAAGCCGTCCCCTGCATCCTCTCAAAACAATCCCTCTCTCTCAAGAACGGAAGTTTAGTCGCCCCTATATCTCACTCTAACTCTCACTCACTTATATTTACTACTTTCATACACATACACTCAATCGTACAGGTTTGAAAGGCTAAGAGAAATATTCTAAAATTCGAATATGAGATTGTCACGACTCGAAATTCTCACCCTCGGGAGTCGTGATGGTGCCTACTCGTGGAAGCTAGGCAAGCCATGAACTAGTGAAACCATTAACTCTTTCGTTTTAATTCATGTTTAAACAAATAAATTAACAATGAATAAGTATTTAAATGACAACGGAAAATAAAATTTAGTGGAAGTCTTAAATAAATATAGAACCAAAACATCTAGAAAACCAATACATGTCTCTACCCAGAACCCGGTATCACAACATTCACGGACTACTACGAATACTACATACATCAGTTTGAAGGAAAATTAAAGCTGTTTGTATCGAATACATGAGATAACAGAATATAAAATAAGATAGAGGAGACTCCGGGCCTGCGGACGTCTGCAAGGCTACCTCGGTGTCTCGATGGACTGAAGGCTAGCTCCCAAACTACTGCTGCGCACCGTATGCTGCTTCGATATCTGCACATAAGTGCAGGGTGTAACATCAACACAACCGACCCCATGTGCTGGTAAGTGTCTGGCCTAACCCCGACAAGGTAGTGACGAGGCTAGAACCAGACTCCAGATAAACCTGTGCAGTTATATAATATATGGCGGAAAAGTAAACAGGTAATAAGCAGTTTAAAAGGGAGGGGGATACATGCCTCGGGGGAATAACTCAGCCTAGCAGAAACCAAATAGATATGAAAGAACAGTGCAATATCTAAAATAATGTAATAATACTACTGTTGCAGCGCGCAACCCGATCCATATTTATGTATATAGATGTTGTGGCGTGCAACCCGTTCCAATATAATATCTGTTGCGGCGTGCAACCCGATCCAATATAATATCTGTTGCGGCGTGCAACCTGATCCATATATGTATACATAAACAAAAATGTTGCGGCGCGCAACCCGACCTAAATATACAGCTTTCAGTAATCATAACAACAATCCCAGCAAGGGAATTACCATAAGTTACACTATCCCCGGCAAGGGAACTCAACAGTACAAGTATAAACGTCCCGACAAGGGAGAATCGGCTATAACCAATCTCAACACTCCTAATCATCTCAATTATCACTATTTCTAACTCATAAGTAACTTCCACGAAAATAAACTAAGCCTTTGTCAATACCACGAATTTACTCACTATTTCAACCATAATATTATTCAAGAATTCAACTAGTATCAATTTAAGACTCACGATCATGCTCGACACTATAGATACTCGTCACCATGCCTATACGTCGTACTCAACAAGAAACACATAACAAATATGACTCAACTCCTAATCCCTCAAGCTATGGTTAGACCGAACACTTACCTCAAACTTCCACGACCAACTCAATCCTCAATTACCGCTTTTCCTCTCGAATTTGGCTCCAAATCAATTGTATATATACATAAATGACTTCATAACATCAATAAATGCTGAACAATTCGAATCCAATGCCTAATTATAGCTTTTCAATCATTCTTCCCAAAAACTCAAAAATCGACCCCGGGCCCGCTTGGCCAAAACATGAGGTTCGGACCAAAATCAAATCACCCATTCACCCACGAGCCCAAATATATAATTATTTCCAGAATTCGACCCCAAAACGAGGTCTAAATCACAATTAATCAAAAAGCCCTAACTCTACCCAAATCCCTAATTTTCTACCCTAAATCACATGTTTTAGGCCTAGAAATTCAAAAGATGTTGATGAAAATGAATGAAAATAAGTTAAAGATTACTAACCCAAGAGATTGTGGTGAAGAATCGCTTCAAGAATTGCCCTAGAGTTTTGGAGAAGACAAAGTTTATGAAGTTTTGTGAAAATCCTGTAATGGGTTCTGTTTCTGGATATTTAACATAACTGGGCAAAATTGCCCTTCGCGATCGCGGACAAATGGATGCGATCGCATAGAATAACTGAGGCTAGGCTCTGCGATCGCGGACAAAGGGTTGCGATCGCATAGGGTAAAATTGCTGAGCATCGCGATCACAGAGGATATAATACGACCGCACAGAAGGAATTATGAACCTCCAGAATTTACTCTTCGCGATCGCGGAGGGACTTATGCGATCGCGTATAACAAAATAAGACCCCTTGAAGATTACTCTATGCGATCACGAACCTACTTATGCGATCGCATAGTACAAATCACCAGACACCAAAAGCTGCAAAAAAAACCAGATTTTTCCAAGTATAAAACAACCCGACACCTATACAAAACTCACCCGAGCCCTCGGGGCTCCAAACCAAATATACACACAACCTCAAAAACATCCAACGAACTTATCCGTGCAATCAAATCGCCAAAATAACATCATTAACAACGAATTAAACCTCAAAATCAAGAATTTTTCTCAAACTTCATCAAGTTTCAAATTTAAAAATTCAAGTCCGAATCTCGTCAAACGACGTCCGTTTTAACCAAATTTTGCAGGAATGACTTAAACCATATATAAGACTTGTACCGGGCGCCGGAACCAAAATACGGGCCCGATACCATCGCTTTCTAATCAGATTTCATTTCAAAATTCCTTAAACATTTTCAGAAAACAATTTTACTTAAAAATTCATTTCTAAGGCTTGGGACCTCGAAATTCGATTCCGGGCATACGCCCACGTCCCATATTTTCCTATAGACTCTTCGAGACCGTCAAATCACGGGTCCGAGTCCGTTTACCCAAAATGTTGACCAAAGTCAAATTCATTCATTTTAAACTCAAAACTTAGCATTTTTCATAAATTTTCACATTTAAGCTTTGCGTCTATGCGTCGGACTACGCACGCAAATCGAGGTGACTCTACATGAGGTTTTCAAGGCCTCGGGGACATAGAATGTAATTAAAAGCAAATGATGACCCTTTGGGTCGTCACATTCTCCACCTCTAAAAGAACCGTTCGTCCTTGAACGGACAAAAGAAAGAAGTACCTGAGTCGGGGAAAAGATGAGGATAACGGCTCCGCAAACTCGGACTCCCAGGTCGATGCCTCAGGAGGCTGACCTCTCTACTGAACACGAACAGAAGGGAAACTCTTTGACCTCAACTGACGAACCTGCCGGTCTAGAATAGCCACCGGCTCCTCCTCATAAGACAAGTCCTTGTCCAATTGGACAGTGCTGAAATCTAATACGTGGGATGGATCGCCGTGATACTTCCGAAGCATGGACACATGAAACACTAGATGCACAGCTGATAAGCTGGGCGACAATGCAAGTCTATAAGCCACCTCTCCCACTCGATCAAGAATCTCAAATGGACCAATGAACCTAGGGCTAAGCTTGCCCTTCTTTCCGAATCTCATCATGCCCTTCATAGGCGACACTTGGAGCAATACCTGCTCACCGACCATAAAATCCACATCTCAAACCTTGCGGTCTGCATAACTCTTTTGCCTGGACTGATCTGTACGAAGCCTATCCTGAATAATTCGGACCTTGTCCAAGGCCTCCTGAACCAGATCCGTACCCAACAACTGAGCCTCCACCGGCTCAAACCATCCAATCGGAGATCGACATCGCCTACCATACAATGCCTCGTAAGGAGCCATCTGGATACTTGACTGGTAGCTGTTGTTGTAGGCAAACTCTGCTAAAGGCAAAAACTGATCCCACGAGCCTCCAAAGTCAATGACACAAGCTCGGAGCATATCCTCCGAGATCTGAATAGTCCGCTCGGACTGGCCGTCCATCTAGGGATGAAATGTTGTACTCAACTCAACCTGAGTGCCCAACTCTCGCTGAACTGCTCTCTAGAAAGGCGAGGTAAATTCCATACCTCGGTCTGAAATGAAGATACAGGCACACCATGAAGACGAACAATCTCCCGTACATAGATCTCAGCTAACGTCTCGGATGAATAAGAGACTACCACAAGAATGAAATACGCTGACTTGGTCAGCCTATCAACAATGAACCAAACTGCGTCGAACTTCTTCCGAGTCTGTGGGAGTCCAACAACGAAATCCATAGTGATCCGCTCCCACTTCCACTCGGGAAGCTCAATCCTCTGAAACAATCCACCAGGCCTCTGATGCTTATACTTGACCTGCTAACAATTCAAACATCGAACCACATATGCCACAATATCTTTCTTCATTCTACGCCACCAATAATGCTGCCGCAAATCATGATACATCTTCGCGACGCTCGGATGAATAGAGTACTGGGAGCTATGGGCCTCCTCTAAGATCAACTCTCGAAGCCCGTCAACATTAGGCATACAAACTCGCCCCTGCAATCTCAAAACTCCATCATCATCTAAGGTCACCTGCTTGGCACCTCCCCACTACACCATGTATCTAAGGACACACAAATGGGGATCATCAAACTGCCGATCACGGATACGCTCCAATAATGAAGAACGTGCGACCGTGCAAGCTAAGACCCGACTAGGCTCAGAAATATCCAACCTCACAAATCGATTGGCCATATCCTGAACATCCAAAGCAAGCGGCCTCTCACCGACCGGAATATAAGCAAGACTACCCATACTGGCTGACTTCCTACTCAAAGCATCGGCCACCACATTGGCCTTCCCCGGGTGATACAAGATAGTGACATCATAATCTTTCAACAACTCCAACCACCTTCTCTGCCTCAAATTCAACTCCTTTTGCTTGAACAAATACTAAAAGCTCTTATGATCCGTGAACACCTCACATGCCACGCCATACAGATAATGCCTTCAAATCTTCAATGCGTAAACAATGGCTGCCAACTCTAAATCATGAACCAGATAGTTCTTTTCATAAATCTTCAACTGCCTCGAAGCATAGGCAACGACCTTGCCATCCTGCATCAACACTGCACCGAGCCCAATGCGAGATGCATCACAATAAACTGTGTAAGGCCCTAAACCTGTGGGCAAAACCAATACCGGTGCCGTAGTCAAAGCTGTCTTGAGCTTTTGAAAGCTCGCCTCACACTCGTCCGACCATCTGAACTAGGCACCCTTCAGGGTCAACCTAGTCATTAGGGCTGCAATAGATGAAAACCCCTCTACAAACCGACGATAGTAGCCTGCCAATCCTAAGAAACTCCGAATCTCTGTGGCTGATGCTGGTCGAGGCCAGTTCTTGACTGCCTCAATCTTCTTCGGATTAACTTGAATACCCTTTTGCTGATACAACATGACCCAGGAATGCAACTAAACTCAACTAGAACTCACACTTCGAGAACTTAGTATATAACTAACTATCCGTCAGGGTATGAAGAACCACTCTGAGGTATTGCTCGTGCTCCTCCTGACTGCGGTAATATTAGAATATCATCAATGAAGACTATCACGTACAAGTCCAAATAAGGCCTGAACACTCGGTTTATCAACTCCATAAAAGCTGATGGGGCATTGGTCAACCCAAATGACATAACCAAGAAATGATAATGCCCGTACCGAGTGTGGAAAGCTGTCTTAGGGACATCGGATGCCCTAATCCTCAACTAATGGTAGCCAGATCTCAAGTCAATCTTTGAAAATACCTTGGCACCCTGAAGTTGATTGAACAAATCATCAATCCTCGGCAGTGGATACTTATTCTTGATCGTAACCTTGTTTAACTGTCGGTAATCAATGCACATTCTCATCGAACCATCCTTTTTCTTAATAAACAACACCGACGCACCCCATGACGAAGCACTAGGTCTAATAAAACCCTTCTTAAGCAAGTCTTGCAACTGTTCCTTCAACTCTTTCAACTCAGGTGGGGCCATACGATACGGCAGAATGGAAAGGGGCTGAGTGCCCGGAGCCAAATCAATGCAAAAGTCAATATCCCTGTCGGGCGGCATACCCGGCAGGTCTGAAGAGAATACCTCAGGAAACTCACGAACAATGGGCACAGAATCAATAGAGGGAACCTTAGCACTAGAATCACGAACATACGCCAAATAGGCCAAACACCCCTTCTCGACCATACGCTGAGCCTTCATATACGAGATAACATTGCGAGTAGAATGACCAGGAGTCCCTTTCCACTCTAAACGAGGCAAACCGGGTAAAGCTAAGGTCACATTCTTGGCATGACAGTCCAAGATAGTATGGTAAGGTGATAACCAGTCTATCCTTAATATAACATCAAAATCAACCATGTCTAAAAGCAACAAATCAACATGGGTCTAAAGACCCCCAATCACCACAATACAAGAACGATGGACTCGATAGACCACAATAGAATCACCCACCAGTGTAGACACATAAACAGGAATACTCAATGAATTACTAGGCATGACCAGGTACGGTGCAAAATAAGATAACACATACGAATACGTAGACCCTGGATAAAATAGCACTGAAGCATCTCTATCACAAACTAGAACCGTATCTGTAATAACTACATCTGAAGCCTCAACCTCGGGATTGGCTGGAAGAGCATAACATCGGGGTTGGGCCCCACCACCCTAGACTACCTCTCTAGGACGACCTACAATTGACTGACCTCCACCTCTGGCGGTCTAAGCTCCACCTATAAATCCTCTGCCTCCACCTCTAGCACTTCTACCCCTGCCTCTAGCTGGCTGGGCGGCCTGTAGAACACCTGGTCCCGGAACCATAGCACGAGAACCCTGCTGCTGCGGCTGAGTACCCACCAACCTCGAACAAGCCCTCCGAATATGACCATACTCACCATACTCATAACATCCACCCGAATGCTGCGACTAAGGAAACTGAGACTGACCCTGTCGACCTGAATGACCACCCCGAAAACTTTGGAGCGGCGGTGCACTAATAGGAGCTGGTGGTGCACTGAAGGACTACTGATTAGAATACTGCATCTGAGGGCTACAGCTACCTGAAGCACCATGAGAAACCTGAAGAGCTGACTGAAAGGGCCTAGGGGGATGGCCTCTACCATATGAATCTCTACCTCTAGACGAGGTACCACTGAATCTGCCTGAATGACAGGGCCTCTTATCTGACCCATGACCACCTCCCTATGACAGATCCATCTCAACTCTGCGGGCCACACTGGCCGCCTCCTGAAAAGTGATCTCACTCCCGGCCTCCTTGGCCATTTGAAGACGAATCGGCTGAATAAGACCATTAATAAACCTCCTCACCCTCTCTCTCTCTCGGTAGGAAGTATGACAAGCGTATGGCGAGCTAAGTTGATGAACCTGGTCTCATATTGGGTAACAGTCATGGAACCTTATTGGAGGCGCTCAAACTGCCTCTGATAGGCCTCTCTATGAGTAACGGGGAGAAACTTCTCCAGAAATAACACTAAAAACTGCTCCCAAGTCAAGGCTGGCGATCCGATTGGTCTAGCCAAGCAATAATCTCTCCACCAAGTCTTGGCGGATCCAGACAAGCGAAATGTAGCAAAATCGACCCCATTGGTTTCAACAATGCCCATGTTCCTGAGAACCTCATGGAAACTTTATAGGTAATCCTAGGGATCCTCGGAAGAAGCACCGCTGAAAGTAGTAGTGAAGAGCTTGGTGAATTTGTCCAATCTCCACAAAGCATTGGCGGACATAGCCGCACTATTGCTGGTCTAAGCTACCACACCCTGCTGAACTGCTCCAACTAGCTGAACCGCTAGAGTTTGAATCCGGGGAGCTACCTGCTCCGGAGGGCGAGTAGCAGGAGTCTGGGCTCCTCTTCCAGCCTGAGAAGTGGCTGGTGCTACAGGAAGCAAGCCTGCCCGGGTGACACTCTCCATGAGGCCCACTAATCGGACCAGAGCGTCCTAAAGAACTGGGGTAGCAGTAAACCCCTCTGGGACCTGAGCTGGGCCCACATGAACTGCTGGGACCGAAACCTTATCATCAAAATCAACCTGAGCTCTGCCATTGGTGCTGCTGCTCGGGGCTGAGCTCTGCCCCTACCTCGGCCTCTAGCACGGCCTCAGCCTCGCCCTCTGCCCCTTGTGAGAGCTATTGCTGGGGGCTCGGGATGCTGAGCGGTAGATGAGGAAGCGTGTGTTATCGCCATCTGCGAAAGAACATAGTAAAGGCAATTAGTATTGAGAAACAAAACCGCAAGACAAGAAAGAACAAATGTGAAGTTTTTCCTAACTCTGTAGCCTTTAGGGGATGAATACAAACGTCTCCGTATCGATCCCTCAGACTCTACTGAGCTTGTCCGTGAATTTTGAGACCTATGTAACCTAGAGCTCTGATACCAACTTGTCACAACCTGGAATTCCCACCCTCGGGAGTCGTGATGGCGCCTACTCGTGGAAGCTAGGCAAGACATGAACCATTGAAACCATTAACTCTTTCGTTTTAATTCATGTTTAAACAATTAAATTAACAATGAATAAGCATTTTAATGACAACGGAAAATAAAATTTAGCGGAAGTCTTAAATAAATATAGAACCAAAATATCTAGAAAACCAATACATGTCTCTACCCAGAACTTGGTGTCACAACATCCACGGACTACTACGAATACTACATACATCAGTTTGAAGGAAAAGTAAAGCTGTTTATCTCGAATACATGAGATAACAGAATATAAAATAAGATAGAGGAGACTCCAGGCCTGCGAACGTCTACAAGGATACCTCGGTGTCTCGATGGACTGAAGGCTGGCTCCCGAACTACTGCTGCGCACTGTATGCTGCTCCGATATATGTATATAAGTGTAGAGTGTAGCATTAGCACAACCGACACCATGTACTGGTAAGTGTCTGGCCTAACCCCAGTGAGGTAGTGACGAGGCTAGAACCCGACTCCAGATAAACCTGTGTAGTTATATAATATATGGCGGAAAAGTAAACAGGTAATAAGCAGTTTAAAAGGGAGGGGGATACATGCCTCGGGGGAACAACTCAACCTAGCAGAAACCAGATAGATATGAAAGAACAGTACAGTATCTAAAATAATGTAATAATACTACTGTTGCGGTGTGCAACCCGATCCATATTTATGTATATAGCTATTGTGGCGTGCAACCCAATCCAATATATTATCTGTTGCGGCGTGCAACCCGATCCAATATAATATCTGTTGCGGCGTGCAACCCGATCCATATATGTATACATCAACAAAAATGTTGCGATGCACAACCCGACCTAAATATACAGCTTTCAGTAATCATAACAACAATCCCAGCAAGGGAATTACCATATGTCACACCTCCTTTTTCACACACACCCCCGGAAGGGCGTAAAAGGCGTTTTTCCAATTAAAGGACAATCAGAACGAGATTTAATTATTTAATTAATTCAGAGTCGCCACTTGGGATATTAATTGTGTCCCAAGTCACCGGTTGGATCCCGAACTGAGGAAATTTATGACTCTGTTGCAATCTGCAAACCAGAAACCCGAGTAAGGAATTCTGTTAACCTGGGAGAAGGTGTTAGGCATTCCCAGGTTCCGTGGTTCTAGCACGGTCGCTTAACTGTTGCATTTGATTTTATCTGATTTTAATACATGCTAGCTTATGTGCCTTTTATTCGTAAACCACATTTTTATCATTGTTTATTCTAAAAGAATTGTGACATTGTGAAAACGCGTTTCGAACCACGTCGCAATCAATGCACCCGTGGTTGTCGACACATTTCGACTTCGTCGAGATTTGGATTTCGGTCGCATCAATGCGCACCCGAATTTAAGAAAGTAATTTAATTAAATCGTGCCTAAAGATTCTAACGTATTATTATTTTGGGGAAGGCCGTGAAATTTACTAAACAACCCTCCAAATTTTAATTATTTTAATAACCAATCGTTGAGGGGCCCGCTTACATGATTTTGTTTGGCGAGATTCGTCTCAACATTTTATTTGAAGGCCCATTTGAGAGCGACTACAATTTTCTATTGATCAATTGTCTTTAAAAGAAGAAAGAAAATTAATTACGTGAGAACTGAACTATCCGGTGAAATTATACACTAAAATTCAGTAGTCCAAACTCAACAACGAGTTGGACCACTGACGGGCTTCAGAAACGGGCTAAAAATTTTGGTCAGGCAAGAGAGAAGGAAGCCCAGGTGACAGATGACTGCACCTGGGATCGAATCCCCTAGGCAGCCTAAATTCATGAGGGCAATCCGTTTGACAGCCTGAGATGGCTTATCGCTGAACCAAGTGAAGCCTCGATTTAGTTCAACCAAACGCCCACTGAAATTATCCCTAAATTATTTTAAGTGTTCAATAATTATAGCAAAAGTAAAATAACACGCATATACTCCCATATATATATGAAACGATTCACAAATCATTTACGAAATTATTCTATCAACCTATCATGTAACCAACTAACACTAGTGTTCACTTTATAGCAATCACATGAATCTGAAACATAACAGTTTATATAGTCCATTTAGCACAAAAACAAGCAAAACTTAAACAATATCCATGAACTAAATATTGAATACATAGATATGAAAATAAGCTAGATCAGAACTCAATTCTTCAAGTAAATTCATTCTTCACATAAATTCGTTTTTGCACATTTTCAGCTCATAGTCATCAGAGGTACAATTGTGTACCTAGATAGGGAAAATATGAGAAGAAAAGGAGTCAGCTACTTTGAACAGCAACAACAACAAAACTCAGCAGTATAGCATCACAGAACAGGCCAGGAAATGATTTTGAAAATCAGAAATACAAGCAGACTCAACAGATCAGTTCATCACACACTTGAAATGCACTCCTAGCCCTCACAGTTGAACCTAGATGCCTCTGAAATCCTGCTGGACCTAAATCCCAACTGAAATCCAAACTAATAGGCCCCAAACTCACTTGAATCAGTCGTTAACCACTTCTGAACACTTTTAGAAATAGAAACTCGAGCTGGGATGAAGAATGCCCAAGGAAGGACTGAGGATCACTAACACTAGTGATGAAATAGTAAAACTGTTTTTGATTTTTTCATTTTTGATCTGTTTTTTTTTACTTGGGTATTGGAATTGAAATGCTAGCTGAAATTGAAAGCAAGAAGGAGAGCTTTGGTGGGGATTTTTTGGGCTGAAAAATTGAATCCCCTTCATCAAGGCACTTGATGCCCTTTTATAGGTGACACAAGAGGGTAAATCAGATTTTTTGATTTCTTTTTAGTCTTTTTCTATTTTCAGTTTAGTCCTCTTATTTCTAACTTGTTACTCAAGTAAGCACCTCTATTGTGCTGAAATGTACACTAAAATCCTATTCTAGAAGGCCTTAGGGTATTCTTCCACCCATGCAATACCTATGCTATCTTTCCTTTTACTTTGAAATTACTATTCTTATTAGAATTACCCTTTTCCATGCCTAAACTACCCCTGAAAGCTTCTCAAAGTTATTGATTCTACCTAAATTTTCAACAGCTATAACCAATCCCCTAAATTAATTCAAAACTAACTAGGACTGATTAATTAGAACTCAGAAATTAACTAATTGAACTAACCAATCCCAGCTATTCAATCACCCAAATTAAAACAAATTAGAAAATCAGGAGACCAGGATCAATCAAAGCAAAGCTTAAGTTAATAGTCAACATGAAATTAAACTAACTTTTAACCAATAAGCTCACAATTGACCATTCGAACATCAAATTCAAAACTAAAAAGAAATTGAAATTAACCTAAACATCTAGCTAACAATTAATGGACAAAATTGTATCGAATCCAAACTAATCAATTATGACGATTCTGAAATTAAAACTGTGATTAACTAACAAATGACACATGCATCAAACTAAAACAAAACTAAAAATGCGAAGATGTTTCACTGATTAAAACAGATGGAACAAGGAAAAAGGAAATTTAAACTATACTAATAAACAAAATAAAACATAAAATTAACAGAACACTTACTGAAATCAAAACTGTAACTAAAACTTCACTCATGCAAGTAAAAGAATGAAACAGGAAAATTCACTGAAGCACGAAGAACTCCGGCCAGTCGTCGACGTCCAAATCTTTCCAGATTTTTGACACATAACATCCCTAACCATGTGTTTTTACAAGAGAACACATGGTTAAGGATATTACGGTCCAAAATCTCAAAGATTTTGGGTTAGGGTTTTGGCCTGAAAACTCTTACATTTGAAATTCGAGCTGCTTCACCGAGATTCGAAGGAAGATGGTCATGGATTTGGGTTGAGGGAAGTCCGGGGATGGTGTGGTGTGATTTTGGGCCAGTTTGGACAAAGTAACAACTTGGCCGAAAAATTTAAAATCAATATTCGACAGCCTTGGTTGTGATTCGAGGGAAACCAACGGTAGGGTTGGAAAGGGGAGTTCATGGGGAGTCTGTGGTGTAAATTTGGGGGTGAACGACGTACGTTGCGTTTCCCGCCGGCGAGGGGTTTGGTAGCGGCTTGGATTAGGGTTTGAGAAGAGAGGTAGGGTGAGGAAGGCGAGGGACCAGAGGTAGGGTGAGGAAGACGAGGGACTGGGGTGGAGGGGGGGTAACGTTTCGGACAGTTATATAGGGGAATCCTAGGATGATCTCGTCCGTTGGATTAAGAATCAATGGCTGCGATTGAACCCTAAAACGACGTCGTTTGGAGTTTAAAGAATCAGACCGGGTGGGAACGGGTTATGGGATGATGGGGCGTGACTTGGGCCGGATATTAATTGGCCCAAATCATGGGCAGCCCTTTTTAATGTTTTCATTTCCTTTCTTTTGTTTCTTTTATTTAATTCTTGTATGTATATTTTTTCTAATTTTATAAAATTGCAAAAAAATAAAATAAAGTCCTAATTTATTTCAAAATTAAACTAATTAATTCCTAAAATTATTTTAAAAACTATTCCGGGACGAATTCGCAATTAAAAAATTAAAATGCAAAAGTGGACTATTTTTGTTATTTTCCATATATTCTATTATAAAACAAATTAATCCCTGATTAATACTAACATATGAAATTAGATCCTAAATGAAAATGCATATTTTTGTATTTTATATGAATTGATCATGACAAATAAAATGCAAACAATTAACAGAAAATGACACAAAAATTCACCAAAATAAGAAAAAAATCATTTTTGTTTGAATTTTGGGAATAATTCATATATAGGGCAAAAATAACGTGCTCACAGCTGCCCCTCTTTGCTCGGAAACATGAAAAGTTTTCGTGCAAAGATAAGTGAGCAAATACGAGCGATTTTTGCCCGTTCAAATATTTTGTTGTGAAGTATTTTTGAAAAGTTTGACCGCACTCTGCTTCAGAGGTTGCCTACATATCCTGGGCTAAACAGAAATCAGGTCAGTGTAGTTCGGGACTGTCTGGTAGCTAGGACTACCAGGAGCTGTGATTTTACTGCGACTGTTGCTGCTACTGCTTGCTGACCTCCCTTATTACACCGTGTAATAGAAGAAGTTAGACTAAGTTATGAACTATGAATTACAAGATCCTGTCTAAAATCTTCAAAATTGTTCTTGTACTTCCTTATTGTCTTGTGTTCCTCTGATGAGATCCATTGTTGCTACTCCAGGTTGCTAACTAAGATGTTGTGCCTTCTCTCTAAATTGCGGGACTTGAATAAACTTGAACTTAAATGTATTCCTTTGTTATCTGGGCGGGCTCCCAACTTCTAAAACTTGAACTGTATGTATTCCTCTGTTATCCAGGTGGGCTCCTGACTTCACAACACAAACACAACAACGAAAACTTTCTGCCCCAGTTTGAAAACTGGGTACATGTTACTGGATGAGAATTTAAAACTAAACTTGAATTGTAATATCTCTATTCTCCAGGCGGACTCCTAACTTCAACTACAACTTAAAATATAACAACCTCAATTCTCCAGGCGGGCTCCTGACTTCAACTACTTAAAAATTTTAATACCTTCACTCTCCAGGCGGGCTCCTGACTTCAACTACAACTTAAAATATAACAACCTCAATTCTCCAGGCGGGCTCCTGACTTCAACTACTTAAAAATTTTAATACCTCCATTCTCCAGGCGGGCTCCTGACTTCGACTACTTAAAAATTTAATACCTCCATTCTCCAGGCGGGTTCCTGATTTTGACTACTTAAAATTTAATACCTCCATTCTCCAGGCGAGCTCCTGATTTCGACCGCTTAAAATTTAAACTCCTCCGTTCTCCAGGCGGGTCCCTGACTTCTGAACTTTGTAATTGAATGTCTCTATTCTCCAGGCGGACTCCTGACTGCCGACATTTGAAATGCATGTCTCTGTTCTCCAAGCAGACTCCTGACTTTAAAATTTAAACTGTATGTCTCCGTTCTTCAGGCGGACTCCTGACTTCAAACTTGAAAAGTATGTCTCTATTCTCCAGGCGGACATCCTGACTTCAACAAATTAATCAACCAACGAAAATTTTCTGCCCCAGTTTGGAAGCTGGGTGTATGGGTGAGTGTTAAACTGAATCATATTATCACGTATTACTAAGAATTGAAGGCTAACTCCTATTATCCAGGGAGGTCCTGACAACTCCTCATAATTACAAACCTAAGGTATTACTCTCACTACATCATGTTATCTACAAGTGTTTAAACTACATCCTTTTAACCAGGAAGATCCTGACAACTCCAAACAAGTATGAACCTAAGGTGTTACTTCTCACTATACCATGTTATCTTACCCGGGTATTTGAATTGCGTCCTATTATCCAGGAAGGTCCTGACAACTTGCACTTTATCCTAAACATGCAAACTTTGCAATCAAATTATATTCCCCTATGTTATTCATGATTATCTTGTATTTAATCAAACCGCACTTTGCGGTCAAACCTGATTACTGCTTGTTTTTCCCTCCTGGAGAATTCCTCCTCAACAGCTAACTTTTCTGCCCCTGTTTCAATCAAAGAAAATTTCGTTAGTTTTAAAACGGTGATTAGTTAATGACATTCTTGCTGAAAAATCCTTCCACTGCTTTGCTTTAAGTTGACTGACTTCCTTGAACTGACTCTGAACCGCTTGACTTTCTGACTGACTTTCGACCTCCCCAACCTCTGACGACCCGAGTGTTTTGTACTCGTGCTGTTGTTTCATACATCCGACCCCTTTGTCTGAACCTTTACATTTCCCACAACATTGCCTAATTATTCCACCGCTGAAACTTCCTGCGACTTCCCATATTCCATTTTTACATCATGTTGCTGTTGACATGCTTTAACAACATTATGCTTTACCATTTTCGGAAGATGGTAGTGAGCTTTGAAGTCCTTTTTGCTTGCATTGAACAAAACTGGCACTGAAACATCTTAACTAGATAAAACTCTCAAAAGAAAATGAAATGCAATGATTTTTTGGGTTGAGGATAAGAAGAATCCAACACCAGATTGATTGTTTTAAAAAGAGAAGGAAAAAAAACTTATCTGGGCGGAACAACCGGTGCCAATGGTCATGACATGCATTTTGGATTAATCGGCCCAATCTGTCCAACTAACCAACTTTCAATTGCCATACTTTGTTGCCCCAAAATTTCCATCACTTGATTACTTGACCCAAACCTTAACTTTGTTCATCCTGCGGTGCCTCGAAACAATTTTCCGCCCACAGACCTTTTGCCAATTAACTATTTTTAACTCACTTTCGCCTCAAGGTGCCGGAAAGGGTTTTCACCAATAAGACTCTCTCATTTATTTTTCTCTCAACTCCCGTCGCCTTATGGTGCCTGTGAAGGTTTTCACCAATAAGACTCTCTCATTATTACTTTGTTTTTTCTTGCTTGAACCAAAGTGTTGCCCCTATCGTGAGTTATTCCTACCTGTTCAACTTGGCATTTCTCAAAACTGATCAGAAGGTCTTTCTTTGGACCGTAATGTAGGCTTTTGGATTGGGTTAGAAAGAAAGGTATAAAAGGCCCAAAACAATTCAAATGGATTCAAATTACAACTTTCGGAATCTAACTTTTCACAACAATCACAACTTTTGCCCCAGTTTCTTGCTTGGGGATTTTTGGATTTTTATTTTGGTATGACTGAACCTCGGAGTAAGGCTGCCTACGTACCCTTTCGGGATCAAGTCAAACGTAGTTCACTGTATCATAATTACCTTTGTTGTTGTGTTTTTCTTTATTTCCTTTTCTTTCTTTTTCTTTTTTTCTTTTTTTTTCTTCACTTTTCATTTTTTTCTTTTCTCTTTTTTTTTTTCTTCTTTCTTTTTTTTTCTTTTTCTTTTCTTTTTCCTTTGCTTTTGTTTTCTTTCTTTTATGTTCGACACCTGTGTTCCCTGATAGTGTCACTAATTCCGAAAGAGGGGTATGAAAAATAAGTAAGGCTCAAAGGGGATGACAAGGGATAAAAGTGTTTGGATAGCAGGACAAAACGCCTTCGTCATTTCAATCTTTAAGATATGCTAAATACAAACAGATACATTCAGAAATAAAGAAATCATACATAATATCTCTTGACCGCATCGGAATTGATGGTCATTTCTATACATTTCCCTTCTACATCTGTCAAATACAATGCACCGTTAGACAACACTTTGGTTACTACAAATGGTCCCTGCCAGTTTGGGCAAATTTTCCTTTTGCTTCAGCCCAATGAGGCAAAATCCGTCTCAGTACTAACTGTCCGACTTTGAATTTCCTTGGACGCACTTTCTTGTTGTATGCTCTTGCCATTCTTCTTTGGTACAGTTGACCATGACACACTGATGCCAATCTCTTCTCGTCAATCAAACTCAACTGCTCAAGGCAGCTTTTCACCCATTCATCATCATCGACCTCAGCCTCCGCAACGATTCGCAGAGACGGGATTTCCACCTCTGCAGGTATTACTGCCTCGGTGCCATACACCAATGAATAAGGAGTCGCCCCCACCGAGGTACGAACGGTGGTGCGGTACCCTAACAATGCAAAAGGTAATTTCTCATGCCACTGTCTAGACCCTTCAACCATCTTCCGGAGTATTTTCTTTATATTCTTATTGGCTGCTTCAACCACACCATTTGCCTTGGGACGGTATGGAGTAGAATGCCTATGGGTAATCTTAAACTGCTCACATGTCTCCTTCATCAAATGACTATTAAGATTAGCCCTATTATCCGTGATGATTACCTTCGGAATCCCAAACCGACAGATGATATTTGAGTGCACAAAGTCGACCACAGCTTTCTTAGTCACAAACTTGAACGTCTTAGCTTCCACCCATTTGGTAAAATAGTCTATAGCTACCAGAATGAACCTGTGCCCATTTGACACTACTGGATCAATTGGCCCAATAACATCCATGCCCCATGCAACAAAAGGCCATGGTGCGGACATCGTATGTAGTTCTGATGGTGGAGAATGAATCAAATCTCCATGCACTTGGCACTGATGACATTTACGCACAAAACTGATACAATCCCGCTCCACAGTGAGCCAATAATAACCTGCTCGGAGAATCTTTTTTGCTAGAACGTACCCACTCATATGCGGTCCACAAACTCCGGAATGTACCTCAGTCATGATAGATGTGGCCTGTCTTGCATCCATGCATCTCAACAACCCGAGGTCTGGAGTTCTTTTGTACAACACTCCTCCACTAAAGAAAAACCCACTTGCCAATCGCCGAATCGTTCTTTTCTGATCACCGGTGGCCTATACCGGATATACTTCCGTCCTGATATATTCTTTGATATCATGGAACCACGGCTCATCATCGATTTCCTCTTCTATCATATTACAGTAAGCATGCTGATCACGGACCTGAATCTGCAACGGATCAACATAAGCCTTGTCTGGATGATGCAACATCGACGCCAAAGTAGCCAAAGCGTCGGCAACCTCATTATGAATCCTTGGAATGTGCTTGAACTCTATAGCCTGAAACTGCTGACAAAGCTCATGCAGACATTGTCGGTACAGTATAAGCTTTAAATCCCGTGTTTCCCATTCTCCTTGAATTTGGTGTATCAGTAGGTCCGAGTCACCCATGACCAAGACTTCCCGTACACCCATATCTACAGCTAATCTCAATCCCAATATACATGCCTCATATTCTGCCATGTTGTTCGTACAGTAGAAACGAAGCCGAGCTGTAACAGGGTAATGCTGACCCGTTTCAGAAATAAGTACCGCTCCTATTCCCACGCCTTTTATATTTGCAGCCCCATCAAAGAAAGTTTCCATCCCGACTTCTCAACTTGTTCCAATTCGTCAATGTGCATCACCTCTTTATCAGGGAAATAAGTTTTCAAAGGTTCGTAATCTTCATCGATGGGGTTCTCAGCCAAATGATCGGCTAGTGCCTGTGCTTTCATTGCAGTCCGTGTCACATAGATAATGTCAAACTCTGTAAGCAGGATCTGCCACTTTGCAAGCCTCCTTGTGGGCATAGGCTTCTAAAAAATATACTTTAGTGGGTCCAAGCGAGATATGAGTTAAGTGCTGTAGGATGACAAATAATGTTTCAACTTCTGTGCTACCCATGTTAGGGCGCAACATGTCCTCTCCAGATGAGTATACTTAACCTCTAAGATGTGAACTTCTTGCAGATAGTAGATAGCATGCTCCTTTCTACCCGTAACATCATGCTGCCCCAGTACACAGCCGAATGAATTATCCAAAACCGTCAGATATATAATCAAAGGCCTCCCTGGTTCTAGAGGGACCAACACGGGTGGGTTCGACAAATACCCCTTTATCTTATCAAAAGCCTCCTGACATTCATCAGTCCATTTGACCGCAGTGTCTTTCTTCAACAATTTGAAAATCGGCTCACAGGTTGTCGTGAGCTGAGCAATGAACCTACTGATATAGTTCAATCTTCCTAACAAACTCATCACCTCAGTTTTGTTTCTTGGAGGTGGCAATTCCTGAATAGCTTTGATCTTCGATGGGTCTAATTCAATACCCCGCCGGTTGACTATAAACCCCAACAACTTCCCAGATGGCACCCCGAAAGCACACTTTGCAGGATTGAGCTTAAGATTGTACCTGCGAAGCCTTTGAAAGAACTTTCTCAAATCTCTGACATGGTCGGACTGCTGTCTAGACTTCACGATCACATCATCCACGTACACCTCGATTTCTTTGTGTATCATATCATGGAATATTGTTGTCATGGCCCTCATATAAGTTGCCCCAGCATTTTTCAAACCGAACGACATGACCCGATAACAATAATTCCCCACGGCATAATGAATGTCGTCTTTTCTGCATCTTCCTCATCCATTAGAATTTGATGATAACCCGCGTAACAATCCACGAAAGAACCAATATCATGTTTGGTGCAATTGTCAATCAGTATATGGATGTTGGGCAGTGGAAAATTGTCTTTTGGACTCGCCTTGTTAAGATCTCGATAATCGACACACACCCTGGTCTTGCCATCTTTCTTTGGCACAGGCACAACATTAGCTAACCAAGTGGGATACCGTGTAACCCCAATGACCTTTGCATCAAATTGCTTGGTAATTTCTTCTTTGATCTTCACACTTATGTCCGTTTTGAACTTTCTCAACTTCTGCTTGACAGGAGGGAGTGCCGGATCAGTGGGTAATTTATGAACCACTAAATTGGTGCTTAGTCCCGGCATATCATCATACGACCATACAAAAACATCCTTGTATTCGAACAAAACTTTAATTATCTCCTCCTTGAGTTGTGGCTCCAGATGAACACTTACTTTAGTTTCCCGCACATTGTCTTGGTCCCCTAGATTAACTGCTTATGTGTCATTTAGGTTAGGTTTGGGTTTTTCTTCAAAGTGACTTAATTCTTTACTAATTTCCTCATAAGCCTCATCGTTGTTACAATCCACCCCATCATCACACTCGATTTCTTGTATTATTATTTCTGAGCTAGATTGGCTTTTAAAACTGGGCCAAAGATTCCTCATGCATTTCATATCATTGATATCAGCATAAAAAGAACTATACAAAAAGAAAAGAAAAAAAATGGAAACAAAATTAGGAATGAAGAAGAAGAAAATTGCATTTCATTGAATGTAAAGATAACAGGGTTTTAACTCATCCAAACGGACGGAACATAGCAACTGAATTACAAACCCTGGAATAATCCAGGTGACAAAAGGAAAACAAAACCCACTACCACGACTCCCTCCGAATTGGAAAAGGAGTAGCTTCCCAATTGTTGATGTTAGCATGTGGTCCGATGTACTGTATATCTGCTCTGCTTGACCCTTCCCCGGCCTCAACCATGTTCACTTCAGCAAATACCCTCTCGAATACCTTATCCAAGTTCCCCTCTGCACCAATCAGTGGACCCAACACCTTTGCCAATGACTGCTTCTTGCCACCCGGCCTGACGAAGGACCTGGACAAGCATGGAATCGGTTTGGGAAGAACCCAAGCTTTCCTTTTCAATTTACGAGCCCTTCTAACATCTGCCGTTGTTGGTTTGAACCCCAGTCCGAAGATGTCCAGATTTTTGGGCAGAGAAACAGGTTGAACAATGCCCTGAAGCTCAGCCCCCAGGCCTTTTCCTGGCACGAACCCATTATTCACCATTTCTGATACTACTATGACGGTCGCAGCTGCCACCCTGGGACATGGAATGCTTTTACCCTTGGGCACTCTGTTCACCGGGACCGTGTCGAAGACATGATAAACCCATGGTCCCTTATCATCTTCAGTTTCTATAAAGGGCACAATGGCATCATTCATGGCGCATGTGGGATCTTCCCCATATAACACGATTTCTTGTCTGTCCCACTCGAACTTGACCATTTGGTGCAGTGTGGAAGGCACTGCTTTGGCCGCATGGATCCATGGTCGACCCAACAAAAGATTGTAGGACACTGCAACATCCAACACCTGAAATTCCATAGTGAACTCGACTGGGCCAATAGTCAATTCGAGTACAACATCCCCCACTGTGTTTGTTCCCCCTCCATCGAACCCTCAAACACAAATACTATTTTTGCGAATTCTAACATCATCAATCTTCAACTTGTTCAATGTGGACAACGTACAAATATTAGCACTTTACCCGTTATCGATCAATGCTCGAGTAACCATTGAATCTTCACACTTGACCGTCAAGTAGAGAGCTTTATTGTGTTCTGTGCCTTCCACAGGCAATTCATCATCAGAAAATGTTACCCTGTTTACCTCAAAGATTTTGTTGGCAATTGTCTCCAGATGGTTCACTGAAATTTTGTCGGGCACATGAGCTTCATTCAATATCTTCATCAAAGCTCGGCAATGCTCGTCAGAATGGATCAATAATGACAACAATGAGATCTTGGCTGGTGTTTTTCTCAATTGTTCAACAATGGAATAATCTTGCACTTTCATCTTTTTCAGAAATTCTTCTGCCTCTTCTTCCGTCACAGCCTTTTTGACTAGCACTGGATTGTCTTTAGCGCCCGTAGCCTTTCTCAACTCTTCGGGAGAAAAATAACGTCCCGACCGAGTTAGTCCTTGTGCTTCACAACTCTCTTCCTCAATTTCCTTTCCCTTGTATGTCAACACTACCTTGTCATATTTCTACGGTACGACTTTGCTATCAACCACGGGTAATTGGACTACCGGCTTTATGACAACTGGTTCTATGTAGGCCCCTTTCACAACAACCACGGGTGCAGATGATGACCCAGGTACCACTAACTTGACTGGCTCTGGCTTTTTGCAGCAACAAATGGTCCTTTTCCCATTACTAACACTGGCTTATATTTTATCGCTTTTAGCTGAACCGCTGGCCTCGCGCTAACTGTCTTTTCTTTGACCTTGGCTTCCGTAGAACGGATCACCGTGACCGTCTACGAGGGTTTTTTAGGCTCTGTCCCCTTATGTATCAGTTCGATCATATTGGCTTCATAATGCGCTGGTAACGGGTTTTGATTGATGTTTGGGGCCTCTGGAGCCTGTACTTCAATACGGCGATTATCAATGAGTTCTTGTACCGCATTTTTCAATTTCCAACATTTTTCAGTATCGTTCCCCGTCATCCCTGAGCAATATTCGCAGCTAACAGAATGGTCCAGGTTTCTGGGAAGGGGTTTTGGTGCTTTGGACTCAATTGGGGTCAACATTCCCAACTGTTTCAATCTATAGAAGAGAGTGGTGTAAGATTCTCCCAGCGGAGTAAATGTTTTTCTATTTGGGGCATTCTCACTTCTAAAAGCTTGGTTTGGGCGGAAGCCGGTTCCTTGTCTGTTTTCCCTGGGGGGTGGATAGGTGTTTTGTGGGAGTGGATGTGTGTTTTGGGGAGTCGGTGCATGCCATTGCGAGCGCACCGGAGGCTGAGTGTATGTCTGGGCGTGGTGGATAGAAAAGTATGGTTCTGGTGGTGGATAGTAATGTTGTGGTGGGCCATATGGGGTATACTGGTAATATGGGTGGTGGGATCTGGGTTGGTTGTAGTAGGGTGGAGGGTTATTGGGCCTGGACCAAGTACTAGTTTCAACCGTAGCAACTTCTTCCTTCTTCTTCTTTCCAAGCACACCACCAGTACCGCTTTGGATGGCCTGGGTGGTTGCTTTCAATGCTGAGTAGCTCAAGATCTTGTTAGACTTCAATCCCTCTTCAATCATGGCTCCCATCTTTACCACTTCATTAAACGACTTTCCGACAGATGTCACTAGATGACCAAAATAGGTAGGCTCCAATGTTTGCAAGAATTAATCTACCATCTCACTCTCCCTCATCGGAGGATCAACCCTTGCTGCTTGTTCCCTCCAGCGGAAACCAAACTCTTTAAAATTTTCCCCAGGCTTCTTTTCCAGCTTCAACAATGACAGACGATCGGGGACTATCTCAAGGTTATACTGAAAATGGCCAATGAATGCTTGTGCCAAATCATCCCATATATACCATCGGCCTGGGTCCTGTCTCGTGTACCATTCCAGTGCAGACTCGCTCAGACTTTGACCAAAATAGGCTATCAGCAATTCATCCTTCCCCCCAGCTCCTCTCATTTTACTGCAAAAACCCCGGAGGTGGGCCACCGGGTCGCCATGTCCCTCTTACAAATCAAACTTGGGCATTTTGAAACCTGCGGGCAACTGGACATCGGGGAAAGGGCACAAATCTTTGTATGCAACGCTGACTTGGTATCCTAAACCATGATGTTCCTGAAGGATTGCTCCAGGCTTTTGACTTTACGAATCACTTCCTCTTGTTCTGCATTCTTAACCGGTTTCTCAGCTTCTCCCGAGATTTCAAAATGGGAAGTATAGGTATATGGCTCAGGCGCTTTAAAAGTGGGTTCGGGAGGGTAATATTGGGTGTCGTGAGCTTGGAATAGTGGCTCACTAGACGATCTATGTAATGGGGCTGGGGGAGGTGCCACAAAGACTGGAACCATGGGTGGGGAAGGGTTCTGTTTGGGTGGTGGAGATGGAGGAGCATATGAAGTAGTACCATAGCCCTGGGTGTGATAGGGGAAAGCTGAAGATGCGTGGGGAGTGGTGGGCTCCTGAGCCTGAGCCAGAGGTGGGATGTAAGATGGATTAGCGGGGTATAGTGGTGTCGGATGTCCCTGAGACCATGCCCGATGCATTTCGGCCATTTGCGCTTTTAGTTTCCTCATCTCTTCTCATAGCACCCACATCTGTTACCTCAACTTCATTTGAAGGGTCCACGAGACTGATATCCGAGTCCTGTCCTGTCATGTTTACTTTATCTTTCGACCGGGTGTTGTACGGGTGAGTTGCCAGTACTGCCAATCAACTAACCACCTGCCTAAACTCACACATTTAGACAACTACTTTGTTAGCGATTAAGTCTTAACAGATTTGGCAACCGCACGTTGGCATGAATGCACCTATACAGTTAATCATTTCTATTATGCGTTTGCTCGATTGCATGCGTCATCCCGACATTTCGTTCCTGGTTTCTTTCTACCTTTCTTTCAAATTTCATCACCTTATCCCTCTCTTGTGCTCTTTTCTTTCTTCTATTTCTTTCTCTTTTGTGTTCCCGCTCATTTCTTGCTTTCTCTTTCCCTTTTTTTTTGCTCTTTTCTTTCTTTCTCTTTTCTTTGTTTTTTCTCTTTTTTTTTCTTTTTTTTTCTTTTCTTACGATTACGGTCGAATCCTATGGAGATTGCCTACGTATCGTGACCCCGCACGAATCAGACCAAGCGTAGTTCGTGAAAATAAATGCAAATAAGATTATTTTTTTTTGAAATTTTCAATTTTCATTACTAAAACGAACTATTACAAACTAAACACTTTTCGGAATGAAACTAACAGACGCAAATTAAAAGCAAACACAGACTCTAAGACTGCAAACATACTTGACCTGAAAAGACAACGGACAGACAAAAGACAGACTCAAAAGGTAGAAAACTACAGACACGGACTATGCATACTCTAGTGCTTCAAACTTAGGTGTCCGCGGGGCGTCGTTCGGCCTCGCCGCGGGCCTAGGATCCAAATCCCTTTCGAGCTGCTCTAATTCATTCATGGTTCGCTTCACATAGATCATTACTACTGAGACAAAAGTAGTATAGGTCATGTCTTCACAAACCTAGCATCTCCTGAAAATGACATGAGCAATGGCTTTAATCCTGTCTTTTGTTTGCTTCTTTTCTATAATCAAGCGTCTTATCTGATCGCTGCACGTCTTTAAAGCTCGAGAATCATGAAGGTGTTGATCTTGCAACTGCTGCACTTCTACCTCCATTTGGGCCAACAAGTCGTAACAATGTCCACTTTCAATTCCAAAATCTCTAGCCTACCTAACCGCTTTACCCTCAAGGGCAACCACTTTTCTCTTTAAATCGGCAACAATTTTCTCATGGTCCCTTTTCAACTGATTCAAGTACTGGCGACGCTCCTCTGTTCTTGTAGCCCACTGCGCTTTAAGCTCTGCCATGATATTCTCAGATTTTTCTAATTCATCCCGCCATTCCCTGACTTCATTTTCCAGCCTTTTTATCAATTGCTCATCTGATCGGCTCCTTGGTTGCTTATCGACGGTTATCCTCAATTACCGGATTTGGGCCCTAAGCGCTTCGTTTTCTCGAGCTAGTATGTTCTTCTCACCTTGATCCGCGGCAACCTGTACACTGTTCTCGAATTTCAGACTCTCAACTTGTTGCTTCAGCTTACCAATCTCAACTCGATAGCCTTCTTCCTTTGCTAACCAGTCCCACTGCTCTTGGGATGACTCGGTGAAATCTTCGAGATGAGGTCTTTTAGCAGGTCTCCCGCACGCCACGTCACCTCTGAACCAATCATGATACCCTGGAGCAACTTCCCCTTTAGCCTTATCTGACACACAAGTGTTCGCCATCAAATGTTGACACTCACTCCAGATTTGGCGAACCTCTTCTTCGGGGAACCGACCGTCAGGACTAATTTCGACCACTTGGGTACTTAGATCTTCATCTCTCGGTACTACTTGGTAACTCCCGAGTTGCCTCAGAACCCGATATGGCACATAGGGATGGATGCTTTTGAGTCCCATCAACAGAAAATGCGGCCTGGCCGCTGGCATATATATGACTTCTTTGACAGGCAACCATCCGAGCACCCACTGTATCTGGCTGGCAGTGAGGGTCCGAAATAATAATGTCCAAGCCGTGACTCCTTCAAGTAGACTAGCCCCTTTGATTCTTGTGTAAAATTCTCCTACACAAGTTTTCTCAAACGAACCATAACTCAAAAGCTGAGATTGGGGGCACAAATGCTCAGTCATCCACATTTGTAACAACAAGTTACATCCCTCAAAAAATTTGCCCCCAGCTTTGCAAGCAGTGAGAGCCCGGAAGATGTCAGCCACGATCATAGGTGCTAAAGTGCTTTTTCCCATGGTTTGCAGGGTACTGACGACCCCAGCTACTTTCAAATCAATATTTCCATCTTTTCTTGGGAATACTATGAGGCCCAAAAAGGCTATCATAAAAGCCACCCGTCTGTGTTCCTCCCATTTTTGTCAGTTACTTCTACTGCATAGCTTAAAGTCTGGATTATTGAACCCGCCCACGTGGCCATATCTATCATATATGAAGCGGAAATTGCAGAAACCCTTTGCAAAATCTGGATGATGAACTGTTCGGGGTATTTTCAAGGAATCCAAAAACCGGTGTACGGTAATGGCCCTAGGAGCAATTAAGTATTTGAACCTCAACGGATCTTGATCTCTTCCGATGTACCCCGCTATTTCTTCCAATGTTGGGGTGAGCTCAAAGTCTGAGAAATGAAATACATTATGTGCCGAATCCCAACAAGCGACCAATGCCCTGATAATATACCCCCGAGGCTGAATGTCTAATAAATCCGAGAGATCTTTCAAATATTTTTTCACTTCGTCTTGCCCTTCTTTGCCTAAATCATTCCACCATAATCACAACTTAAAAGGGATTTTGGTCATTATTGAAAAGGGCTCATTTAGCATCGTGCTCATCCTGCACATTTATTAAGGCGATTAAGCAAAGGAAAAACTGTTATTCGACTCAAGAAAAAAAACTATCTATATTTTCGACTCAAAATAAAATTACCTATATATTTTCAGATTTTAAAAATGAAGAACTCGATTCTCAAATGCGTCCTTTCAGTACTTCGGGAACAAAGATTTTAAGGCTGCGAAAGTCAACCGGTCACAAATCAAAAATTGACCAAGATGACCATTTTGCAAAGTCAGCTTTCTAGCGTTCCTTTTAGGGACATTTGGCTATTTATGACAAGACGATCTTACTTGACTTATTTACAACTCTTTACTTATATTTATTTTTTTTCAAATTAAGATAAAAGACCCGGTATTGCAGCACGGCCTTTCAACGCCTTGAGGACGAAAACTTAAGGCTGTGAGGCTTGAAAAATGAAAACATGACCAAAGGTGGTTATTTATGCAAGGTTAGCCTTCTGGCGTTCCGTTTGGGAACATTTGACTATTTTTGACAAAACGGCATCACCCAACTTATTTATGACGAAAATAAAAATTTTGACATTTTTTGGCTATTTTTGTAAAGGAAAGGTTGGACCCGATGCGGGTTGCCTACGTATCCCACACCCTGTGAGAATCAAACCGGCGTAGTTCGGGCAAATTAACCGAACCATTTTAAAACAAGACTCTTTTTGATTTTCATTTTTCATGGCAAGACAAACTATTTTCCTTTTCTATTTTTGAAAACAAGACAAAATAACGACCTTTTTTTTTCATTTTCAACAAACAATAAAACAACATATTTTTCCAAACTAAAATAAAGACTCTTTTCCATTTTCTTTTTTCAACAAACAACTGTCCGAAAATAAAAGACTCTTTTTTCCTATTTTTTTTTTTTTCGTTTTCTCAAAATTTCGGCAGAGTTTCGACAGTACTTGGTCATTGATTTTTCTAAAATAATCAATTAACTCCCTAACTATTATTTCTCTTTTTTCTCTTTTTTTTCCCCGATTTTTCAACATTCCCGAGTTTCAGAAACCGGTCAGCATGCAGGTTCGAAACAAATATATGTACAGAGCAAGTAGGATGCATTAGGATGGTCATTTCATTTCAAGTTGCTAGCCCTAGACGGACCCAACCCCTGTGTTGAGTCCCCTAAGTCAAATGCATCATGATGCAAATAATCGTTTCTACTAGGGATCCGGCATGAAGTCATGTTATTCTATATTCAAAACCTGGGTCGGTGTTTTAGACTATGTACCCGAGCGAACAACTCGAGTCGAGGAGGGGGCAACTTACCGGGAACCAAAAGGCCATCCGGCTTCGTAACTTGTCCGGCCTCTTTCTTATTTCAAGGTATGACACTAACAGAATAGGGAGTCTCAACCAGTAAGCACATCCCCGGAGGTGAAGAGAGAAGGGTGTCGGCACAGTTTATAAACAGTTCAGATAATATCAAAGCGGTAACATTTAGCACATTCAGCACAAAACATGTAGGAAAATCAGATACAACCAAATACAACAATTTATCTAAGCTCGAATTCTGAACCCTGAACCAGAGATTCTGGGTTCGATCCGCAGCAGAGTCGCCAGAGCTGTCACACCTCCTTTTTCACACACACCCCCGGAAGGGCGTAAAAGGAGTTTTTCCAATTAAAGAACAATCGGAACGGGATTTAATTATTTAATTAATTCAGAGTCGCCACTTGGGATATTAATGGTGTCCCAAGTCACCGGTTGGATCCCGAACCGAGGAAATTTATGACTCTATTGCAATCTGCGAACCAGAAACCCGAGTAAGGAATTCTGTTAACCTGGGAGAAGATGTTAGGCATTCCCAGGTTCCGTGGTTCTAGCATGGTCGCTTAACTGTGGCATTTGATTTTATCTGATTTTAATACATGCTAGCTTATGTGCCTTTTATTCGTAAACCACATTTTTATCATTGTTTATTCTAAAAGAATTGTGACATTGTGAAAACGCGTTTCGAACCACGTCACAATCAATGCACCCGTGATTGTCGACACATTTCGACTTCGTCGAGATTTGGATTTGGGCCGCATCAATGCGCACCCGAATTTAAGAAAGTAATTTAATTAAATCGTGCCTAAAGATTCTAACGTATTATTATTTTGGGGAAGGCCGTGAAATTTACTAAACAACCCTCCCAAATTTTAATTATTTTAATAACCAATCGTTGAGGGCCCCGCTTACATGATTTTGTTTGGCGAGATTTGTCTCAACATTTTATTTGAAGGCCCATTTGAGAGTGACTACAATTTTCTATTGATCAATTGTCTTTAAAAGAAGAAAGAAAATTAATTACGTGAGAACTAAACTATCTGGTGAAATTATGCACTAAAATTCAGTAGTCCAAACTCAACAACGAGTTGGACCACTGACGGGCTTCAGAAACAACCCAAATATTTTGGTCAGGCAAGAGAGAAGGAAGCCCAGGTGACAGATGACTGCACCTGGGATCGAATCCCCTAGGTAGCCTAAATTCATGAGGGCAATCCGTTTGACAGCCTGAGATGGCTTATCGCTGAACCAAGTGAAATCTCTATTTAGTTCAACCAAACGCCCACTAAAATTATCCCTAAATTATTTTAAGTGTTCAATAATTATAGCAAAAGGAAAACAATACGCATCTACTCCCCCATAGATATGAAACGATTCACAAATCATTTATGAAATTATTCTATCAACCTATCATGTAACCAACTAACACTAGTGTTCACTTTATAGCAATCACATGAATCTGAAACATAACAGTTTATATAGTCCATTTAGCACAAAAACAAGCAAAACTTAAACAATATCCATGAACTAAATATTGAATACATAGATATGGAAATAAGCTAGATCAGAACTCAATTCTTCAAGTAAATTCATTCTTCACATAAATTCGTTTTTGCACATTTTCAGCTCATAGTCATCAGAGGTACAATTGTGTACCTGGATAGGGAAAATATGAGAAGAAAAGGAGTCAGCTACTTTGAACAGCAACAACAACAAAACTCAGCAGTATAGCATCACAGAACAGGCCAGGAAATGATTTTGAAAATCAGAAATACAAGCAGACTCAACAGATCAGTTCATCACACACTTGAAATGCACTCCTAGCCCTCACAGCTGAACCTAGATGCCTCTGAAATCCTGCTGGACCTAAATCCCAACTGAAATCCAAACTAATAGGCCCCAAACTCACTTGAATCAGTCGTTAACCACTTCCGAACACTTTTAGAAATAGAAACTCGAGCTGGGATGAAGAATGCCCAAGGAAGGACTGAGGATCACTAACACTAGTGATGAAATAGTAAAACTGTTTTTGATTTTTTCATTTTTGATCTGTTTTATTTTACTTGGGTATTGGAATTGAAATGCTAGCTGAAATTGAAAGCAAGGAGGAGAGCTTTGGTGGGGATTTTTTGGGCTGAAAAATTGAATCCCCTTCCTCAAGGCACTTGATGCCCTTTTGTAGGTGACACAAGAGGGTAAATCAAATTTTTTGATTTCTTTTTAGTCTTTTTCTATTTTCAGTTTAGTCCTCTTATTTCTAACTTGTTACTCAAGTAAGCACCTCTATTGTGCTGAAATGTATACTAAAATCCTATTCTAGAAGGCCCTAGGGTATTCTTCCACCCATGCAATACCTATACTATCCTTCCTTTTACTTTGAAATTACTATTCTTATCAGAATTACCCTTTTCCATGCCTAAACTACCCCTGAAAGCTTCTCAAAGTTATTGAAATTACTATTCTTGTATGTATATTTTTTCTAATTTTATAAAATTGCAAAAAAATTAAAATAAAGTCCTAATATATTTCAAAATTAAACTAATTAATTTCTAAAATTATTTTAAAGACTATTCCGGGACGAATTCGCAATTAAACAATTAAAATGCAAAAGTGGACTATTTTTGTTATTTTCCTTATATTCTATTATAAAACAAATTAATCCCTGATTAATACTAACATATGAAATTAGATCCTAAATGAAAATGCATATTTTTGTATTTTATATGAATTGATCATGCACAAATAAAATGCAAACAATTAACAGAAAATGACACAAAAATTCACCAAAATAAGAAAAAATCATTTTTGTTTGAATTTGTGAATAATTCATATATAGGGCAAAAATCACGTGCTCACACCATAAGTTACACTATCCTGGCAAGTGAACTCAACAGTACAAGTATAAACGTCCCGGCAAGGGAGAATCAGCTATAACAAATCTCAACTCACTCCTAATCATCTCAATTATCACTATTTCTAACTCATAAGTAACTTCCACGAAAATAAACTAAGCCTTTGTCAATACCACGAATTTACTCACTATTTCAACCATAACATTATTCAAGAATTCAACTAGTATCAATTTAAGACTCACGATCATGCTCGACACCAACGTATAGATACTCATCACCATGCCTATACGTCGTACTCAACAAGAAACACATAACAAATATGACTCAACTCCTAATCCCTCAAGCTAAGGTTAGACCGAACACTTACCTCAAACTTCCACGACCAACTCAATCCTCAGTTACCGCTTTTCCTCTCAAATTTGGCTCCAAATCAATTGTATCTATACATAAATGACTTCATAACATCAATAAATGCTGAACAATTTGAATCCAATGCCTAATTATAGCTTTTCAATCATTCTTCCCAAAATCTCAAAAATCGACCCCGGGCCCGCTTGGCCAAAACACGAGGTTCGAACCAAAATCAAATCACCCATTCACCCACGAGCCCAAATATATAATTATTTCCAGAATTCGACCTCAAAACAAGGTCTAAATCACAATTAATCAAAAAGCCCTAACTCTACCCAAATCCCTAATTTTCTACCCTAAATCACATGTTTTAGGACTAGAAATTCAATAGATGTTGATGAAAATGGATGAAAATAAGTTAAAGATTACTAACCCAAGAGATTGTGGTGAAGAATCGCTTCAAGAATCGCCCTAGAGCTTTGGAGAAGACAAAGTTTATGAAGTTTTGTGAAAATCCCGTAATGGGTTCTGTTTCTGGATATTTAACATAACTGGGCAAAATCGCCCTTCGCGATCGCGGACAAATGGATGCGATCGCATAGAATAACTGAGGCTAGGCTCTGCGATCCCGCACAATGGGTTGCGATCGCATAGGGTAAAATTGCTGAGCATCGCGATCGCAGATGATATAATGCGACCGCACAGAAGGAATTATGAACCTCCAGAATTTACTCTCCGCGATCGCGGAGGGACTTATGTGATCGCGTATAACAAAACAAGACCCCTTGAAGATTACTCTATACGATCACGAACCTACTTATGCGATCGCATAGTACAAATCACCAGACACCAAAAGCTGCAGAAAAAATCAGATTTTTCCAAGTCTAAAACAACCAAACACCTATCCAAAACTCACCCGAGCCCTCGGGGCTCCAAACCAAATATACACAACCTCAAAAACATCCTACGAACTTATCCGTGCAATCAAATCGCCAAAATAACATCATTAACAATGAATTAAACCTTAAAATCAAGAATTTTTCTCAAACTTCATCAAGTTTCAAATTTAAAAATTCAAGTACGAATCTCGTCAAACGACGTCCGTTTTTAACCAAATTTTGAAGGAATGACTTAAACCATATATAAGACTTGTACCGGGTGCCAGAACCAAAATACGGGCCCGATACCACCGCTTTCTAATCAGATTTCATTTCAAAGTTCCTTAAACATTTTCAAAAACAATTTTACTTAAAAATTCATTTCTCAGGTTTGGGACCTCGAAATTCGATTTCGGGCATATGCCCACGTCCCATATTTTCCTACAGACTCTTCGGGACCATCAAATTACGGGTCCGGGTCCGTTTACCCAAAATGTTGACCAAAGTCAAATTCATTCATTTTAAACTCAAAACTTAGCATTTTTCATAAAATTTCATATTTAAACTTTTCGTCTATGCGCGGGACTACGCACGCAAATCGATGCGACTCTACATGAGGTTTTCAAGACCTCGAGGACACAAAATGCAATTAAAAGTAACTGATGACCATTTGGGTCGTCACAGAGATTTAGGAATTTTTTTGAAAGAAGAAGAGAAAACAAAAAGAAAAAAAACAGGATAAAAAATGATTTCCAGGATTGCATGAATATGCTATTGTTTGTTTCTATTTTTGGGGGCTGTTGAGCTGTTTTGGAGCCGTGGATTTGCCGCTCGTTGTCCGCTGATTTTGCTGTCAAATTGTACCTGAACTCCTTCATTTCAAACTCTAGACTTTATTTGGCTATTTTATGCTACTAGGTATGTCGAAACTCCATCTATAAATTTTCTTTGGATGGTAGAAATGACATAATCACATGACTTTGCTTAATTCCATGTTTTCTCTACATTTGGTTACCCAATCTGATCATATTTGCTTCTCTATTAGTGTTTGATTGTTTGTTTCGAGCTGAATATTTTAAATTGTACTCGTTTGTCAATTAGTTAATTGTTACTGATAATGTTTTGTTTCCATCCACATGTTAGTAATTGAAGTATCCTTGCGTTCAAACATGTCATGATACTGTTGATTAATGCATTTAGTTGATTTCTCCTTGTAAAATAGTCTTCTTTGCTTCTTTGTCCAAATTCCTCGTAGATGCCTTTCATATTTTTGGTTCAGTTGTAATCAGTCCATTGATTCATTTTGGATGCTAAGTGTTTATAGATAATCTGTTGGCTTTGTTCTGTTTGTGAGGTAGTCAGTTAGGATTAATTGAATAAACTAAGAACTACAGAAGAGTTGGGTTTGAGAATTTGGGTTGGATTTTTAGGAAACAATTGGGCTTTGGACCACTGTTTGATGGTTAGAAACGAAAGAAAAATTAGACCTTTTAAGATTTGGGCTAAAGTAGTATGTTGCCGGCCCATCTCCTCTTTAATAACAAAGATAGCCTATCTTAAATTATTTCATGTTTTTCCACAACAAATTCCATAAACATGTCCTTCACATTAATCTCAAACATAGAAAATGAATAACTCCGAATATCATAGCTTGCTTTAGGCGCGTAATTAAATCATCACGAGTATGGGCACAATTCTCGTGGTATAGTCGTGATACATAATCCCCGATTCGGGTGTGCATTTCATGTGACCCGACCATTGTCGCGCCTCATTTTTCTCGCGAAATCGGGTTTATGACATTTGGGAGGACAACTCGTTCCTTTTTGGGAATTGGGTTTGAATTGAAGAGTCACCACCTAATGATTAAAGTGCATTAGGACACTAAGAAGGATTTAATTTAGAAAACCAGAGTTTGGATAAGGGCTAGAGATTATCCCGAGGGGAAGGTATTAGGCACCCCTCAGGATCCACTAGTATGGTTTCCGGCCATGCTACAATTGTGACTTTAAGTACAAGTAAGCAAATAAAGGTTTTCAAGTATGAAGGATTGTCACATTATGGCTGCAAATAAATTAAAGTTTTGAAGAAACAAAGAAAGCTGAAATTTTGAGGAAATAGTTTGAAAATTCGGAAAAGTAATAAAATAAACAAGTAAAGGGAAGGGGCTCCTTGGTTTATAAATAATATGGATCACATCCATGCAATACCCGGTAATCACTCCTCAGAAGAGGGGCTATACGTGATATTAGCGCACCGGTCATCATATCCATATCTATCCTTTCCCACCCCATTAAGGTATTAAAGCGCGGAATGATTTCGTTACTTATTGCATGCTATTACCCGTTCCAATCCTATCAGTTCCCGAGGCATTTGGGACTACTAGTCCTAAAAGGGAAGGGAGATTTGGGCTTTTATGGTTTCAAAAGGATAAAATTCTAAGGCGACAAACAAAACACATAAAGCAGATATGGGAAAACACATAACAGTTAAAAGGCTCAAACAAGCCTCCTCACTTAAAAACAGATTGTTTAGCATGTCTTGCATGTACTAGTTATGGTCTGAATTAAACTTAATGTTAAAGCAGGCTAATTTATCACATATTTTCAGATAAGAAGTCTGAATTAGGTCTGCCCGCTTGTTGTAATTGTCAAAAACTGGTGCAGTTAATTAATTACCTTAGGGCTTGCCTAGGTGAAACCTATATGCATGATATCAAATAATACAGAGGTATACTGATTTTAAAGAAGAAGGCTTGTTGATTATAGAAAACATAATTTCTGCAGATATTGAGTAACGTTACTACTGATTTTAGACTTATAGGCGAAATAGACGATTCAGATTCAGTTGATTATTCCTATAGGCATGCTTTCTAAGCGTTGTTGATTTTAAAACGTTTGTAGGAATGCAGGAATCCTATAGGCATGGTATCTAGAATGCAATTTGTTATTTTAAGCCTAAAAGCTATTTGCCTAGTGATAGATGTAAAGGCAGAATCCAGGAGATCCTATAAACAGGTTATCTATATGCAGTGCAGAAATGCAGGACCTATAGACATGTTCTCTAGATGATACAGAAATGCAGAGGCTATAGGAATGATTTCTATGTATGAAATGCAGAAGCTATAGGCATGATTTCTAAAATACAGAAGCTATAGGCATGATTTCTAAAATACAGAAGTGCAAAACTTATAGACATGGTTTCTAAAATGCAGAAATGAGAGTAGGACATGATTGTAGAAGTAAATACCTAATGGACATGATATCTACCTTTATGTATACATGAGTGACCCTCCCCTTTTACTAAAACCCCATAAGTTATTACAATTTATTACAAACCAGAATGAACAAGAAAAGTAAAAATTACACCAGAAATTAAAATACAACCAAAGAGAGCCTAATTCAGACTCCAGGTCTGAAATATGGAATGAACCAACTTCCAAATATCAAATTTCCAAAGCCTTTCTCTTATTTGGGATTTGTCAGAGTTCCCTAAGAGTCTCAGATGAGCTCCGGGCAGTGCTTACACCCAAATATATTGCAGAATTAAGTTATAGTGCAGTGTGGAAGGGCCAGCCCTCAAATGTCCAAGTTCAGAGGGAGCTCAAGGTCCCAAGGCAAATCCCATATGAGGGAGACAGAACTTAGAATCTAAGAGAGAGTGTAAGTGCAGAAGGGGATTTAGGGGAAAGCCAAGACAAGCTGGTGGTCATACCCAGCAATTAGAAGTGCTGGCACACCCCAACCAGCCTGTTAACCACATTGTTTGGGAGTTAGGATCCTTTAAAGGATCAAGTCCAGACATGAGCAACAATTTGGATGCTGCCATGTCTGAACTTTAACTCAAACACATAGAAGGGGATAGGGGTACAGGGTTTATGGCAGAAAACAGATGCAAAGAGAACAACATACAATATTTAATACTGAGCATAGACAGCAAAGTAGACAGGATTGTAAAAACTGTAAAATAAACACATTGGGATGAGGCTGAAAACTAAATTAGAACATACCAGTTTCAAAGAAACAAGAAAAGGAAAAGCAATAGTCTTGTGAAGCCAAATTGCAAGCAAACAGTCAAAAGATCTCAGAAGAGAGTAGAGTGTTGAATTGAGAGTGGAGTGTAAGAGTATTGAAATTGAAGGTGTGAAGTAAGTAATATGTGTCTGAAAGTGCAGAAGGGTCGTTCCCTTTATAGTGCAGAAAAGCAAGTAAGAAAAAGGTAAGAAAATAGTTTTGAAATCAATTACATAAGGTCTCCCTTTAATTAAGGGATTCTGATTTCAAATGGGCAGAATAAATAAGGAAAGAATTTGATCAAAATCTTTTCCAAAGCAGTACAAGAAGCGCAAATACATAGAAACTATTTAAGGAAAGAGTTTAGTAGTACACGATTTGTGCAAATAAGGAAAGGAAATCAATCAACAGCTAGTAAATCACAAAATTGCAGGCTTTGTACGAATGAACCAAGTCAGGAAAAGTGAGGAAAGGTTTTACTTAAGGAAAATCAGTAACAATCAATCAAACCTAAAAAAAAGATTCTGAATCAATCATAAGTTGGAAAGCCTTTTTGAAGAAAGGTTCAACACACATATAAAAGCATACAGACATGCTTAAACAAGAATGAACTGTCATGCTAATCAGAAGAGTCTAGTATAGAAGAGTTCAAAGTTATAAACAAAGAGGCTCAAATTCAGTACATAGACTTAGAATTAGTTGAGAGTCCAGGGTTCTAAAATAGAACCCTAGTCCAAACACAAAATCAAACTCGCAAAAAACCCCAAATCCTAGGGTTTTCAACTCGAATCAGATACAGAGACGAGAAGGCGAGCAATTGAATCAGGCTCAGAGGTCTCTTTCAGAGACTCATGAGAAAACAAACGAATGTAATAGCAGGTTTGAAACAACAAAGTGAGAAAGTTAATTTGAAGCATAAAGAACACGTTTAAGAAAAGCTTGGAATTTAAACAAGTTCAGAAGAGAAAAGAGATAGTATAGCACTTAAGAGAACATTAGAATAAACATGTTTAATCAAAGAACTCAAACAAAGTCTAGAAGAAGGAAAATAAAGAATTACAAGCTTAGTAGAAAATACAGTAAGGGAACACAGGGGTATCGTAAAAGCCTAGCAAAACAACACATAAGGAAAAATAACAAAATAAATATGTGAGAGCATGATATAGAAACATAGTAGAAGAAAGAAAGGAGCACAATAATGCAAACATAAAAACACAGTAGGAGATCATGCGAGGTAGAAAAAGAAAACATAAAAGCATAGCATAGGCAGATACACACAAAGAAAAGAAGAAGAGTCAGAAGACATTTTAAAACTTTTTCAGAAATCCTAAATCGAAGAGAAGTAATTTTTTGAAAGAAATAATTGGGGGAAACGTTTTAGAACTCCCGTAGAACACAGATATAGCATAGATTTAAGAAAAACGACTAGAGAAAAATCTCGAATAGCTAGGGTTTCAGAGAAACCCCAGAAAATGAGAAAGGCTTGGAAGAAAATCCGATCTTGAGTCGGATGAGTTAGAATCAGGCTCGAAATGCTTTGGATGTGCCGGATCAAGGCCGGAGAGGCCTCAAAACCATGGATCTGAGAAGATCTGAACGGACACCGTTGAGGTCAGACCTCAAAACTTCGAACCCCAAACCTTTAAGGGTGAAGGGAGGTGAGTACAGGCCGTCCATGGCCTGAGAAGCCATGAATTTCGGTGAGTTTGTGGTCGGAGAGGATGAGAGAGGCTAGGGTTTCGAGGAAACTTCGAGAGAGTTTGAGAAAGGGAGGTGAGTACAGGCCGTCAACGGCCTGGATTGAAAGAAGGGGCCAGGCGGGTTAATTAGTTGGGTCGGGGGTCGGGTTAAAATTGAAATTGGGCTGGGTAATTGGGGGTTTAAGATTGGGTTAATTAGAGGCTAAAATTGAAATGTAAATGGGCTACAATTGAAACGAAATGAGGCCAAAATTTAAATAGCCAGTTTTCGCTTTTATTTTTATAAAAATAGTAAAAATTATTTTGAAAACAAATTAAAAGTACTGGATCAGTTAATAATACATAAATAATAATTTAAAAATATTGGAACTAATTTTATAATTATAAAATGCTATTAATCTTAAAATAGGCTAAAATTGCAATTACATGCAATTTAGCTTTTAAAATGCCAAATAAATTTGTACAAAATGTGTAAAAATTACCTTAGCTATATTTTGGTATAAATATGGGAATAAATTAAATTATTCACCAAAATTGATGATTTTGGAAATAATTATTGATTTTGTACTGCTAAAATAGACAATAAATTAATTTTAAAAATCTTTAAAAATTGGGAAAAAATACTAAAACACTTGGGCATACTATATATATATATATATATATATATATATATATATATATATATATATATATATATATATATATATATATATATTATTTTGAAAGTATTTTGTATATGAAAAATACATAGGAAAAAATTGGGTATCAACAACCATAACTTCAAACAAATAAATATGTTGTAGATCGTGGGTACGGTTCCCATGACGCAATTCGCAATGTGTACAAAATAAATGGGTGCGCGATCATGACTTGCTCAAACAAACTCCATAAATAAATAAAAGCGGTTATAAAGTTTTAAATGCACAATAGGTTTTAAAACATGTAATAAATCAGATAATTAGGCCAATTATTAATCGTTGAGCGACCGTGTTAAAAACACGGAACTCGAGAATGCCTCACACCTTCTTTCGAGTTAAAAGAATTTCTTACCTGGTCTTCAGTATTTCGCAGACTGTAAACATAGTCAAATTTCCTCGATTTAAGATTTAAAATAAACCGGTGACTTGGGATACCATAAATTATTCCAAGTGGCGAATCTGAAATTAAATAAATAATTTCATTTATATTAATGTCACTTTAATTAGAAAAAACTCCCTATCCCTCGAGAAAAAGGAGGTGTGACAGCTCTGGCGACTCTGCTGGGAAAAAGAACCAAGAACTTCTGGTTCAAGATTCAGAATTCGAGCTTAGAATAACTATTTTACTTGGCTTTCGTTTATTATCTGTATTTTACGTGTTTGAGCTTAATGTGCTAATTGATTCTTTTTACCGCTTTGATATTTTGTGAACTATATATAAAATTGTTACAAAATCCTTCATCTCTCTGAGTCTCCTAAATCTTTTAGGAAGTGCACGCTGGCATGACTTCTTTTCTGTTAGTGTCATACCCTAATTTAGAACGAGGATTGGATCAGTTACAAAGTCGGATAATTAAATAAAAGTGGTTATAAAGTTTTAAATGCATAATAAATTTTAAAAGATGTAATAAATAAGATAATTACATTAATTATTAATAGTTGAGCGACCTTGCTAAAACCACGGAACTCGGGAGTGCTTCACACCTTCTCCCGGGTTAACAAAATTTCTTACCCAATCTTCTGTGTTTTGCGGACTGTAAAAAAGAGTCAAATTTCCTCGATTTGAGATTTAAAATAAACCGGTGACTTGGGATACCATAAATTATTCCAATTTGCGGCTTTGAAATTAAATAAATAATATCATTTTGATTAATGTCACTTTAATTTGGAAAAAACTCCATATCGCTTGGGAAAAAGAAGGTGCGACACCTGTGGGTGGCTTTAGTACGATGCCAATTCCGGACCCCGATGCACCATCCATAAAGAGGGTCCAGATTCCCGAAGACGTCCCTGAGCTTACCAACAACTCTTTTTCAACCTCGGGTATTAGGGCCGGTGCGAAGTTAGCCACGAAATATGCCAAAATTTGTGACTTAATGGTTGTCCGAGGTCGATATGCAATATCGTACCCGCTGATTTCTATGGCCCATTTGGCCAATCATCCCGAGAGTTCGGGTTTATGCATTATATTGCACAATGGGTAAGTTGTCACAACACATATAGGGTGGCATTGAAAGTACGATTTCAGTTTTTAGAGGTGCTCAGCAAAGCAAGCGCTAGTTTTTCTAAGTGAGGATATCTAGTTTCGGCCTCACCTAAGGTCCGGCTA
This sequence comes from Nicotiana tabacum, assembly GCF_000715075.1. Classification (NCBI taxonomy): domain Eukaryota; kingdom Viridiplantae; phylum Streptophyta; class Magnoliopsida; order Solanales; family Solanaceae; genus Nicotiana; species Nicotiana tabacum. Next base: position 169,182,521 of record NC_134089.1, on the reverse strand, counting down.
ACATAATAAATTGGAAATTGCGTATCTTGTTCTTCCCGAACTAGGACTCCACTTGCCGTTATCTTTGATACTGCCAAATACAAGTATGGTTGTTCTCCCTCTGTGTGTGAAGCAGTTGCAGGTTCGATAAATATCGCTTAAGTTCTTCCAAGGCCCGTTGGCATTCCGGGGTCCATGTGAAGTTAATTTTCTTCTTCATAAACGAGAAAAATTGATGACTCTTATCGGAGGACCTCAAAATGAATCGCCCTAAGGCGGCTATGCATCTGGTTAGCTTGTGAACGACCTTCATGTTGTCCACTACCGTGATATCCTCGATGGCTTTGATCTTGTCAGGGTTGATCTAAATTCCACGGTTGGATACCATGAATCCAAGAAATTTACCTGATCTGACTCCGAACGTGCATTTTTCCGGATTCAGTTCATGTTTTACTTCTTCAATATACTGAAGGTTTCCTGCAAATGATTTAAATGGTCCTCTGCTAGCAGGGACTTAAGTAACATATAGTTGTAAACTTCCATAGATTTTCCTATTTTTTCTTCGAACATTCGGTTTACTAGGCGTCAATATGTGGCACCAGCATTTTTTCTTATCCAGATGGCATTACGTTATAATAGTATGTGCCATACGTAGTGATGAAAGATGTCTTTTCTTGATCATCCGGGTTCATTTGTATCTGGTTGTACCTGGAGTAGGCATCGAGAAAATTGAGGATCTCGTGGCCGGTCGTGGCATCGATCATGCGATCGATGTTAGGCAAAGGGAAAGATTCTTTGGGGCATGCCTTATTTAAATCCTTGTAATCCACACACATTCTCAGTTTGTTCCCTTTTTAGAGACTACTACGATGTTTGCTAGCCATTTCGGGTATTTGACTTCCCGAATGCACCCTATTTTAAGGTGTTTAGTTACCTCGTCCTTGATGAAAGAATACTTGATCTCGGACTGTGGTCTCCTTTTCTGCTTGACTAGATGGAATTTCTGGTTCAGGCTTAGGTTGTGAGTGGTGATCACCGGTGGGATCCCTTTCATGTCGAGATGGGACCAAGCAAAACAATCCATGTTAGCAATAAGAAATTGAATGAGTTTTTTCCTGAGCTCGGGATTTAACCCCGTGCCCAGGTATACCTTTCGATCGGGCAGATGTTCGATTAGTATGACTTGCTCCATCTCTTCGACCGTTGATTTGGTAGGGTCGAAATCATCGGGGACTATGAATGATCGAGGAACCCCGTAGTCATCATCTTCATCAGTCCTATCCTTGTCTAGTTAGATCGAGGCCGGCATCGGTGGTTGCTATTTGTCTTCCTGTTTTGCTTTCAAATCTTGCTCCGTTATCGATGATAGTATTGGTATTGGAATTACTTCATCGATGACAAACATTTCCTTTGCGGCGGACTGTTCCCCATAGATCATTTTAATTCCATCTAGTGTCGGAAATTTTAACACCTAGTGAAGGTTTGAGGGCACATCTCTCATGTTGTGGATCCATAGTCTCCCGATAGGGCGTTATACCTCATGTCCCCTTCAATCACATAAAACTTGGTCTACTGGATGGTTCCGGCTGCATTTACTGGCAATGTTATTTATCCCTTAGTAGTTTCACAAGCCATGTTGAACCCGTTTAGCACTCGGGCTGCAGGCACAATTTGGTCTTGTAGGCCGAGTTGTTCTACGACCCTCGATCGAATGATGTTGGCCAAGCTACCTGGATCAATTAACACACGTTTAAAATCGAGTTTTATTCATGAGTACAGATATTAGTAGTGCGTCATTATGGGGTTGCATAATTCTTTCTGCATCCTCATCATTGAAAAATAAAGTTCCTTCTGGTATGTAATCTCGAGTCCGTTTTTCCCTCGTGATTGATACTTTGGTGCGCTTTAACATTGGACCTTGAGGAACATCTACCCCTCCGATGATCATATGAATGATGTGTTGAGGTTCCTCTTACTCATTTTGTTTATTGGAATCCCTGTTTCTGAAATGATTCTTGGCTCGGTCGCTCAAAAACTCCCAAAGATGCCCGTTGTTGAATAACCGGGCTACTTCTTCTCTCAGTTATCGACAATTTTCTATTCTATGGCCATGAGTACCATGATATTTAAACATTTGGTTGGGATCTCTTTGGGATTTGTAAAGGTCGAGGCCATTTGGTATCTTTGATGCGTCCGATTGTCGATACGATGGCAGCTGTATCAATGTTAAAGTTGTATTCTGATAATCATGGTGCTTCTTTGGGTCCGATAGGCCTATCGAAGCCGTCCTTGCTCATGAGTCCCTAAGAGCTCTGGCCTTGATCACTCCTCCTTTCATTTCATATAGAATTTTGCCCAGATCCGCTGCTCCTACGATCTCCAATATATGGCTGATATCGATCTCTATTAGACCTCGGTTCTCAGTCAATATCCCTCTTATTTCCGTTGATGGGCGTGATAGGATAAATGAACCCAAAAGGATCCCCAAGTTGGTCATCTTCGACCTTGATCTTCGATTGATACTGATTATGCACATCGGCCTAAGTAACAGCCAAGTACTCTATCAAATTCTGCTTCAACTGCTGCAAAGCCACCGAGCTTCGAACATTGAGTCCTTGGGTGAAAGCTTGAACAGCCCAATCGTCGGCGACTAGTGGCATGGCCATCCATTCCATTTAGAATCGGGACACGGATTCTCTGAGTATTTCGTTGTCCTTCTACCTCACCTTGAAAAGGTCTGATTTTCTAGTTTTAACCTTGATGGCTCTGGCGTGTGCCTTTATGAAAGAATCTGCAAGCATAGAAAATGAGTCAATAGAATTAGGTGGTAAATTGTTGTACCGTATCATAGCCCCCTTTTATAAGGTCTCTCCAAATTTCTTTAACAAGACAGATTAGATCTCGTCATCCTCTAGATCATTCCCTTTGATAGCACACATGTAAGAGGTGACGTCCTTGTTCGGATCGATTGTTTCGTAGTATTTAGTAATCTGGGGCATGCAGAACTTCTTGGGGATCAGCTTGGGAGACGCACTCGGGGGGAGGTTTTTGCACGAACTTTTTGGAGTTCAGACCCTTCAATATCGGTGGTGCCCCCGAGATTTGATCGACTCTGAAGTTGTAAGTTTCCACCTTCTTGTTGTTTGCCTCGATCATCTTTCCCCCGACTCAATTCATTTTGTCAGTTCTTCGAACATATTTATTATTGAAGGATCGGTCCCCGATTCTTTTTTGTTCGATTTTCTCGAAACCGACTCGACCCTGTGGACAACTTCCTGTTATGGCTCGGGCTCGATCCTGCTCGGTGGGTGATTCTGATTTTGGAGCTGGGCTATCGCTGCCTGTTGAGCCTGCAACATTTAAAAAGTTCACCCGCAGGTTGATCCCTCCATCTTCGCCGCCATGTGTTCTTTGAGCGGCTGATTAAACGTCCCTGCGGACGCTGTCTCAGGATCGACGGCTAAATTTGCATGGAGGGCTACATGTGAACTGACATCGATTGGATCTACAGCCGGAACTTCATTGAGATAGACTGGTCTACGTCGTTCCCTGGTGCTATGTTATCATTCTCGCCATGGTGGCCAGAAATCATTGTCAATATGAAGGGGTGCTGACTGAGAATTCAACATTTTGATCTTGGAATCAAAGATACTTCAAAGAATAAGTGAAAAATAGTATGTGTTATGAAAGTTTGTATTGAATAACCACTATTATCCTTAGCCCCACAGTGGGCACCAAACTATTTACCCTAAAAACGAATAACAATTAAATTTATATGCGTTTTTAAGGATACATGATATAACTTGGTACAAATTAAGAAGATAAATTAATATTGAAATTAACGATAAGAGAATAAATGCAAACCACACAAATTGAACAGCCTTGTCCTTCGAGTTCGATCACTCTCGAACAAAGAAATGCCTCTACTGATGTAAGAATAGAATAACAAGATGATAAGAGCTAGAAATAACAGTATATTGCTTTGTATTGCGTATTTCAATGTGTGTTACAAATGATAAGACCCCCTTTTATATAGTAGGGGTGTCCTACTCTTGATGCAACTGTATACAAGGTAAAAAATCTAATGATTTGCTAATTAACCGGCCTCTCCCTGATACGTGTCGAGATTCTCGCCGTGATCTTCAACTGATCGTGGATATTTCGATCCTCTGTTATTCGGCTCGGCAAATTTTCCTCGATCTTGTTTGATCTCGATCTTGTTCGATCCCGGGATCACGAGCTTGATGCTGTAACTTCGTACCTCAATTCGATATAACCCGAGATCGAACTTTAACCTATTACGTTTTAATCTCGATTGGCCACACAATAGATAAACCCGGTTTCTATCGTATACATAAATAATTCTAAAATTAGTTATTCTAAAATTATAGTATTATTTTTATCCCTATAAAAGGGTGAAATAACAGTGTTGGAATAACTAATCTAAGTATAGTTAATTCTAATATAACTTGAACGACCCCTTAGTTTAATCTTTTTTCAGAGGATCGATGTCACATGGGTCGAGTTATGCATTATTAGAATAGTAATTATACTGGGGTATTTGTTTGTCAGAATATAATTAATTTCTACGATCATATTTGATTAGAAATACTTAATTACATGATATATTAATTAAATTGACCTGTTTATTTACGTAACAAAATGAAAAATGTAAGTTTTGAATATATATTTTCTTAATAAATATCTGTACTAATGAATAAAAAAAGCTGGTAAAATATGAAATTCTGTTCAACAACTATGCAAAGTAAAAAATGAAAAATAAGAAGTTGCAAAACTATATGAAAGCATACCGTATGCAGCATGTTGAAAGGTTGAAAAATACAAATTAGAGAAATAGAAGAAAAATAGTGTAAAAAGAATAGTAATTTGTTTGACAAAAGAAAATTAAAATAGAATGAGATGGTTATCTTAACTTCTTATTACACAGTGTAATTGCCACACATTCTTAATTGGCCAAATACATCGAAAGCCTCTAAAGTGGAGATCACTTTCCACTTTACTACTTATTCTTTAGTCCGTTCCATTTAAACACTTTAATCAACCCTTTAATATGCCACTTAAACAGTAAAATTCCGACCCATATTAAAATAAAAGCGAGCGTTGTCTATGTGTAATGTCAGCCCAATAAATATACATCATGTGGATATGTTGTCCACGTAATTTACCTGGGTACTAGGTTGACCCGTCACAAAGTTATTATACCTAATAACTAATTACACATTCCCATTTTTTTATCTCTATCACTCCGTAAAAGAAAACATAACCTGACGATTTTCATCGGCTGATTCGCTTGTTCATGCTCCCAAATCCATCGGCTTCCATTCATTTGTCTTCCTTTTGATACTGGTAAACAACAATTGTTGTTTATCCTCAGTTATTTATTGTTTATTTTGGGTGCGTGTTAGTAATTTGGTTTGTGAAATGACAGACCCAAATTTCGAGTATTTTCTCTTCTTTTTTGATGAACCTTTCTGACTTGCCTTTTTTTTTCTTCCTTTGTCTTTGTCAATGTAGGGTAAAGTATGTCTGGGAACACCTTTATTCTTGTACTCTTTCATTATGGTAGAACCTTTACCGATCCTCCAGACGCAAAATATGTCACCAATAAGAGGTGAACGAATTTTTTATTGATCAGGACCACTTTTCCCTTTTTGAATTTGGTTATTATACAAGGGGATCGGAGTACCACACTATTGGTATTTTTTTTATTGTATTTAACCCTAATACTAAAGAATTTGTGTTGGTGGAAAATGACGAACAATTATATAATATTGGATGTCACTGTACTGATGGAGAATTAAATGTTTATGTTTTACATGTTATTGATGAGGTTGTTGAGATAGTTGTCCCAGCTGGCTATTTATGTGGGCCAGAAATTACTCAAGATAGTACTAACTCAATAAATAAGTCATCTAGGAAAACATCTGAAGGTGGTCCAGATAATATAACTACATAACAACCTCTTGAAGAGCCTCAACTTGAAGAGTCACAGGCTGGAGTTTCTGTTGATAATTTTTCTGCTGAAGAACCAACTGTAGAGGATGTTATTGTTGAGGAAAATGGTTCTATTATTGCAGAAGATGAAATTATAGGTGGTGAAGAATGGGTTGAATCAAATGTGACTAGTAGTGCGTTTGATGTAGATAAAAATTCCTGATGAGGATGATAGTGAGGTTGATGAAGAGTTGAGAGTCATAAGAAACTATAAGAAATTATAGGAGAAATAAAACGAAGGCTAGCAGGAGAAAGAAATAATCTGAAATTACCAATAGGAGAATCTAGAATTGATAGAAGTTTTGAAGATATAGGAGTGAACAAATGACAGAAATATGTTGGCAGATTAGGAGGTGATGAGGAATTCATAGATAGTTCAGATGCTGGAAGTGATGACACTAGTGAAGAGTTGGATATAGACTTTGAGCCAGGTGCTGACATTCCAAGTAGAAGGAAGAGCACAAAGGTTAGATATGACCCAGATTGTGTAGTTTTAATATTTGAATGCTAAGGTATTTAGGAAGGTAGTGACTAATTATGCGGTTGAGTACCAGGTTCGATTGAAGCTTAGACCCAATGAGAAGCATAGAGTAAGGGTAAGGTGTAAACATAAAAGAAGAAGATAAGAGTTATTTGATAGTATTGATTTGGATTCTAATGACTTTATGGTGAAAAAATACTATCATATTCACAAATGTCAACCATTAAACACAAACAAGTTGTGAAATTCCAAGTACATTGCTAAAATTCAAAAAAAAGCTAACTACTGCATATTATATAAGGATATGGGAAATTCAGGAACTTGTTACAGAGAATTTAGGATTGTATGTAAGGAGAATAATTGTTTATAGGGCCAAAAAATAGTTCTTAGAAAGTTTATGCGGGATTGGAAGTTGGAGTTTTCTAGACTTTGGGACTATGTTGACAGTATTAAAGAAACAAATCCTGGTAGCTCTTGTTGGGTAGAAATTGACAAAGAATCAGAGTCTGGTAAGAATTTGTTTAAGTACTTTTATGTTTGTTTTAATGCCTTGAAGAAAGGTTGGCTAGAAAGTTGTAGGAAGATCATTGGCTTTGATGGGTGATTTCTAAAAGGACATTGCGAGGGTGAATTTTTGGTTGTTGTAGGAAGAATGAGAACCATCAGATATTTACTATTGCATGGGTTGTTGTATACCATGAGACCAAACATTCATGGAGCTGGTTCATTAGACACTCAATGGAAGATCTGCATCTGGGATATGGTCAAGGTTTAACAGTTATTTCAAATATGAAGAAGGTAAATATTTTGCTATTCTTGCTTGTTAACAGTAGTGCCTTTTTTTGTTTTAGTTCCCAATGTTTTATTCTACCTATATTTTTATGTAGGGGTTATAGGAAGCTGTGAATGACTTGCTGCCTGATGTAGAAGTCAGGATGTGTGCAAGGCACATATGGTCCAATTGGCCAAAAAATGGAGGAGGTGAAGAAAGAAGAAGACAATTATGGAAGATTTCAAAGGCAAGCTATGTGTTTAAATACAACAAAGAAGTTGAGAACAAGAGGATACTTGGATCACAGAATATATGTGAAGATATGATGAAGTATCCAAGGGAGGCATGGTGCAGAGCTTTCTTCCAAAAATATTCCAGGCGTGACATAGTAGAGAATAACATGTGTGAGACTTTTATATTGGATACTAGGCACAAGAGTATTATTACCATGATAGAAGAAATTAGGTATAAGATCATGGCTAGATATCTTTAGCCGAGAGTCTATCATAAATAGTCTCTCTGCCCTTCCAGGGTAGGGGTAAGACTGCGTACATCCTACCCTCCCTAGACCGCGCTTGTGGAATTATACTAGGTGGTTGTTGTTGTTGTTATCATGGATATACATATTGATATGATTAGGTTGTTAAGCATGAATTTCAGATATATCACCTATAGCTAGGCTAATATTAGAAGAGAATAAGGAGTTAGCTAGACAATTCACAATTATATGGAATAGTCAGGAGGGATTTGAAATCAAACAGAAAGAGTTAAGGTTTGTAGTAAATACTACCTTCAAGACGTGCACTTGTAGGTTGTGGAAGTTGAGATGCATCCCATGTGAACATGCAATATGTGCATATCATTATTTACAGCAGGATCCAGGTGAACATGTGGAGCACTGGTATAGAAAGGATAAATTCCTACAGCCTTATGGATACTTCATTCAGCAAATTCCTAACTTAGAAATGTGGCCATTAAGTAACTATCCTCCAATTGACCACCAACACCAAAGCCAATGTCAGGCAGATCCCAAAAGAATAGAAGAAAGGCCAAGAATGAACTAGCAAAAAAGGGTCAAGCTGTCTAAAAAAGGAGTAAAAATGAATTGTTCACAATGTCGTCGACTTGGCCACAACAAAAAAGGATGTCCAACAAGGGTATGAATTTCATTGCATTTTCTTGAAATTTCACTACGTGTTAACTTCACTGTATTTCTATAAATTACTGCATTTCTGTAACTTCACTACATGTTCACTGCACTTTTTTATTTTAGAGTGGCCCTAAAGAGTCTTCAGCTACTGGTGAAAGGGGCAGAGGAAGGGGCAATGCTACCCAACTGGTGCAACTGCTGGGGAAGTGGCAATGGTACCCAAACAAGTTTAGAGACCGAAGAAAGTGGCAATGGTACCCAAACAAGTGCAGTGATTGGAGAAAGTGCCAATGGTATCCAAACAAGTACAACTACTGGAGGAAGGGGCAATAGAAGGGGCAGAGGAAAGGCAAGTAGTACAACAATTGACCTACCAGAGATGTATTCTCAGATGTTATTCCTCAAACTGCTCTTAGAGAAAGGGGTATAATATCAAGAGGAAGAGTAACTTTAACTGGTGTGAAAATGGGGTCTTTAACTGGATCTTCACCTGCCGCTGGACAAAAAAGGCCAAAACATGTTGGATTTGGATGCTACACTAATCCGGAGACTGAAAGAACAGTCCTTAATGTAAGTACAATTCACAGATTTAGTTCTATTACTCTTTGACTGTTTCCTCTCTAATATTACAGACTTTATACATTTTTAGCCTGGTACTACTGGTGAAAGGGTTATAAACCATTGGAGTATATTGAGTAGTACCACAAATGTACATCCAAGTGATGGAATTAGGCTACTAGGACTAAGATGGAATAGAAGAGATGCAATTACTACTTCCTAACTTCAGCAAATGAGTGTAAGTCAAAGAAACAAAGTTGGACAACCCACAAATCAACAACCACCACAAAAAGTTGCAACTCAAGTGATCATGGATAAATTTGCCAAGAAATAGCTTCAGTAACTTGGATTTTGTAGTTGACAGTTTTTAGTTTGCAGCAATTTGTATTGTAATAGCAATATGAATTCTATAGTGACTTGGATTGGAGCAAGTAGTTTTCAGTGACTTGCCAAGAACCTACTGTATTTTGTTGAACCTCATTTTTCCATTATGGTTTGACTACTTGTAATGTATTGGATCTTTTCATATTTGTAAAACCTATTTCAATTATTTGATTTTATTCCCTTTTGTTATTATGTTTGAAGTCGTTATCTATGGTTACAAAATGTGTCTTGCAAGTTGTTTACACCTTCTACAACAGGATATGAGCGGGTTATATCTTGAATTTTCTGTTGAAATTTTGTGATGTTTGGATTACACAATCCCAGTTTATTACCAATTTCTTACTATTTGGTTGCATTACCTAAACACTAGAATCAATAGGCACAAACTGAGAATAGGCATGGTGTTACTAGCTTCTACAATAGGCACCAAATGAGAATTCCAACAACTATTTCTTAGAACCAATTCACCAAAATATGACTCGAATATTGTAAATTACATCAACAGCTAAATATGTTGTAATTCTACAAATCTTGTTACACAAATTACATAAACAACATCCAAACAACAAAAGGCAGCAACTACAAAAAAACTCTCAAACACTAAGAACACTAACAACCATCCCCATTTTTACACTATCAACCAAACCACTTTCGAATTCTGTTGGTATCAACAATTGCAAGAAGAACAAAACAGCCAAATAATTATGACAATTAGTAGAATTGTTACACCCCATGTTTTCGTATGTGTGAGTACGTCATAAGTCAATTAATATAAGCTCGAAAATGGAATCATCTTTAAAAAGTTTACAAAGTTAGTTCATCATGTTAACGTGGAGGTTGCAAATATTTAATATCATTAATACCAAGTAGCAAGAGGTTTTGAAGGCTTAGAAGCTAAACGAATTGAAGAAAATAAGTTTCGTCGAAAGTCGACAAGTTGGAATGTTTTACCATGTACTTTTGGGGTGAGACTAGGGTGATTAACATTATAAGGAGATTATATTATGAGTTATTTTATTCATATAATATTTGGTGTTATGTTTTGAAGTCAAGCGATTTGTGGAACAAAAGTTGGAAAAGGTCATCACAAGTTTCATTCATAAATGTACTGAAAATTAGGTCAAATGTAACTGAGCTTTTCTCCCAATATACTTGGAATTAGGAGATGATCTACCTACCAAATTGAAGATCTATGAGTCTAGTTTCTAAATTATTAAACCGTTTGTCGATACAAAATTGTAGCAGAGAGATACTTGTATTTTTGCGAGACTGCGCAGACTGGTAGGTGACAAGTAGGTGCATCACCTACTTGCCAAAAGGAGAGGCCTCAATTAAGTCGGCCAAGATTGGGACTTTTAACGGATAATTAAATCATTTATTGTCACGACCCAAACCGATGGGCCGCGACGGGCGCCTGAGTCTTACCAATCAAACACCCCTAAGCATACGTCTAAAATATGAACCTGAATAACATCTGCTGCATTACAAAATTAACATACGTGAAAGAAGCATGCCATCAAGGCATATGTACGTATACAGACAGAATACAGTGGGCGAGCCGGCAAGGCTGCTATAGACAACTATACATCAAAAACTGAAAGCCGACAAGGCCACATATAACCCAACTAGACATACTGTCTACAGACCTCTAACTGAAACATAACTATACAAAGACAGGACTGAGCCATGTCATACTCATATACATATATATGTACAAACGTATCGTACCAATATCAAAAGTAGCTCCGGATCAAATGGAGCATGCCAACTCTCGCTGATCAGGGATCCTAAGAAGGAGGACCGTCAGCTTGCCTACCTGCACCTGCGGGCATGAAACGCAAGCCCCGTGGAATAGGGCGTCAGTACGAAAAATGTACTGAGTATGTAAGGCATGGAAATTAGTACGTAATAGACATAGATGAAACATGGAATACTGAAACACATCTTTAAATCTGAATAACTTTGTATATTTTGAAACGTTTATAACATCATGCACGTGCGTGTAAATGTCAAGCCATGCATAGGTATGGATTTACATAATATTATCAGCCTCTGAGGGCATCCCATCACATCATATCGGCCACTGTGGGAAAAGTCACAATCGTATACCAGCTGATCAGGTGGTGGTGCGTATATAACGCCATAACCATTCCCATATCCCATATACATACATATATATACATACATATATACGCGTATATAACGCCGTTTGAATACATACATATATATGCGTATATAACGCCATTTGAATACATACCCATATATGCGTATATAACGCCGTTTGAATCATATTTCAGCCACTGTGGGCAACATCATCATCATATATCAGCTGATCAGGTGGTGGTGCGTATATAACACCGTAACCTTTTCTCATATCCCATATACATATATTTACATATATACGCATATATAACGCCATCTGGTCATGGGTCAATGCACATGTATAAATGAGTAAAATGCATGAAAATACATAATAATCTCGATATTCCTTCCGGATAAACTTTTCCAGCTGCGTATTATTCTGAGACCCATGAACAGAAGATAATAATAATTCTCATGGGGAATCAAGAATATAGACACCCCTACTATTTCTATGAATAGAATAATTTATAGAAATCGTGTATTTGCTCGTTTCTTTCGTATAATCTGGACCATGCCAAAAGAAAGAAGGGAGGGTCTTAACATACCTGGAGTAGGAAAAACTCCGTATAATATCCCGTTGGAAAACCTTTTGATTGAATTTAGAACTCAAAAAATTGGATTAAGCTCCTGCTTTTTTTTTGAAACAAAATTTGCTTCTGCTTCAACGTTTCCTTTGCGCTAAATTTGAAATGAAATTTGCTTCTGAATTTGGCGTTGAAATGCTTGAACCAAGAAAGAAAGGTTCTTTAGGAATTTTTGGTTATTTCTTGGTTCTGGCAGCGTTAGACTCTTTTTGTTTGAAAGCCAACTTCTAATTTTCTAATTGTAGTAAATATGACTTTATTTTGGAATGAAGGCTTCTAACGTTGAAGTCTTGCTTTTGAACTTACCCTTTCTTGATTCCAAGCCAATGTAATGAAATGAGCCAAAGACTCTTAATGTAGCTAGGGGCAGATTCTTGGATAGATTTTACTAAGTCTTTCTAAGACTTGATTTTAAGTGATTCATATGTAGCCACCTAGAATAATGACTATTTAGTCATTGTCTAGGCTTTGTGGCTTCTTGCCACGTGGAGGGGGTTAATTTATTAATTATTTATCCACTTATTAGTTAACCGGGTAATGTCCTGTTACCCGGTAATTAATCAATTACCCGCATAATTTAAAAATTATCACAAATTACTTAAAATTCTATTTATTTTTAAAATACTTCATATATACTTTATATATTATACTACTGTGGTCACATGGTACCTTGCATGGTACTAGTTTATAATTTTCGGGTATTATCGCTCGACCCGTATTTTATTCCAAATTGTCCACTTTCAACGAAACTCGTTTTCGTTAATCCGCGTACCCCTTTATCCCTCATAACACTTATTTATTTCTTGTTAATACGTTAACGTCAAGATGATCTCATCCCCGATTCTACATCAGTTAACCGAAGACGAAATTTTTAACGTACCAAAAATGCGAGATGTAACATCCTTTCCCCTTTGGAAACATTCGTCCTCGAATGTTCCACTCTCCGTGATCCATATAACTTTGGCAAGGTCGCCTTTTATAACAATACTACTACCAACTCCCCCGTAGAAGCTTAATAACCCAACGACACATAGGACCACAATTATCAATAACGACAATGGCCTCACATGACCAACGACAATAACAAACGCCAGAATTTATGCACATACCTTATGATTATGACGTCTCAGTCGGACCCTTCTCTGGAGGAGGAAATAAGTAGGGATATCTAGACTTCATGTTTTCCTCGGCCTCCCAAGTCATTTCTTCCACATTGTTGTTTCTCCAAAGTACTTTCACGGAGGCTACCTCCTTATTCCGTAGCTTGCGGATTTGTCGGTCTAGAATGGCAACCGAAATTTCCTCGTATGACAAGTCCTCTGTAATCTGTACATCATTTGTAGGTACCACTCGGGTAGGATCGCCAATGTACTTTCGTAACATAGATACATGAAAAACTGGATGGACAAACTCCAATTAGGGAAATTCTAACTCATAAGCTACTCTGCCCACCCTCCGAATGATCTTATAAGGCCCGATATACCGTGGGCTAAGTTTACCCTTTTTGCCAAATCTCATCACACCCTTCATAGATGACACCTTCAAGAATACCCAGTCATCAACCCCGAACTCTAAATCTCGACGTCGCACGTCTGAATATGACTTCTGACGACTCTGAGCTGTCAATAGTCGATCCCGGATAAGCTTTACTTTTTCTATGGCTTGCTGAACTAGGTCTGGCCCGTGTAATTCAGATTCTCCAACGTCGAACCACCCTATAAGCGACCTACACTTTCGTCCGTAAAGGGCTTCGTATGGAGCCATCTGAATGCTGGAATGGTAGCTATTATTATATGCGAACTCAATAAGCGGCAGATGATTATCCTAGCTACCTTTGAAGTCTATTACACAAGCTCGCAACATATCCTCCAGTGTTTGAATTATACGCTCAGCCTGTCCGTCTGTCTGGGGATGAAATGCTGTACTAAGACTTACTTGAGTCCCCAATCCCTTTTGGAAGGATCTCCAGAAGTTAGCTGTAAATTGAGCTCCTCTATCCGAGATAATAGATACAGGTACACCATGCAGTCGTACTATCTCCTTAATATAAAGCCTCGCATAATCTTCTGAGGAGTACGTAGTTCTAATGGGCAGAAAATGGGCTGACTTTGTGAGCCTATCAACAATCACCCATATCGAATTGAACTTACGCTGGGTACGAGGTAAGCCTATGATGAAGTCCATATTGATTATTTCCCATTTCCAAGTCGGAATCTCCATAGCCTGCAATAATCCACCAGGTTTTTGATGCTCAATCTTAACCTGCTGACAGTTAGGGCACTGAGCAACAAATTCAGCTATGTCGTTTTTCATTCCGTCCCACCAATATATTTCCCTGATGTCATGATACATCTTTGTCGCTCCTGGATGGATAGAACAACGGGAATAGTGGGTTTCTCCCATGACCTGCCGACGCAACCCCGCAACATTAGGCACACATAATCGCCCTTGGTATCTGAGGACCCCATCTTTGGTAATTTCAAATGGTGTCTTCTCCTTCTGAAGAGTGGTATCTCTATAATGAATTAGCACAGGGTCCTTGTTTTGGCGTTCCTTCACTTCAGTTACTAAAGATGATGTTGTCGTATCCTGAAGAGTAATTCCAATGTCACCTGAGTCCAGTAATCGAACTCCAAGACTAGCTAGCTGATGAACCTCATGGGCTATTCCCCTCTTTTCTGGCTGCAAATATGACAGGCTACCCATAGAACTACGGCTGAGTGCATCGGCAACTATGTTTGCCTTCCCGGGATGGTATAAAATATTAATGTCATAGTCTTTAAGTAGCTCCAACCATCTCCTTCGACGAAGATTCAATTCCCTTTGCTTGAAGATGTACTGGAGGCTCTTATGATCCGTATAAATATCAACATGAATGCCATACAAGTAGTGCCTCCACATCTTTAGTGCATGAATCACCGCAGCTAACTCTAAATCATGGGCCGGGTTGTTCTTTTCGTGCTTTCTTAGTTGTCTAGAAGCATAAGCCACAACCTTACCATGTTGCATCAGCACACAACCCAATCCAATGCCTGAAGCATCACAATGGATAACATAACCATCGGTCCCTTCTGGGAGCGTGAGAACTGGTGCTGAAGTTAACCTATCCTTTAATGCCTGGAAACTCCGTTCACAAGCATCAGTCCATTGAAATTTTGCTCCCTTCTGAGTCAACTTTGTTAAAGGTGCTGAAAGGGAAGAAAATCCTTCCACAAATCTCCTGTAATAACCTGCCAACCCAAGAAAACTACGAACCTCCGTTGGTGTTGTGGGCCTAGGCCAAGTCTTTACTGCCTTAATCTTTTGTGTATCCACCAGGATGCTTTCACCCGAAATGATATGCCCAAGGAAAGTTACAGAGTTCAACCAGAATTCACACTTAGAAAATTTTGCATACAACTTCCTTTCTTGTAGAACTCTGAGCACCGTACGCATATGACCAGCATGCTCATCCTCTGAACGAGAATATACCAATATATCGTCAATAAATACAATTACAAACAGATCTAAGAAAGGCCTGAACACACGGTTCATCAAATCCATGAATACTGCTGGGGCATTGGTCAGACCGAACAACATAACCCGAAACTCAAAATGCCCATATCTAGTCCTGAACGCTGTCTTCGGAATATCTTCATCCTTAACCCTTACTTGGTGGTACCCGGACCTCAAGTCTATCTTTGAAAACCACTTGGCACCTTGCATCTGATCAAATAAGTCATCAATCCTCGGGAGCGGGTACTTATTCTTGATCGTCACCTTATTCAGTTGCCTATAATCAATACACATTCTTAAGGAACCATCTTTCTTCCTTACAAACAACACAGGTGCTCCCCACGGGGACGTACTAGGTCTGATAAAACCTTTTTCAAGCAAGTCCTTTAGTTGTTCTTTCAATTCTTTCAGCTCTGCGGGGGCCATTCTATAGGGAGGAATAGATATTGGGTGAGTATCTGGTAGTAGGTCAATAGAAAACTCAATTTCTCGCTCTGGCGGGAGACCTGGAAGTTCATCAGGGAAGGTATCTGGAAACTCATTTACCACAGGGATGGACTGAATAGTTGGTGACTCTACTTCCACATCCTGAACCCGAACTAAGTGATAAATACAGCCCTTTCTGATCATCTTCCTTGCCTTGATATAGGAAATAAATCTACCTCTCGGCGATGCCGTGTTACCTTTCCACTCCAAAATAGGCTCCCCGGAAATTGAAATCGGACTATCTTCGATCTACAATCAGCATTGGCATGACAAGAATCCAACCAATCCATACCCATTATAACATCAAATTCTACCATATCTAACTCGATTAAGTCTGCTACGGTAGGTCGACCATGAACTATTATTATACAATCCCTATATACCTGCTTAGCTATCACCGAGTCCCCAACAGGTGTAGACACCTCAAAAGGCTTAACCAATTCAGGTTTTATTTCAAACTTACTAGCAATCAACGGAGTAACGTATGATAAGGTGAAACCTGGATCAATTAGTGCATATACATCGTAGGAGGAGACTGATAATATACCTGTAACAACATCAGGTGATGACTCTTGGTCCTGTCGTCCTGCTAACGCATAAATGCGGTTCTGAGGGCTGCTCGATCTAGATGCTCCGACTCTGCCTCTACCACGACTCATTGGTGCTTGGGGACTTTGCCTAGGGGGGCGTACTGACGATGACGATCCAGCCACAGATCCCCCTGGCTGAGTTATGCTTGCTTCACCTCTCATCGGACAATCCCTCATAACGTGGCCTGGATAACCACAAGTATAACACGCACCTGACCCCATACGGCATTGCCCGGTATGCTGCTTACCATATTGAGTACATCGTGGTAAGGGTGGCCTCATCTGATTTGACTCACCCCTATACTGAAAACTTGAGGCCCTAAAATTCTGGCCAGGCCCTGAATATGTAGAACGATCAAATCTTTTTCCTCCAAACTGAGGGGGCGTGCTAGCCGAGGGCCGGGATGGATATCTCAATACTGTTGCTTCTGACCATCTCGAAACTCACCAGAAGGACCCGAAGACCTCACCCTCTTATTTTGGGCACTATCATGCTCACGATCGGCTCTCTGTTTCTGTTTACGCTCCTCTACACCTTGAGCGTACGCCTAAATACGAGAAATATCCATGTTTGGATGAAGTGAAACCGACATACAATCGTTAAGCAAGTAAGGTTCTAACCCCATCATGAACCGGTGAACCCGATCCTCCATCTTAGATACAATAGTGGGTGTATACCTAGCCAACGAATCAAACTGAATACAATACTCCCGAACGCTCATGTTTCCCTGCCGAAGGGTCAAGAACCTATCAACTCTGGCTCGCCTAAGCTCTGGTGGCAGATAATGACAAAAAAAGCTTCGGTAAACTCCTGCCATGCCGTGGGATGGGAATTCTCACCTCTGGACAATTCCCAAGACTCGTACTAATTAACTGCAACATCTCGGAGCCTATAGGAAGCTAGCTCAACTGACTCAGTCTCAGTAGCCTTCATTACCCGTAACGTCCTCTGTACTCTATCAATAAATACTTGAGGGTCCTCATTCGGGTCTGCTCCAGTGAATACCAGAGGGTCTAAATTAATAAAGTCACGAACCCTCGCGCTCACGGACCTATCTGTGTGACCAATACCTGCTTCCTGACGCCGAGCCTATGCGGCTACTAATCGGGTCAATAACTGAACAACATCTCTCATCTTTTGACCCGGCGTATCCTGGTAAGGTGTTGAATGTATAGGGGCAGGTGTTGGAGCTGGTGCCCTTCGGAGCTCTTCTGGAAAAGGCAGGGTATGTGAAGTCTGAGATGGAACCTCACCATGAGATTCTCCCCGAGCCCTGGTAACTCGTGGTGCTCGACTAGTAGTCTCACCAGCCACGGACTTTCCCTTCTGGGCAGTCGTACTCTTTAGAGGCATTACTGAAAATATAACATATCGTTAGGAACATGAATTCTTATATTGCACGATCTTGAGATAAAAAGAGAGGATAATATCCTATATGTATTGTAGCCTCCTGTTTATAAGTGTGGTGCACGACACACCCATAAACAAGACTCTATTAGACAGGGTCTGTAGACAATCCTAGGACAGAACTGCTCTGATACCACTTTTGTCGCGGCCCATCGGTTTGGGTCGTGACATTTATTTCACTCATATTTCATACCATTAAAACCAGAGTGAACCCCTGCAACTCCTCCCCAAATATCCCACACAAACCCTAGGTTATTTCAGATGTTACGATGTGATTCTAGTGTCGAAAACCCCGAACAACTTGCTAGTTTCTCTTTCTCCTTCATGTAGCTGCGTTGGGAGACAGATTTTTTATGGAGAAGGACTAGCTTTCGTGGTTCTACTCAGTCCAAGGTAAGTTTGCTTCTCCTTCCATTATCTATGCTTGTACGAGTTGTAACTCGACCGTAAAGACTAGACCTAGCGAGTTTCGAATAAGTGGTATGATGTTTGTTATTGCATCACTGTTGGCTGGTTGTGAAATTATTTTTAAGTTGAATTGATGGCTAGTTTATAGGATAAGAGGCTTAATTATGTGCTGTTGGTTGTGTTGCTCAATTTGAAAGAAAAGACAAGTCGAAACATGTTTTAGTAAACCGAAAAATCAGTTTTGAGTTGTTGAACTTGTGGGACTATTTCGTGTTGCTATTGCGTTGTCTATTTTGCTAATGTTTTATGGAGTTTGGGAGGAGAAAGAGTGTGACCACATAATGGCCGAGTGGTTGGCTGGTCGTTCGTCATTACATTTTTTTAGGTTGTTGGACACTACTTTGGTTGTCGTTTTATGTATGAAATGATTAGGGTGTGCGGGTTATTTTGTGGTATATTGTGATGGAGATAAGGATGGAACATGATGCATACATGTTGTTATTGTTGTATTCTTGCTTTTGTTGGTATATGGTATTGGAGGATGGCCTTGTTATAGGAGATATGCTGCCAAAATTTACGTAAACAAGCTACTAGTTTAAGTTGCGGACTTAGCCTTTACTCAGCACTGATTTTGAATCTCCTTATGCCGTGGTAGATTAAATTGAGTTGTTTGAAGAATTACATGGAAGGCATTAAGGACTCAACAGAGTTAACGTATGTTAAGTCACTTTCTTCTTTCTTTTGGCATGATCTAAAATGAAATGAACATAAACGATACGGTATTTCATAATGAATCTACTCCTAGCAACTAAGGTTGTCCATGTTGTTCTTTCTATACAAAGTTATTCTAAGAAAGTATGTATGATCCTTGAGTCCTAGTGAAGTTCATATTGATGGTATGATGTCCATAATGTTAATCGAATGTGTACCGACCTTACGTCACTCCGAAAGGTTTAGAATTTGATTCCATGAGTCGAGCATGCATTATATATATGTATCTATTTTACTCTACTGAGTCGCGCTATAGTCATCCGGGTACGACACCTATTGTGCAACCACTGATCAGTTGAGTTTACCGAGCTCCACGTGGCCTGGTACAATTCTACTGAGCCCTATAATGGTCGGGTACGTTTTTACTGAGTTCTCTTTGAGGCCGGGTACGATATGATGATGATGATGCCCATATGATGATGATGATGCCCATAGAGGCGAATGTTTTTAAAAGTTTATGTATATATATGTATTATGCATTTCATGTCAGTAGTCCCCAGAGGCACTCAGATGTTACAGGTTGTATCTCCTCTATCTCTCTTTACATTACTGTTTTTATTTATGTTTTCCTGCCTTACA
The DNA here is from genome assembly GCF_000715075.1 of Nicotiana tabacum. NCBI lineage: Eukaryota > Viridiplantae > Streptophyta > Magnoliopsida > Solanales > Solanaceae > Nicotiana > Nicotiana tabacum. Next base: position 169,162,719 of record NC_134089.1, on the reverse strand, counting down.
TACTCGGTACTTTATTCGTACTGACGTCCCTTTTGCCTGGGGACGCTGCATTTCATGCCCGCAGGTCTCGATAGATAGGTTGACATTCCTCTTAGTAGGCTATCAGCTCAACGGAAGGTGTTGGTGCACTCCACTTGCTCTGGAGTTGCCTATTTGGTCATTATGATTTGGACATGTATTGATTGGTATGGCGGGGCCCTGTCCCGACCTTATGATATGTATGTACTCTTAGAGGCTTGTTGACATATGTCATGAATATGAAAGATTGTATGGCCTTGTCGGCCTATGTTCAGCGTACGAGTGTTCATCTTGGTCTTATAGGACTGCATGTCACATGTATCAGTTTGTATTACATGTTGGGTCATCCTATGTCAAGTATTTCCTTATGTTTCATTCTGGTTATATCATGACGGCTCTTCTGGCCCATTTACCTATGATGGTATGATAATAAAGAATACATTACGTTGGTACTCAGTTGAGTAAGGCACCGGGTGCCTGTTGCGGCCCTCCGATTTGGGTCGTGACAAGAACAACAAGCAACAACTTATTCTACATTGTCTAGGTCGTTCCCTTTCTTGATCAAAGGCCTTGACTCTCTTCAACAAATCCCAAATAAATTTATTTGCTTGGTCAGAAAATGTCTCCTCAAACTATCTGAAGTAGTTACATCCTCCTTTGTCCTTTAAAACATATCCAACTAAATCAATTTTAAAGACTGCAAATTCGTACCAATATTAAGATCAAAGAAACAGAAAAGATTATCGAAATATATACTTACTAAGCCATTTCTGCATACAAAATATATTCTGCCCGGGTTTGCCGAACTCCATGAGGCTTTCAACACACATACCCGACCACATCGGCACGAATCAGCTCTCTCTGAATTTTCAGACATTGTCAAGCAACAAACTGAGAGAGAGAAGATGTGAAGAAAGCTTCAACTGAAACCGAAGAAGGAGGACGGGAGTATTTCAAATTGAAGAAAAAATTCAATTTTTCCAGTGGAATTAAGGCTTGGAGAAGAAGAAGAAAAGGGAAAAATGGGTTAATATAACGTGGGGTTTAGGATTTTTACCGTTGGAATAGTCCAGTCAAATTATATTTTTACATTCACACGCTCATTATATGTGATTCACACTTGAAGTGACTCGTGGGATTTTAGTGTTTAAGTGACACATTAAAGGGTTGGTTAAAGTGTTTAAATGGAACAGAATAAAGAATAAGTAGTAAAGTGAAAAGTGATCTCAACTTTAGGGGGCTATTGATGTATTTGGCCTTCTTAATTACACCCTATCTGTCAAAATGTATGATTATGGTCAATTACACATATATTCAATTTCAAGTTGATTTTTCAAACATGCTCTAACTATCCAAAGCGATAAATGCCATAAAACCTTTCATATTTCTAAATTTTTTTATTTGCTTAAAAAAATTATCTATCAATCTGTACAACAAAATGCTATTTTCTTTGTTTGTTTTTAAACTTTTTCCCCAGATCCCAGTTGTGGAATATGCTGAATTTGTTGTTCTTTTCAACTCGACGTTACTAAATGCAAAAAAGCACCGTTATTTCCAAATTTTTCCAACTTATTTATTTTTGAAAATTTCATTTAATAAAGCGTTGTTAAATGTAGTTACGAAACTTAGCTCAAAGTAATAAAACAAGAAAATAGACAAGAATATAGAGAGTAAGAGATGAGAGCTTCTTATTTCTTTCAAGTGTGTCAAGTATATACAATGTGGTGCCAAAACCCTCTATTTATTGGATTACATAGAGGTATACAAAATAATGCCATAAACATGACATTAAATATTTAAGATCATGGAGGAAGATCATGGGGAGGTTATGGAGGTGTGGAAGTTACAACTATAATGGTGAGAAGTTGTGGGAATTATCTACATAATGGAGAAGAGTAGTGGGAGTAAATTCTTTAGGAGTTATAGACATCTACTAATATAATTATAATATTTCATAACACTCATCTTGGATGTCTATAGATAATGTGTCTCGTTAAAACCTTACTAAGGAAAAACCATGTAGGAAAAAATCTTAGTGAAGGAAAAAGAGTACACATATGTTGTAATACGCAGTACTTGCTGCCTCATTAAAAACCTTGCTAGGAAAACCCAGTGGGATAAAACCTTAGCTAGGGAAAAAAGAGTGCAACGCGTATTTGCTTCCCCCTGATGAAAACATCACTTTTGTTTCTCGGAGAAGACGAATTTCAAGCTTGTATAATAACTTCTCTAATATTGATATCGGCAATGCCTTGTGAAGAAGTTTGTCAAATTATCACTTGAACAAATTTGTTGAACAACGATCATGTCTAAAATAGAACTTTGGTGAAATATGTTTTATTTTTTCTCCTTCGATATATCCTTCTTTCAATTGATATAAACAAATATCATCGCCTTTACTATTATTGGAATCTTCTCTTCAAGGAAAAGTCACACATCTGTTGTGTGTTGAGTCACTTGCTTTATCAGTTGCTAGTATATTGACATGACTTGGATAAGTATCAACAATTGTCTGCATTGTGAAATAATAATATGGAAGTACCCTCACATACAAAATGAACTTCAGAAAATGCCTGCATTTGCATAACCAACAAAACCTTGACAATATCTGTTAGAATAAACAAATCTATATCATAGATTCCTTTTGCAATATAACACTAATCGTATTTCAATACACATAGGAGTAAATATTTCGCTAGATATTGCTATACTTATAGTTCTAGCAAGATACATTAGTGCACCAATTGCACTAGACACAAAAACAAATCGTGTACACCATGATTACTCTAATCCGCATAAAGATTGCTGAACCTTTATATATTTCGGAATAATTTAAATCCTTCAAGGATTTTCATTATACGCATATCAAGTTTTTCTTGTATTGCCAAATTAAAACCTGAAAAGGGATTTCATCCACTATAGGAGAACATATCTCCATATAACTAATGCCGGAATATTTACGAAAAATCTTGTGCTACAAGTCATCTTTATGTCTATCGACTTGATTTTTCATTTTACTTTCAGGTGTTGGGACTATCCGTCCAACTTCACATTTTTCAGGTGAAGTCAATTTTTATTGTGTATTTTTTCATTTGGCCAATCATTTATCTGTTCAAATTTCATGACAGATTTGAGCTCAAGATCCTCAGCAATATTATTAATATTGAATGCTACATTATATCAATAATATCGTCGACGATTATTTTACATCGGTTCCGTCGTTACCCACTAAAGACATAACTTATTGAGATCTCTTTATTTTCAAGTACCCGAACCTCTCCCATGAGGTCTTATGAAGTGTTATGTCATGGTGCACTTATAAAGCACTTGCCTCCTTATTATGACCATCTTGAACATTGCTCCTCTCCTCCTTCAAGGAGTTTTATCTTTGGAACCGATTAGTCTATCACGCTTCATGCGTCCCATAGACTATGTCCATCATAGACTTTATTATATTTGGAGCATTAGTAGCTGAAATATGACATTTAGTTTTGGGTCAGCAAATGCGCATGAGAATATTTTGCAAGTGAATTATCACTTGAATTTCAAGTTCGTATTTTCTTATACGAGGATCTAAGTGTACTCATAATATTCACTCCATGTATTACTTTTTTTAGCTACTCATTTTTCTCCCCCTAATGCTGGGATCACCAGCACACATCCCCAACTTTCTTTGGGAACCCATCTTTATGCATTGTGGTGGGATAATTAAATCATATAGCACATCCATATTTCTAGATGGAAATTATTTGGTTTCTGACCCTGAACCAATTAAGATAGGGAGAATATTAAGATAGGGCGTACAAGTGTTGTTGCATATTAAATAATATACCTTGTACCAATTTTTCATTTGGGAGTTTTACTCTCATAACCAATGGTTTAGCTTAATTGGAGGCATACAGTTTCTACTAAACCAACTTATATTTAAACTAGCATTATCAAGATAAATTATCATAATTTTTATTCTGGAACTGTGCTCTAATAATTTGAGCAATCATCTTGCAAAATCCAAATTGCAAGTTGATAACAAACGCACATGTGACCATAGAATAGATGCATCTATTAAAAACTTATAATAGTAAACGGTCCACATGACAGGTGATTGGGCCCATACATATATATCACATTTTATTCGTTCCAGATATCAAGGGAATCAATCCCAACCTTAACTGGTATATCATGAGAATAAGCAACACAAGAGAATTGTTGAAGAATTTTCTATTTCTTCAATATATGCCAATGTGAATTCTCAGTTAATTTTCGCATCATAATTGAACCGGGATGACCAACCAGTCATGCCAACTAATCTTTATTTCAGTAAACCTTTAGTTTACTTGTGGCATGTGATTCCATCATCACGCTACACATGTGTAATACAAATAAAAGAAAAATCGGGTAACCTTTCATATTTACCTGATATGATTATAGTAATATGAATATATTCAAATCTTTCTTTCATTTATAGTCTCAATATGCCAACCACTTTGGCTAAGGTATTTGAAACTCAAAAATTTCTTTTGATCTTTACTATAATATCAATGCCATAAACAATTTCATTCATCCAGGTAGTAACAAATTAGTTCTTATGGAACTCTTAATTGAATTTGTATTACAAGATCTTTTGTCGCACCATCCATATGGTAAATGTCTCCTTCACGGAGAAAATCATTATCATAATAATTGTCATGATCAAAGTCATCATAAGCAAAATCATTTCTTGCTTTAATTTTGCCTTTAATAACCTTCTACAAGGCAAATATTTTTGGCGTACCACATGTATGCGACCAATGACATATTCATGTAACCACACAGTAATATTCATTATCTTTCTCAAACCTCCTGTAGAGGTGAGTTGTAGTATTTATTCAGTTATACATAAGCGCATTCTTATGCATAATTTGTATCACATATATATTCCACATTCACTTTGAGGAATGAGTCTGCATTTATAATGCTCACAAGTCGCACTCTTTCAAAAAATGGACTATAATTGTCTGAACGACGTGCCTCATAGTTACAGACCATATTGATACACATTTTCTTCACATTTGAAGGATTATTTTGAGAACCTTTATTGTTCTTCTTTATACAACTATCATAATGATGACTATTATTATTTTGGTCTTTGGTACGCTCACGTTCATTGGTCAATCACTTGTATTCATTTAGATTTATTATGCATCACTATCACATTCACTTCAAGAATGGAGCAAATCAAGTGAGACAAGCTTCATGCTTTATCATGAAAAATACATTATTTTTCTTTAGCCATCATTATATCATCAATATGGTGCATTGAGACTTGGACTCAATGCTAATCCATACAAAAGCGTGTAAGGCTATAATGTGTTGGGACTCAAACCCAATATCATGATTTTATCATTATGGTGCACCAGGACTCAAACCCGACGTCTTACCCTCAACCAATGACATAATAGGCTAAAGCACGCTGAGCTGACCCTCGAGCATTTAAAAATATTACCCACTTGTAATGACCATAGGCATAAAATCGTTCAGTCTAATGTTACTAATATAAAATAATTATTCCACATTACATAAGCAATAAAAGTAGTGTTGGCCAAAAATTAGATACCAACATATCTGTAACCAAACATAACTGTTATGTTGGTAATTAATGTGAATAAAGCGATGTAGTTCACAAATATGATATAAAGTTAGAATAGTACCTTAACGAAAATCGTGCTGATAACGTATTACGAGACTTAGCTCAAAGTAATAAAACAAAAAAATAGACAAGAATGTAATGAGAAAGAGAAGAGAGCTTCTTATTTCTTTCAAGTGTGTCAAGTATGTACAATGTGGTGCCAAAACCCTCTATTTATAGGATTATGTAGAGGTATACAAAAGAATGCCATAAACATGACATTAAACATTTGAGATCATGGAGGAAAATCATGGGGAGGTTATGGAGGTGTGGGAGTTACAACTATAATGGTGAGAAATTATGGGAATTATCTACATAATGAAGAAGAGTAGTGGAAGTAATTTCTTTAGGAGTTATGGACATCTACTAATATAATTATAAAATTTCATAAGAAGTATAAAATTTTGAGATATTCCACCGAATTGAACCATCGACATTCCTACCCAAGGATCAACATAATCGCGTTTAGGCTTGTTTAACCTCAGCCAGAATATATTAATCCTTGTTCCCACTTTCAACAGCAAGTACGCCTTAGGCAAAGCTTCACAACGTCGTAAGCTTCAAAAAAGGGATGAGATGTAGTATCTTTGACTCCTCTTTAAACTAGTTCGAATTCAAGGTTATTTAAAAATTGGACGATTCTTATTTATTCAGCTTAACTACATTTTAGGATTTACACTTCCTAATAACTTTTTAGTTTTCAATTAAGAAGCTACTAATTTTAAGACACCCATTACTGCATTTTAGGGCAAAGATAAAATAATTACATAATAGAATTAGCGATCTAATGTTTCTACCGTTCTGTATAGACAGTATATATGGTCAAGTAGTAGATCTCTTATTTTTGCTAGGAAAATGTAGCTACCCAAGAATCAATTCATGCAAAGGACACTAAATTTTCCTTAGCCTCAACCTTAACTTACTAGTATATATATATATATATATATACTACTATATAAAGGAAAGGAAAGCACCTCATGGTCGTCATGTGTGCCTCCTTGAATTAACATCTATTCCAAGGGTATTTTTGGAATTTTGAGTTCTTTTTGGTGAGTTGTATTGCATTGTGTGGTCTAAATAATTGAGCTAGCGTTTGGCCACAAATTCTCAACTTTGTTTTGTAAAGTCTGATTTCGGTGAAGTTTGGTTTGAAGAGGAAAATGTGTTTGTACATACGTTTTTAAAACATATTTCACCCTTTTTTTTGAAAAAATATAAAATATGATTTATACCCACAAGTTCTAAAAACTATCACAAATACTCAACAGTACCTTCATCAATAACATTCATTATCATTATCACAAACCATAGTCCTGAACATAAATAAATTTAGTACAAAATTATCATTTTTATAATGAACTACATAATACACTGTCAGATGACCGGAAAGACGAAACAACATTATTACAAAATAATAAATAGTGGGCTCTTTTATAAAGTACAAAAGTTTGGAGCAATTTTTAAAAAATATAATAGTAAAATTTTGGGCAAAAGAGCTGGTTTTGAGATTTCGATTTTGGGATTTGGTAATTTGCGAAAATATGGATAAAATTTATGAACAAACATGTATTTGCCAAAAATAATTTGAGAAAATTTTGACAAAATCTATGGCCAAATAGATAGACCATAATAATTTTATAACTATAAAAGTATATCGTTAAGAGTAAATTAAGACGTTGAAGATTAAAATTATTTTTATATATAAATATATCATTCTTTTTACCGTTTATTCAAATTAAAAATAGTGATGCTAAAATGAGAGGATTGGAGTAATAATTTGTAATTAACCTGAGTGGTGTAATATATTTGCAAGATACAAAAGTAGTAATTTTGCTAAAAATAGTCGGAAGCTTGAGCTAAAAATATTTTCTAATAGCCAACTTTGAGGTCTTTTAAAATATCTAAAAAAAAAAAATCTAAATGGTACCACTATGGTGTTACCATTAACAATTGACAGAGAAAAAATTAAATTAAGATATATATATATTTAGACATAAATTGTTCACATAGCCATTGGGCCTGAGCATAGCTCTGGCAACATCACCAGTATATATAATAAAGAAAACATCAAATATATATAATAAAGAAAAGAGAAGACAAGCAGCTCTTTCCTCTTAAATGAAGAAGTCAGATACTCTGGTTTTTACTACTACTTTTACATGTCCAACAAAAAAAAGTACAAAGAGAACTTAAATAGCATAAATTCATAGAGCTAGTAACCATGTTCAATGAGCCTCACTAAATGTTAACATAAAGCCCAAAGCTTAGTACCAAAAGGATGTTCGATCAGATCACTGCATATCCGAATCTTTCTTTGGCTGCATATATTATTTGCATAAGAGAGAATTAGTAGCCAGAAATGCTAAAATTTGACAATTCCAACAGCACAATGGGAGATGGTATTTCTTCTAAGGGCACAACACGCATCATATCCAAGAGAAAATTAATGAGGTTTTCTAAGACATTTTCCATGTTCATCTCTGCATCATCCTTGTCTGTGGAAGATGTTTCAACAAGGAGAAATAATTATAACTACAATTAATGAGATAGTAGGGTAGTGCTGATCTGATTAATTCTCCCCCATTCCATGTATTTGCAGCTTTCCACAAACAAAACAAAAAAAATCATGAGCCAATTATAGACCAGCATGCAATAACATAATCATGACAAAGCAACATGGAGCATTCATCCTGTGAAAGGTGTACAAATCATACTTTAAAAGGTGCGAGCTACGGCATAAGGTGTACAAATCATACTTTAAAAGGTGTGAGCTACGCCATTTGGGGTGCGAAAATGCTGAAAGCCGATGTTGATCACGGTTTCTGCCCATTAAACTTGGTTTCCGCTACTGAATCAAAGGCTTATATGATTCTCCAATATTTAGTATATATTGATGGGTAGTTAACAAGTTTGTAAAATAAAATATCAAATTACTCATTGTTTTCAAATTCGTTCTCATAATCTTTATCAAGGTTTCAAATTGAAGGACCCCAGAAAGTTGTAACAATCTGACCAAAAATCAAGAGATTCAGATATAAAGAATAATTAGAAAATACAAATCAGAGGCCAAATTGACATGTACTAATATAATACAAACTCAAGGCAATTGAAGGATATAACCTAACCAAATATCAGGGAACAATCAAGTTTAGCAGGCTGTCACTGAGTCCTTTTCTCTTTCCACTTCCAAAAGATTAGATGTCCTGATCTTCGAAAGTTCATGATCAAGTCTGTTATTTATAGTCGGGCACATGGGGTTGGGCTCAATGAAGATAAGCTTAGAGGAAATGAGTATAGACTGAAAGTTCTTGGAATTGTCTGAATCACAGTTAGGCATATATTGTGTGATAACCAAATTGAGAGTTATCTCTCTACTAGACGATTTTCAAAATCTATGTGATCTGAATTTTTGGTGATTAAATTCATTTGTAAGCATAATATCAACTTATTGACTTCTAAAGGATGAGGCTTGAAGTACCATGCTTAAACGATCTCCAAGCTTTCCAACCTGAACTGATTTATTCTTTTAATCTATAATCTATGCCAAGACTTTAATTTATAATGAATATTCTGGTTTCCAAAAGCCAGGGAATCTTTGCACATGGAGGACACGGCCCCCCGGCCCACTGGGACAATCATGGCAGCCACCAGACACGTTCGGACGTACACTTCAATGTCATCACTCATATGCGGCCAATAATATGATGTCAATCTGGGCCAGCAGGAATTAGTGCACAGCAGCTGGACGGGGCCACAGGCAGGAAATCTGCCAACATAATGATGGAGGTCAATTTAGGCAGTGCCTCACAGCTGGACGGGTCCACTGCCCACCAGTGGACAGTTTTGTATATAAATAGGCATGCTTAGGCCTTGTTAGAAGGCATCTCATATACACTTTGTATTTTCCCTTTGTTTATCAACTAAATCAAAAAATTGGCCTTGGCCTCCCATTCTTTGTGTGTCTTTCATTTCATTGTCTTTCCAGCTTTTGTGTGTGTTTGCCTTAGCTTGAGCACGACTTTGTGCTTGCTATTTCGTTAGGACTGAGACTAGAAGCCGATAACAGTTGTCTAGTTGTCGCACGTCGCTTACTGAAGTTAAGCCCGTGACAAGTGGTATCAGAGCAAGGCGAGGGACATGGCAAACGAAGGAGGCGATGTTGTTTTGGGTAACACTCGTGGGAGAGATGAGTCACCAACAAAGAAGAATAAACCAAAGAAAAGAGGGACGAGCAAGGTGCGAGATCCTGCCATAGCCATAACAAGTGAGGGTGTTTCCTATGAGCCACCCCCACAGCAGGTTAGTCATGGTGAGGAAGGTGATGGTTCTACATCAAGCCGCTTAGACGAGCGGGTAGACCTCACTGAGGCTGGTTTAGCTGCTTTAAACCAGCGTCTTGGAAGTTGTTGAAGGCAACTTCGTTTCACTTGAGTCTACTGTCTTAGAAGAGCTGGGAGACGTCAAGGAAGCCGTGGATCAATGACCGAGGAGCACAAGGAAGAACTAACCAACCTTGAGCTCAAGCTGACCGAGGTTGTCTCAACGTTGCACATGGAGGTTGAGATTCTAAAGCAACAAGTAGAGGCAGTAAGGCTTGCCGGTGGCACTGGTCCTGTGACAATTCGTGAAACCAAAATCGATGCCCCTAAATACAAAGAGTTCAGAGGCGAAAGAAGCGCTCAAGACGTTGAGAACTTCATTTGGAAAATGGAGGACTACTATGAGCACCTCAACATCGTTGATGTGGCTGCAAAAATCAGGGCCGCAACGATGTACCTAACCGACACCGCCATGCTTTGGTGGCGGAGGAAGAAAACCGAGATGGAGAAAGGCACTTGCTCCATCCAAACTTGGGAGCAGTTCAAATCCGAGCTAAAACGACAGTTTTACCCACAGAACGTCGTCAATGAGGCTCATCGGAAGTTGAGAGAGCTGAAGCAGACAACTTCCATTCGTGAGTACGTAAAGGAGTTCACCAAACTCATTTTACAGATCCCCAACATGTCAAGTGAGGACTTATTGTTTTATTTCATGGATGGCCTTCAAAACTGGGCCAAACAAGAGTTGCAGCGACGTCAAGTGAAGGACGTCGATGAAGCTATCGCCGTGGCTGAATCCTTGACGGATTTTAGGACAGAAGCCACCAAGTCAAGGGACACCAAGAGCAAACCCGTCAGATTTGAAGGAGATCGTACCTATCGAGACAAAGGCAAGCAAATTGCTGGCCTCAATCGTGATTCCAAAGGAGAAGGCAACCGCCATTCTCACTAGTGCGACAGGTACCATAAAAAGAAGAAGGCGAATGGTCCACGCAATGGTTGCTATCTTTGCAAGGACCCTGGCCATCACTACAGAGAATGTCCTTCTTTGGGCAAGCTCAGTGCCTTAATCGCAGCAGAACGGAGGCAAGAAGGTGCGGCACAAACAGATATGCAAACGGGCGAGGCTGCTGCCCAAGGGAGACAAAACGTGGCGCATCTTGGCCACATGATGCTCGGTGCGTTACTGACCAAAGAGCCTGCTTTGAAGCAGGTTGCTCGGGACAAACCTGACCTTGCCCAAATGGGTCAGACTTTACTTGGTACTGTGATGGGCAAGGAACCCAGGTTAAAGCAAAAAGGATCACTGTTTGTGGATGCGAAGCTTAATGGACAACCCGTTTGCATCATGGTCGACACTGGGGCGACACACAACTTCGTGACTAAAGCAAAGGCTAGATCACTTGGTCTTACTTTTAGTCCCAGCAGCTCTTTGTTAAAAAGAGTCAATGCCAATCTCACAAATGTAAACGGAGTTGCTCACAATGTGCAACTCAATTTAGGAGCTTGGCATGGGAGTGCGAGTTTCTTCGTCGCTCCCATGGGCGTGTTTGATGTCGTATTGGGCCTGGACTATTGGGATGAAGTCATGGCGTTCATTTCCCCCAGCCTTAACCAAATCTATATCTATGATCCAAGGGGTCCTTGTGTGGTACCAACCCTTCGTGTGCCTCAAGCCGTAGGTCAATTATCAGCAATTACGGAGGAGCTTGTTTTGGCCTTACCAGACTTTTCGAAAGTTTTTGAAGTCCACACGGATGCATCTGATTTTGCTATTGGGGGATTCCTAATGCAAGAGGGCCACCCAATAGCCTTTGAGAGCAGAAAATTGAATGATGCGGAGCGTCGGTATACGGTCCAAGAGAAGGAGATGACAGCAGTAGTTCATTGACTTAGGACCTGGCGTCATTACTTGTTGGGAGCCCCTTTTGTCATCAAAACGGATAATGTGGCGACGAGTTATTTCCAGTCACAAAAGAAGTTGTCACCCAAGCAAGCAAGGTGGCAGGACTTCTTGGCGGAATTTGACTATTCCTTGGAGTATAAGCCGGGGAAAGCTAATGTTGTTGCCGACGCATTGAGTCGGAAGGCAGTGCTGGCGCCAATTGTTAGCACAACCAACAACGATATCCTTGATGCAATCAAGGAAGGAATGTAGCATGATCCGGTGGCAAAACAACTTCTTGACTTGGCCATCCAAGGCAAGACAAAGAAGTTTTGGGTGGAAAATGGTCTCCTGTATACTACCGGCAGATGCATATTTGTGCCTAGATGGAACAACCTTAGGCACACCCTAATCAGAGAGGGGCACGACACAATTTGGGCCGGACATCCAGGCCAAAGACGCACTTTGGCGTTGTTAGAGGCATCATATTATTGGCCGCATATGAAGGATGACATTGAAGTGTACGTCCGAACGTGTCTTGTGTGCCAACAAGACAAAGTTGAACACAAAGTACCGGGAGGCTTGCTTGAGCCTTTACCAATAGCGGAAAAGCCATGGGACATCGTCACCATGGACTTCATCACGTGTCTGCCAAACTCGGAGGGCTTTGGCACAATCATGGTAGTGGTCGATCGTTTTTCAAAATATGCGACATTTACTGCCACCACCGCTAATTGCAAAGCTAAGGAGGCAGCACGTTTGTTTCTCAGAGACGTGGTAAAACATTGGAGCATTCCAAAACACATCATAAGCGATCGTGATCCCCGTTTTACCGGTGCTTTTTGGAAAGAGCTGTTCAACTTGTTGGGATCGAAGTTGCACTTCTCCACCAGTTTTCATCCACAAACGGATGGCCAAACGGAGAGGATCAATGCTCTCTTGGCCAAACGGAGAGGATCGAAGTGACACTTGTCACGGGCTTAACTCTAGTAAGCGACGTGCGGACAACTAGACAGCTGTTATCGGCTTCTAGTCTCAGTCCTAACGAAATATCAAGCACAAAGTCGTGCTCAAGCTAAGGCAAACACACACAAAAGCTGGAAAGACAATGAAATGAAAGGCACACAAAGAATGGGAGGCCAAGGCCAATTTTCTGATTTGCTTGATAAACAAAGGGAAAATACAAAGTGTATATGATATGCCTTCTAACAAGGCCTAAGCATGCCTATTTATATACAAAACTGCCCACTGGTGGGCAGTGGACCCGTCCAGCTGTGAGGCACTGCCCTAAGTGACCTCCATCATTATGTTGGCAGATTTCCTGCCTGTGGCCCCGTCCAGCTGTTGTGCACTAATTCCTGCTGGCCCAGATTGGCTCCTATGATTGTGCTGACAGGTTGTGGCCCTACCCAGCTGTGCATCACTTGTCTTTGTTGGCAGAGGGTGGCTGCCATGATTTTCCCAGTGGGCCGGGGGGCTGTGTCCTCCATGTGCAAAGATTCCCTGGCTTTTGGCAACCAGGTTAGACTTAGTTTGTGGCCCCTTAGGCAGCAAAATTAGTAACGAGTTTGGCGGGTCGGCACACACTCCCCCACTTGAAATGGCGACGACCGCGGCGCCACAAAGGTTCAAGTAATCATGGACTTGATTTTTGAACTGCCATAGATCCTCGTACTTTTCCCATGACGCCTCCTCCGGTGACTGTCCCTTCCAGTGAACAAGAAATTGGGCACTTGGGTTGCCCCAGCCTTTGCCTCGGATTAGTTGGTGATCAATGATCGCATCAATTTTCTTGTCAAGGGTAGAAGGTGTGATGAAAATTTGGGCACGGCTGGAATGCCCCCGTTCCGCATCATCCTTGTCTTCATAATATGTTTTGAGCTGGCTAGCGTGGAAGACGGGATGGATTTTCAAGTGATGAGGCATGTCCAGCTTAAAAGAAATCTTGCCAACCTTGGCAGTGATTTCAAATGGCCCCTCGTAGCGCCGAATCAAGTTTTGATTGACGCCTCTCAATGATTTGAACTGCCGGGGATCGAGTTTAACCATCACTTTATCCCCAATTCTGTAGTTCACCGGACGCCTCTTACGATCAGCAAACTTTTTCATCTTGCGGGCAGCCTTATCTAAGTAAGCCCTTGCCATATCCATTTGCTCCTCCCAAGCTTTCGCCATATGAAACGCCCCTGGGTTACTTAATTCTGCACTCGTGGGAAAAGACTGAGGAGTGTTAGGTTGCTGCCCTGTTGCAAGTTCGAAAGGGCTCCTCCCGATCGATTCAATGCGTTGCAGGTTGTATGAAAATTGAGCAGTGTCAAGTAGCTTGGCCCAGTCCTTTTGATTTGCACTAACAAAGTGCCTCAAATATAGCTCTAAGAGAGCATTGATCCTCTCCGTTTGGCCATCCGTTTGTGGATGAAAACTGGTGGAGAAGTGCAACTTCAATCCCAACAAGTTGAACAGCTCTTTCCAAAAAGCACCGGTAAAACGGGGATCACGATCGCTTATGATGTGTTTTGGAATGCCCCAATGTTTTACCACGTCTCTGAGAAACAAACGTGCTGCCTCCTTAGCTTTGCAATTAGCGGTGGTGGCAGTAAATGTCGCATATTTTGAAAAAAATAAAAAGTTTTGTGAAAATTTTTAAAAAATTTAAAAGTAAAAGAAGGTTGGAATTAAAAAATAAATATAAAGGTATCTGAAAATTTAAAAAATTTAAAGTAATTGAAAGTAGCATTTTTGAAAGAAAAAGAAAAGATAGTGGTTTGTTTTTTAAAGAAAAGTTAAATAAAGTGAGATTCTCTTTTAAAAAAAATAAAAAGTGGGATTTTAAATAAGATAAAGTAATTAAAGTTGGAATTTTAAAAATTAAAGTAAATAAAGGTGGGATTTCTTTTTCAAAAAAAAATAAAAGCAATTTGTAAGTGAGATTTCTTTTAATTAAAAAAATAATAAAATAATAAAAAAACAAATCTGAAAATTTCGAAAATTTTTCTATAAATAGAAGAGAAAATTTAGGAAGAAGGGAGTCGAAAAAATAGGAATAACTAGATAGAGAGAAGACGAAAAGAGGGGGCGGAGAGAGCAGTATACACTCGATATACATTCTGGATACACAGAATATACAGGGACAAAATTCATTTTGGAGAGAGTAAAAAAGATAGAAATAAATTTTCTGAAATATTGAGAGCGGAAGAACACCATAGAGAGTTCAAATCTAGAAAGAAAAAATAAAGAGAGATTTCTGCACTATTTGTCTTCTCCATTTTTACTAGTTTTCTCCGTGTTGCTGGGATTTCTGGACTGAGGTGTTGAAGCTACTGTGTTGGGCTTTCTGCTGCTGTATGTTGCTGTGTTACATACTACTCTCCTACTTCTTTTCTTCTTGTACTGCCATTTCCAGGTACACATTTGTACACTCTTGGCTTGAAGCGAAAAAATGAAATATATTAATCAGGCTTTGTTTCTGTTGAATTCCTCCTATTTAGATTTGTGTTTGAATATTAATTTTCCTCTCTTTGTATAAAAATGTAGTTGATTGATTAATGAGTAATAAGGTTACATATGTATAACTTCTTCATATAATAATGTTAGTTTAAATTAATCGAAAAATAGTTAATCTGTTTTGATATTATGGTGTGTCAATCTCATGTTCTAGTATTATTGAATAAAAGAATATAGAATGAAAGCAGTTTTTCTTTGAACAAACTCGATCGCAATTTTCCATTCGCATTAACCGTAAACTAATAACTAATAAGTTACATCTTTTCAGCATGTAATTAATTGAGGTATTTTCTTTTGTTTTAGAGACAAACTTAATAGAAAAAATGTAGTCACTGTAGATTTATCCTTAAAAATAAAAATGAGATGAGCCTCGCCGAAAAATACAAAAATTGTGGGGCCCTTAGTAAATATTTGCTTTAAAATTGCTTAGACTTCGGGATGGACCGTTTAGCAAAATTCCACGGCCTTCCTAAAATAATGATACGCTAGTCACTTTAGGCGCGTATTTAATAACGTTATCTCTTTAAACTCGGGTGCACATTTATGTGACCCAAATCCAAATCTCAACGGAATCGAAATGTGTCTCTAATCACGGGTACATTGATTGTGACGTGGTCTGAGATGCACTTCCATGACGTTGCAAATTTTTTTTAAAAAATAATGGATGAGACGAGCCTCGACAAACAAAAATGCACAAGCTGCGTGGCCCTCTAAATGTATATATTAAAATACTTAGAATTCGGGACAGGCCGTTTAGCGAATTTTACGGTCTTCCCAAAATGACTATACGCTAGTTGCTTTAGGCGCGCCTTTAATAATTTATTTTCCTTAACTCGGGTGCACATTTATGTGACCCAAATCCAAATCTCAATCGAGTCGAGATATGTCAATAACCACGGGTGCATTGATGTAACGTGGTTCGAGATATGTTTTCACGACGTTGCAATTCTCGTAAAATAATAATTATGAAAGCGGTAAAAAGATAAAATTTGCACATAAGTTCACATTTGTATAAAATCAGATAATCAAGCCGAATATGACAGTTGAGCGACCGTGCTAGAACCACGGAACTCGGGAATGCCTAACACCTTCTCCTGGGTTAACAGAATTCCTTATCCAGATTTCTGGTACGCAGACTGTAATATAGAGTCATTCTTTTCCTCGATTCAGGATTAAATTGGTGACTTGGGACACCCTAAATCTCCCAAGTGGCGACTCTGAAATAAATAAACAAATCCCGTTTCGATTGTCCTTTAATTGGAAAAAACTCCCTTGTACCCTCTCGGGTACGGAAAAATGAGGTGTGACAGCTCTGGCGACTCTGCTGGGGACATGACCCAGAACCACTGGTTCAGGGTTAGAATTTCGAGCTTAGATAAATTGTTATATTTGGTTTTATCTGATTTTTACATGTTTGAGCCTAATGTGCTAAATACTGCTTTTACTGCTTTGATATTATTTGAACTGTATATATAAACTGTGCCGAAACCCTTCTCTTCTTACCTCCGGGGAGAAGCTCGCTGGTCGAGACTCCCTATTCTGTTAGTGTCAATACCTTGAAATAAGAAAGAGGCCGGACAAGTTACAAAGCCGGACGACCCCGCGGGTCCCCGGTACGTAGCCCCCTCCTCGACTCGAGTTGTCCGCTCGGGTACACTGTTTAGAACACTGACCCAGGTTCTTGAACATAGAATAACGTGACTTCATTCCGGATCACTAGTAGGAACGCTTATTTGCATCACGTTGCATTTGACTTAGGGGACTCAACACAGGGGTTGGGTCCGTCTAGGACAAGCAACCTGAAAATAATGGACCATCTTTTGGCATCCTATGTGCTACATGTTGTATTTATTCAAGGGTGAATGGGTCATTTGGCGGACCAATGATAGTTGAGGACAAATGACACTCCTTATCATGCTGATCACGTTAAATAAGAAAGTTGCACGATTTTTTAGATAAGCATGCTATTATGTTAATTAAGCACATGGGGAACATTGTGGAATTCAAGAAGCCTTGGTATTCCACATGTCCCCCCACGCTTCATTTTTTGGGAAAAGCACATGGGGAACATTTGTGGAATCCAAGAAGTCTTGGAATCCTCTATGTCCCCCATGCTTTATTTTTGGGAAAAAGCACATGGGGACCATTTGCGGAATCCAAGAAGTCTTGGAATTCCCTATGTCCCCCACGCTTCATATTTTGGGAAAAGCGCATGGGGAACATTTGCGGAGTCCAAGATGTCTTGGAAATCCTTATGTCTCCCATGCCACATTTTTGAAAAATAATAATAAATATAAAAAATAAAAAATATATAAAAAAAAGCATGGAAAATTCAAAAAAAAAAATTGTATGTTGTCATCATTTTCCACAAATTAGAAAATCGTGAAAAAGAGGAGAAAATAACAGTGTAGAGATATAACTACTTATTTTTTTTAGAGAAAAAAAAAACCAATGTCCAAGTAGTGTCAAAACTCTGCCGAAATTTCGAAAAAAGAAAAAGAAAAAAAAGGAATGTTTTATGTTTTACGTTAGTTTGTTTGTTTGATATGAGTGAAAAATAATAGTTTGTTTGTTTGTTGTGGGAAAAATAGAAAATGGAAAAGGGTCTTCTCAAAAATAGTTTATTTGCCCGAACTACGCGGGTTTGATTCTCACCGGATGTGAGATACGTAAGCAACCCTCATCGGGTCCAACCCCCCCTTTTGCTAAAATATCCAAAAACAAACAAATAAATAAATAAAAAAAAACATGTCATAAATAAGTCGGGTGATGTCCAACCCACCTTTTGCTAAAATAGCCAAAAGCAAATAAATAAATAATAATAAAAAAAAACATGTCAAATTTTATTTTTGTCATAAAGAAGTCGGGTGACGTTGTTTTATCAAGACATAGCCGAATGTTCCCGAAAGGGACGCTGGAAGGCTGACTTTGCATTAACAGCTACCCTTGGGTCATTTTTAAGATTTGGTCCAGTTGACCCACACAGCCTTAAAAATCTTCGTCCCCGAGACGTTGAAAGGTCGTGTTTGCAATATTGAGTTTGCTAATTTGGAAAACGATAAAAAGAGTCATGAATAAGTCAGGTGACGTTGTTTTGTCATAAATAGCCGAATGTTCCCGAAAGGGACGCCGGAAGGCAGACTTTGTATAAACAACCACCTTTGGGTCATTGTTTTAGATTTGGTCCAATTGACCCACACAGCCTTAAAAAATCTTCGTCCCCGAGACGCTGAAGGGCCGTGTTTGAAATACCAGGCTTTTATTGTAATTTGAAAAAAAAAAAACAAGAGTCAGCGGTTAGGTGAATACCGTTTGGATTTTTAGTCAAAAATAAGCCGAGCCAGCTTCGGCAGTATCTTAAACCGTTCTTGCCGAAATAGCCTTAGAGTATCTTTCAATTGTCGAAAGGTTATTTTCGTAAAAGAACGGAAAAGTTTGTAAAGTGTCATAAAATAATCCTCCCTGACCTCAAACTCATGTGAAATTTGGAAGGGGCCACATTTGCAAAAATAGCCGTTTGGTTGCATTTGACAAACGGGGAAAGGAAGCTGGCCGTTTGTTTTTGAGTTTGTAAATCTTTTGATTAGAATATGCGGGTTGTTTGATTTTCAAGTTTGTAGGTCATCTTTAAACCTTTGAAACCCAGTTGGTTTTAATATGAAAATTAAAAAAATAAAATAAAATGTTGAGTATTGTTTATCTTTATTGGTCCGAACTACGCAAGGTCTGATTCATGCGGGGTCATGATACGTAGGCAATCTCCATAAGATTCGACCACAACAAAAAAATGAAAAAAAATCGAAAATGAAAGAAAACAAAAAAAAAAGAGAAAAAAAATGAAAAAAGGAAAAAAAGGAAAAAAAAAGATGTTGTTAATAATGAGGACCGACTGAGTCCATTCTAACCTGTTTGTTTCGCAAATAAAGTTAAGGTGGTTGGTTTGTGGTAAGCCGGACAATGACACTCAGAATCCTTTATTTGCACCTCATGATACACACTCTGCGGGGATCAGGCCTTATAACAGAAGCACTCGAATCCTAGTGGGCGCTTGTTGACGGAGGTTGATGATATTGAAGCTGGTAATAGTCTTGGCAGTATTGATGCGAAGCTCCGTGGCAAAGATGCCAGTTTTTGATAAAGTGGGAGGACGCTCCGTTCCTTGGTTAGCAAGAGAGAAGCTTGTGGTGGCTTATTTTGTTGTCATTTCTGTTTGTTCAGATTATTAGGATTGTAATTTGGATTTTGTTTTGTGTCAATATTTTTCCGCTTATCTTTCCGTTTTGTCACAGCGGTTTGTTTAAGTTTATCCAGGTTGTTTTAGGATTTTATTCTGGTTTGTTTCGCTTGTCTTGTTGTTCAAACCATTCCACCGGTAGTCTAAAGCAAATCCGGTCTTCTATTATTTCCAGTTTTCTTTTGTTTAGTCCTTTTATCATTTTTATTGAACGCCGATTCTAGTGACATGACTTGCACACACAGTTTGGGCCTAATCTTAAAAGTTAATCATAAAACCCCGAGAAGGTAATCAAAGCATTTAAAGAAAATAAGAACGGTTTGAGATTATTCAGAGCCCGAGTCATATGGAACTGGGGCAAGTAAAACACAAAGAAAACCGTTAAAAGAAAGATTCGCCAAATTGGCATGAGGGTTGTTCAAGATAATGAGAGTTAGAGTGTCGCCCAACGGTGCGTTAGAAGTGACGAATGAACAAACAGATGTTGAATATAATTGTCAAGTTCGGCACCATCAGAAGAGACTACAAATTTAAATTGTGTTGTTTGCACTTGGCATGTTTGAAGACTGGAATGACGAAGACATTTTGTTCTGCTACCTAAACACTTTATCCTTCGTTACCCCTTTTGAGCCTTGTTTACTTTTCTTTCATACCCCTTGTTCGGAATCAGTAGCAACGACTAGAAGATACGAACATGGAAGATAAAGAAAAAAAAAGAATAGCAAAACGACAAAAAAAATGAAAAAAAGAGAAAAGAAAAGAAATGATAAAAAAAAAACACAAAAAAAAAGAAAGTCAGAATGAAAAAGAGAAATTGGGAACTACGTTTGACCTGATTCCTCAAAGAGGATACGTAGGCGCTTCACGGCTCGGTCATAATCTTGAAAAATGAAAAAAAAAATCAATCAATTAAAAAATCCCCAAGCAAGAAACTGGGGCAGAAGGTTGTGTTTGTTGTAAATAAATCTAGTTCCGAAGGTTGTAATTAATAACCCTAAATCGGTGCATTTTTGAGCCTTTAATACCCTTTCTTTATAGCCCTATCCAAAACCCACATTACGGTCCAAAGAAAGACCTTCTGATCAGTCTTCAAAAGATGCCAAGTCAGACAAATGGAGAGTCTTACCGGTGAACATAACATTCTGTTCCACAGTAGAAAGGACTCTAATCTCCAGCAGAGAGAGTCATACCGGCAACACTCCAAATCCCCAGCTGGAAAGTGATACAAATGAGAGAGTCTTATTGGTGAAAATCTTTACGGACACCATAAGGCGATGAAAGCTGAGAGAAAAACCAAAATGAGAGAGACTTGATAGTGAAAACCCTTCGGGCACTACAAGTCGAATAAGATTGGGAATCAGATGGGGAATCGTCAAGTGAAGATCTTGAAAGATGTTTGGCGGTAGAGGATAGGCCACATGCGCATGTCATGACCATTAGAGTCGGTATCTGCATTTGATAGGGTTTTATTTGTAGTTTCTTTTGTTAAAGAGTCATTTTTTCCTTTGTCTTTTTATTCTGTTCCCTTTTATCTTTCTCCTTTCATAGAAACATTCCTCAGTAGAGTCTGTTTGATCAGAACCAATGGGCAATGACTTCAAAATATGCCATCAGCTTTCCAAATATGCAATATGAGATCTGACTAGTACATCCAAATGGTATAGTCAGCAAGGAACAAGCGCGAGGCCAGTGTCAAGAAAAATATCCCCAGCAAAAGGGAATTGACAGGATTGACGAGTGTCAAGAGGGATATCCTTGTCAAAACCAAGGTTATAAACCTCAAGGCCAAGGCCCATGAACAAAGCAAGGAAAGCAGTGAGCATGATTTGGGGAAATTCATACGAGACTAAAAGGTCGGGGAAATGCCAGTTTCCAAGCTATGCCACAAAAGAAGAGGGATATCCCCAGCAGAAAGGGATTATCCCCAGCAAATAATATCGTCCCCCAACAAGTTGTGGAGCGCAAAGCAAGGAAGTAGAAAGGGAAAGTCATCCCATTAGGAGTATCACAACCAACCACCATGTTTTAAACTAACAAATTTTGTTAGATTTGAAACAGGTAAAGGAAATGGCATTGATGACAGAAATGCATGCCATAAGGGAGACCGTCAAACTGGGGCAGAAAATTTTCCTTTCATTTAGAAAATTTTCTGGAAGTCAGGTACCCATTTGGGGAAGAAGAAAGATAACACCAGTCTCAAGGGAGCTGATCTTTGAACCAGTGTTATCCCCAAGTTTTAATAAAGGAAGCTGAATCCTCAGCAGACCGAACAAAAGATTGAAACTTGTGTTTGGAAAGGCAAAGGGCCAGTGTCGCTCACAGCAGGCTTTAGAAGAGTGGAGCACCAATTTTGAAGGAATGAAAATCCCCCAGCAGTGTTATCCTCAACAGCGTTATCCCCGGCTGATAGCATTTTATCCCTCAGCAGGTAAGTAAATAATCCCCAGTTCCCTCCAACAGTGTTATCCCTAGCAGTTTCGAGGAGTCCAACACAAGGTTGGTGAAAATCGGTATCCTCAGCGGTTCCTTTCGGGGAAAGGCAAAACGACTCTCAAGGGAGGTAATCTTCGAAGGAAGAAGCTATGCAAAAACAAAAAAGAATAATAATAAAAAAAAGAATAAAAAGAATATAAAGAAAGGGGGGAAAGTCATCCCCATCAAAATAATCCCCAGCAAGTTTTGAGGTAAAACATTTTTGGGTTCATCCGCCCGGTTCATCCGCCCTCGAATAGGATATGTCGGGTTCATCCGCCCTCGAATAGGATATGTCGGGTTCATCCGCCCTCGAATAGGATATGTCGGGTTCATCCGCCCTCGAATAGGATATGTCGGGTTCATCCGCCCTCGAACAGGATATGTCGGGTTCATCCGCCCTCGAACAGGATATGTCGGGTTCATCCGCCCTCAAATAGGATATGTCGGGTTCATCCGCCCTCAAATAGGATATGCCGGGTTCATCCGCCCTCAAATAGGATATGTCGGGTTCATCCGCCCTCAAATAGGGTAGTTTGGGTTCATCCGCCCTCAAATATGATAGTTTGGGTTCATCGCCCTCAAATAGGATGTTATTTTCAAAGTTATTGATGAAGACAGGCGCCCACCTGAATAACGAGAGGAATACATTTCTGTCTTTTCATTTCTGTTCTAGGTCACCCACCAGTATAATGCGGGCATATCATTTTTCATGTCTTTACTATTAGGCGCCCACCTGCATAACAAGGGAATACATTTCATGTCTTTACCAACAGGCGCCCACCTGAATAACGAGAGGAATACTTTTTGTCTGTGCATTTCATATTTTAGGCGCCCACCTGTATAACAAGGGAATACATTCCACGTCTTTACCCATAGGAGATGCATTTCCTCCTAAGTTTGTTTTAGTTTCACCCATAGGAGATGCATTTCCTCCTAAGTTTGTTTTAGTTTCACCCATAGGAGATGCATTTCCTCCTAAGTTTGTTTTTTACCCATAGGAGATGTATTTCCTCCTAAGTTATTTTTACCCATAGGAGAGGCATTTCCTCCTAAGTTTAGTTTTACCCATAGGAGATGCATTTCCTCCTAAGTTTGTTTTTTACCCATAGGAGATGTATTTCCTCCTAAAGTTTATTTTTACCCATAGGAGATGCATTTCCTCCTAAGTTTGTTTAGTTTCACCCATAGGAGAGACATTTCCTCCTAAGTTTGTCTTTACCCATAGGAGATGTATTTCCTCCTAAAGTTTATTTTTACCAATAGGAGACGCACTTCCTAAGTTTAGTTTCACCCATAGGAGAGGCATTTCCTCCTAAGTTTAGTTTCAACTAATAGGAGACACACTTCCTAAGTTAAGTTTCACCAATAGGAGACGCACTTCCTAAGTTAAGTTTCACCAATAGGAGACGCACTTCCTAAGTTAAGTTTCACCAACAGGAGACGCACATCCTAAGTTAGTTTCACCAACAGGAGGCGCACTTCCTAAGTAAGTTTCACCAAGAGGAGACGCACATCCTAAGTTAGTTTCACCAACAGGAGACACACATCCTAAGTTAGTTTCACCAACAGGAGACGCACATCCTAAGTTAGTTTCACCAACAGGAAACGCACATCCTAAGTTAAGTTTCACCAACAGGAGACGCACATCCTAAGTTAGTTTCACCAACAGGAGACGCACATCCTAAGTTAGTTTCACCAATTCACCAAGAGGAGACGCACGTCCTAAGTAAGTTTTACCAATAGGAGACGCACTTCCTAAGAATAGTTTTACCAATAGGAGACGCACTTCCTAAGTTTAGTTTTTCCCAATATGAGACGCACTTCCTAAAGTTATTGTACCCAATAGGAGGCGCACTTCCTTAAGTTTAGTTTTACCCATAGGAGACGCACTTCCTAAGTTTACTTTTACCCCATAGGAGACGCACTTCCTAAGTTTACTTTTACCCCATATGAGACGCACTTCCTAAATTAAGATTTCACGCATAGGAGACGCACTTCCTAAATTATTTTCATTCATAGGAGACGCACTTCCTAGTTCAAAATCATTAAGGTTTCACCCATAGTAGACGCACTTCCTAAGACTATTTTACCCCTAGGAGACGCACTTCCTAAGTTTAATTTCATGCATAGGAAACACACTTCCTGAATTAAGTTTTCATTATTAGGAGACGCACTTCCTAGTCTGGTTCGCTCAGGTTATACTTTTGCTTTAGGAGACGCACTTCCTAGTCTGGTTCATTTAAGATTTCATTCGTAGGAGACACATTTCCTAGTTTGAGTCATTGAGATTTTACCCATAAGAGGCACACTTCCTAATATTGATAGTCCATTTATAGGAGACGCACTTCCTAGTTTGGCTTTTTTAGATTATATTTTATTTCAGGAGACGCACTTCCGGAATTGAGATTTCACTCTTAGGAGATACACCTCCTAGTTTGATTCATTTTAAGTTCGACCATAGGAGATGCACTTCCTAGTCTAGTTTATTGAACTTTTACCTGTAGGAGACGCACTTCCTAATCAAGGTCTTTCAAGTTTTTTTAGGAGACGCACTTCCTAAAATCGAGATTTTATTCATAGGAGACGCACTTCCTAGTTCTAGTCACTGAAGTTTTCACCCCAAGGAGACGCACTTCCTAGTTTAGTTCATTCCGATTCAACCATAGAAGAAGCACTTTCTAGTTTGAGTCATCGAGGTTTTTATTTTAGCAGACACATTTGCTAGCAAGAGTTTTTGGTTTTACTCGTAGGAGATGCACATCCTAGTCTAGTCTTTAGTTTACTCTCATCATTGCATCAGTAGTATAAATAGGTTACAATTTTGCTAACGACTCTCAAATCTTCCAAGTGCAAACTGAGGTTAGGAAATTTTCGTTTGTTTTGTTTGTTTTGGTGGTAGGATCCCGCCTGGAAAATAGAGGTTGTTAAATTCAAGATGATGAAGCCAGGCGTCCACCTGTATAACGAGAGGAATACTTTTCAGTCTTCACATTTCATGCCAGGCGCCCACCTGTATAACGAGAGGAATACATTCAGTCTTTACATTTCAAGCGTTGAAGTTGGGAGCCCGCCCAGATAACAGAGGCATACATTTCAGCATTAATTTTCAAGTATTGAAGTTGGGAGCCCGCCCATACAACAGAGGCACACATTTCAAGATCAAGTCAGAGGACAATAAAACAGAGGGTTACAACAGGAATCCCCAGCAGGAAACAATAAAAATCCCCAGCACCGGGAAGCAAAAGGATGCAACAAGAGGTCCCAGCACAAACTCAAGTGCATGTGTCAAAAGGAAGAAAAGCATCTGAAGAAAAGCACCGGAGGAAACACAAGCCGACAAGAAAGCAAGGCAACAAGAACAAATTTTAGTCTAGCCTAGCTTCTTGTTTTCTTTTAAACACGGTGTAACAAGGAGATCGGTAAGCAGTGATAACAGCATGCAACAGCAGTAACATTGCAGTCTCACGGTAGTCCCAGCTACCAAAACTTCCCGAACTACATTGACCTGATTCCTGTTTAGCCCAGGATATGTAGGAAACCTTTGAAGCAAAGGTTCGGTCAAATCTTTTTCAAAAAAAAAAATAATAAAAAAAAAGCTTCACACGGAGTACTCGGATGGGCAATAATCGCTCGCTTTATCTTTGCACGAAAACCCTTCGTGTCTTCGGGCAAAGAGGGCCAGCTGTAAGCACGTGATTTTTGCCCTATATGATAATTACTCCCAAAAAATTCAAAAATAAAATAATTTTTCTTGGTGTGCAATTTTTGTGATATTTTGTGATATTTTGTGTAACTATTTGTATGTTTGTCTATGCATGTTTATTTGTTAAATTAATAAAAAATACAAAATATGTCGCATTTTGCATGTAGGATTTAATTCTACAATTGTTAGTAATTAAATTTGTTTACAAAAATTAAAAATTACAAAAATAGACATCTTTTGCATTTTTAGCATTTAATGTCCAAATGAACAATTTTATGCTTAATTATTACTTAATTGTGCGTTAATTGTTATTGGAAGTTAATTTGCGCTTTTATAACTTAATTTAGTTCTTAATAATAATTTAAGTACTTTTATAATTTAGTTTTAGAAAAATAAAAGAAGAAAAGAGAACAAAAATACAAAGAAAAATCGGATTGGGCCACTTCTTCAATTTCAAACCACAGGCCTAAATAATTGCCCAACTTTCCCCATGACCCGGTCAACTTCAAACCGGGTCGACCCGGTCCGCTCCATTAACCCAACACCCCTTCTTCATTTTTGTCCAACACAAAACAAAACCAAAAAAATAAAAAAATAAAAGGTGAATTATCACTATTAATAGTTTTTATTTTTATTTTTTTTATATATAAAAAATCCGAAAATATTTTATTTTATTTTTATTTTTATTTTATTTTTTTAAAAAAATATATAATAATTTCGGGAATGATTTAAAAAATAAAAGGAAGTATTGAATAAAAAAAATATAAAAGTAAATATAAAAGCGACCGTGCTAGAACCACGGAACTCGGGAATGCCTAACACCTTCTCCCGGGTTAACAGAATTCCTTATCCAGATTTCTGGTACGCAGACTGTAATATAGAGTCATTCTTTTCCTCGATTCGCGATTAAATTGGTGACTTGGGACACCCTAAATCTCCCAAGTGGCGACTCTGAAATAAATAAACAAATCCCGTTTCGATTGTCCTTTAATTGGAAAAAACTCCCTTGTACCCTCTCGGGTACGGAAAAAGGAGGTGTGACATTCACCATCCGATGTAACGCGTTCGCGTGGTTGACTTCACGTTCGCGAAGGCCTGTGTCCTGGTTCTTCGCATTCACGTGATTCACTTCGCGTTCGCGAAGAGTATTTTACTGGGCAGGTTCATTTTGTCCATTTTAGCTACTTTTGACTTGTTTTCACTTGGTTTCTCCACCATTCACTTCTAAATCACATAGAACCTGTAAAATGGAAGTGAAAGACATTAAACACAAGATTTCTATCACTCAAACATAACAAACGTATAGGTTTAAAGACAAGATAAGTTGGTAAAATACCAACTTATCACACCCCCAAACTTAAACTATTGCTTGTCCTCAAGCAATGCAAGCGACAAAATCTCCTCCCAAGTGGTTAACTCAATAATACATCCATATCATGCCAAGCCAAATTGGTCCACTATAAGCACAAAAACATGACTTCGATTGGTACCAACAATTACTCCCAAGCATATGAATTATCAAGCACTTCTCATGAATGTCATTATATTTCAAGTGCTCAAATACTAATTCCAATCAAAGTAGCAATCAAGTCATGACACTAAAGCTTCAAAATTTGACTCTATATCACAATCAACTGTCTTTGGTCATTCCTACCAATTGAAAATGGGATTAAATTCACAACTCAATTCTCATGTGCCCTTACATTCAAGAGAGGATCCCACACTCATAAATCTTAATTTAAATCAAAAATGGGATATCAAATGGAAAGAATTAACTCTCTCTAAAAAAGATGTTCAAATGCATACAAGTAGTACCATAGACTTGCCCTTCATGTATTCCTCCACTAATGTAGACAACTTGGTTCAAAATCAATTAGGACTTAAAGGGTTGTAGTTTAGGCTTTTGGTTAAGGGAAGACACAATTTTGGTTCGAGTGACTCAAAACCTCCCCAAGCACTACAAAGTTTACAATTAAAGTCCACTTCCTTTAAAAATATTTTCCATCATTTCTTCACTTTTCATTCCACACCTAGTCTTCCCTTTATTCACAACTTTTTATCATCTTATTCTATATACATTTTTTTTCTACCTTCCACCTTTTCAAACAATTTCCATATCTCAAATTTCCCAACTTTCACCCCCAAACTTAGGCTTTTAGCCTATGGTTACACTTTCAAAGTGCTTAGGGAAGTAGGGTGCCAAAAGCTATATCATTTAAGAACAATGGCTTTAAGCATGTAATATGGTTGCCAAAGAATAAGGTTAAAGGCTCAAAATGGGTTTACTACGGAAAGTATTCAAGGATAGGAAATTTAAGGCATACTAGCGGTCCAAGGAAGGCCTAATATCATTTTTCAAACCAAGTTAGTCTATAATTTCGCCTTAAAGCACATTCCGGGCAAGTTCTAGACCACAAATACTACAAAAGAACTCACAAATAAATCTCACCACACATGGCACATGAAAACTCAAGTGGAATACAAATCTAAAATCCAATTGAAACAAATGACTCAAAGAGGTTACATATAGCATATAAAGGAAGCTATTTAGTGAATTAAAGAGCCAAAAATTGAGTCTAAAAAGTCATGACATTTTTACTTCAATCGTTTTTTTTCTTTTTCAACAACCAAAATTTCATATGCCGAGGTTTAAATTATGTCGGTACCAAGCAAGCCACAACTTAGTCAATGGCACAAACCCCAACTCAAACCATTTATTTTTCCTAAATTAACAAAAGCTAATTCTAAATACAAGACTAATTCCCTTAAGAAAGTTGTCTATCTATCCATCACCGGGAAAAGTCAACAGAAATTTCCTACAATTACCCGGTTCAAGAAGAAAATTGGCATCCTTGGAAAAAGAACCGTGGTATAAAGAAAACCAAGGATATTGCCACTAACCTAAAACATACTATATAAAAAAAATTAAGAAGCTAATAAACATACTAATATAACACATCAAAATATACTAACAACAAAATAAAACCAACTTAAACAGAAACATACTAAAAACAATCACAGTACCAATTTATCGAATAAACATAGTAAAAACAAACACAGTACCAATCTGCCATCCCTACCGCAATATAAAACCAACTTTAAAAGAAACATACTAAAAACAATCACAGTACCAATTTATCGAATAAACATAGTAAAAACAAACACAGTACCAATCTGCCATCCCTACCGCAATTATACAATAAGAACAGTTATACAAGAAGCCACCCCCCAACTAAAGATGTTGCAGTGTCCCCAATGCAACTAAACATAGTAGAGTAAAATGGTGGAAAGTACTCCCTGAATACTGCATCAGTCAGAACTGGATGTGGTGGGAAATTTTAGCTCCATGTCTGCATCATCATCATCATCCGAGTCTTGAGAACCACAAAGTGTACTTAGCTTTTGCATCATCTTGGACAATAGCTTACTTTTCTTCTTCTCATGCTCTTTGAATTTTATCTACCTCTTTTCCATCTTTTATTGCTTACGACTCATGTTTTCCAGCCTGGTGTTAATGTCATCCATCTTGCCCGTAAGTTCCTTTTGCTCTTTGACCAAATCCTCCATGGATGGTGGGGCCTTAGACCCAGAAGATGTGCTAGCCCCAGGTGGGCTAGTGGGAAGGCCTGCTATAAGTTTCCTGACATGTGCATCTACCCTATATATCTGGCTAGACAAATGGTGCATAGTGTGAGAACCAGATTGGAGTGGTCCCATGGGGTCAAAAGATGCGGCGGGATCAGTGGTGGTCTCTGTGAACTACCCAAATGAAGGGGAAGCGACATCAATGCGCCTCTTTTTTTGTTTTTCACTGGGTACCCTTTTCAGTACGGGGTGGATCATCGGCTGTCCTGGACCTTTCTCAACGTCATTGGGGCGTCTAATCACCCTAGCATCATAGCAAAGTCTGGTGATCAAGGAAGGAAAGAACAGGCTCTTGGAACTCCCATTAGTGGCTTCCTTAATTTTTCAGACAATATGTTCCCCCACATTAACAGGTAGTCCATCCATGAGAGCAGCAATCATCAGTACCCTGTCTGGTGTCACATCAGTGTCATTTCTAGAAGGTGACACTCTCGAACACATAATAGAAAGCCATGTCTTTGCTTCAGCCGTGAAGTCGTGAGAATCCACTCCTTTGTGCACTGTCAGCCACTTTGGAGTAACCCCACCGTGTAGCTTATCTATTAGCCATTGGTTTCCCCCTGCTATGGCTCTTTCTTTGTAAACCTCGTTATCAACATTGGGGAGGCCATAAACATCATTGATTATCTGGGAGCTAAAGTGAACTTGCACGCCCCTCACAGTAGTAACCAAGACACCTTGGAAATCGGTCCGCGAGGCGTTAGCATAGAACTCCAGAACTATTGTGTGGTTGACGTTGTTTGGTTGCTCAGCAAAACAAATCCACCTGCTCTCCATCAAGCGCGCGTAGAAGCCTGGCATTTTCTCTTCCACTTTTTCTAAGTTTATGCCTCTCTCTCGTGCAATGGTTTTAGACAGGAGTTCATCGTATCTCCGCTCACAAGCCGCAGACAGAAACTATTCATGATCGAAAGCTTCTTCTTGTCCAGGTCGAAAGACATGTTCTTGTGCAATTTCATGTTGTTCTGGTTCCATTTTAAGACCAAAGTACCTGCAAAATAGACCAACAATGTTAAAAACGCATACATACACTTAAAACAATGTATTAGGAAGTATTTAGGCCGAAGAAATGGGCGAAAAAGGTCCCGGGAAGAGCTGTGCAAAGCTACTATTTTTTCCAGATTTTGGGACTGCCAGACCTTGCTCTTCGCGTTCGCGAGCTGCCAGCCGCGTTCGTGAAGAGTAATTTTTTTTTCCAAAATGCAGACCTTCGCGTTCGCAAGCAGACCATCGCGTTCGCAAAGGTCTAATTTCCTCTCTCCTATTGCTAAGCTTTCGCGTTCGCGGGGAAACCCTCACGTTCGCGAAGGCCATCTTATTCGCCCAGAAATTTTTCTTCTTTGAGGCATTTCTTCAAACACTTGGGGTGCCCATTTTTGTTTGTTCATTTACAGAGCATTTAACAATAGATTTCGCCCAAAATTTTCTTTAAAATAAACACTCACTCTCAACCAATCTCACCCAGCAAGCAACAACTAATTTCAAACATAAATGTGCAGCTTAATAATTAAAATTTGAACCCTAAGGACCAAATAACAATGAGTACTCTGCTATTTCACACTTTACACCAAGAAAAAGAAGAAAAGAAACAAAAATTATTGAGAAGAGAGTGAAGACATTACATACCTTGAAAATGGAGATGAAATATTTGCAAGAAACTTGAAGATTTTTGACACTTTGAATATTTGTGGCTTAAGGGGTTAAGGGGCTGTTGTTTTAGCAGAATGGGTGGTTTTCATGTTCTCAGCAGTTAATTCATTTTTACCCTTACCCGACCCTGCGCATTCGCGAGATGATGCTGCATACGCGAAGGGAAAATTTGTCCAGAGGTCGCAAACATGAGTTGATATCACGCGAACGCGAAGCATTTCCATTTTTTAAACCTTCACGAACGCGAGCCTCAACCGCGAACGCGAAGAGATATGATTTTCTGCACTGGAACAGTTCTGGCAGCTACCGGTTTTGGCTCTCCGGACCACTTTGACCTGCTCAAATCAACTCCGAAAAATCTAAAACTCGGCAGCTTAGTTACAAATAATATTCTAAGGTATTCTGAAAAAGAAAATTTCAAAAACGACAAAAAATTTTGAAATACGATGGGTTGACTCCCACCAAGCGCCGCATTTAAAGTCGTGGCACGATGCCAAACAACATTACCACTTTTCTCGCCACTTGGATGATATGAACTGGGCACCTAGCTTGGAATCAAGCTTATGACCACGAACGATGGAGGATGGTAAGTCGATGATCAAGCCAATCCTTAAATTCTTTATTTCGCACTTCTTGGCTCTCATGTGAGGAATGTCATTTTGTTTTCTTGTTTCCTCAAACTGTAAAATGTATGGTTGTTTCCTTTCCTCCTCGCAGACCCTCATTGACTCGTGTAGTTCAATTTCCATATCACCACACAATTCCAATGTTGAAAAATGCTTGGAATGTGACTTCAAGCCTTCATTTTGCAATTTTTCTATTTTGACATCCTCTTCTTCCCCCAGACTAGAGTCAATCTCTACCAAATTTTCATTTACAGTGGTTGACTCTATTTCCATTTTTTTCGGCATCATTAACATCCATGGGGTCGGTTGGCAGATGTTCAATTCTTGATTCTTCAAATTTTAGCTCACTTTCTTCCTCGGAATTGGACTCCTCTTGGCTTCCTTCCACACTCTCAAGTTGGTGGGCATAGTGAGCATAATTATCTCAATTTGAGCATTTGAGAGCTCTTCTTGGTTTTGATCAAGTGCTAAGGAAGGACTTTTAACTTCTACATCCAAGGAAAATTCTTGGCTCTCATTAACTTCAAGCTCTCCATTTTGGCCATGCTCAACTTCTTCCATTTCCATAGCCCTATAATTCTCATCACAAAAAGTAAAATCATCATAGTGTGGGCTTGGGGAAAGGAAGGACAAATAAGCACAATCATCCCAATGACCATTTTGAAAACCACATTTATCACAAATACTCCACTCATGGGTTTGAGATTATGCGCACAATCCACCCCCGGGAGAATTTAAACAATTTTGCCACGAGTGTGGTCCTCCACAATAAGGACACGGGTCATCAAAGTATGAATAACTACCACCTGACCAAGTATTATTATAAGATACCATTTTTCACAAATAAAAAAAAATAAAAAAAATAAACAAGAAACAAACAAGAAAAATAGACCAAGGTAAGAAAAATAATTACACAAATATTCACAAGTTTGGACCAAAGCACTTTCGCTTACTTCTCAAACAACCTAAATTACGCCAAATTGTTCCCCGACAACGGCGCCAAAACTGATGACGTCCAAATCCACTACTAAAAAGTAATAGACATGGTCGTATGCAATATAATTTACCCAACTATGAGTCGGGGTCGAATTCCACAGGGAACAATATGTAGGCGATTAGGAATGTAGGAGAATTATCGCTTATGGCGCAATGCCAAACACTTAAGAATTGTTTTTGGAAAATATTTATATCTAAATGGGAAATGTAAACTAACCTAGAAAGCAAGTAAAATAGTCAATGGCTACAAGTATGGTTGCATCGGAATTACACTCAAGTAACGATCCAATGTATTTCATATCCCTTCCAATAATGGTCACACAGATACGCCTAATTGCTTCTATCAATCATGAACTCTCTAGTTATCATAACTCTCTCTCGAGCAATTATAATAATTTACTAGATGCACTCTCTCGAGCTATGCTAGCTAGATTCGCATTACAATTCACTTAGATCACACTCGAGGTATCGTTATCTCTAATCCAACCTCTAAACCCTCGGTTATAGATCCCTCTTATACTTTGGGAGTGGTGTTGTTCAACAATTACCTAAATATGCACTCTCTTTCGAGTAGATACACACTAAATAGGCATAGCTAATTGAGGATAAATTCAATTAACTACAACAAATACGTAGTTGAACAAATAGAGATTCGACAAGCAAACCTATATTAACATAACAAGAATTTCATTCAATACATAAGCACAACAAGGTATTTAATCCACACTTTAAACAAGAATATTTCCATAAATAAGATTCAAGTGTTGAATAAAATACTACACACTTAGATATACAATACAAAGCAAGGAAATGAAGAAAGCAACATAAATGGGTAAGAAATCCTTAACCACAAGCTTCAAATCTTCAAGACCAAAGTGTGTGTGCAAAACCTAGCTTCCAACCTTGTTCTCTCAAGCCCTAAGCACTGGAACTACGCCTAAGATCTGCCAAAGACCCGTACAAAATGAGCTGAATTGGGTATTAAAGGATTTGGGGTCAAAAATGTGAAATTCCAGAACTGCCCAGTTTTCACGCCTAAGTTCTTCTTCGCGTTCGCGTTAACAGCATCGCGTTCGCGATGCTTTACTATTCTGCTCTTTCGCGTTCGCGTACACACCTTCGTGTTCGCGAAGGTTCCTGTTTCTCTTCATCGCGTTCGCGTTTAGCCCTACGTGTTCGCGTAGGTTTGGTTACTGATGCATCGCGTTCGTGTAATTCACTTCGTGTTCGCGAAGGTTCACCATCTAATGTAATGCGTTCGCGTGGTTGACTTCGCGTTCGTGAAGGCCTGTGTCCTGGTTCTTCGCGTTCGCTTGATTCACTTCGCGTTCGCGAAGAGTATTTTATTGGGCATGTTCATTTTGTCCATTTTAGCTACTTTTGACTTGTTTTCACTTGGTTTCTCCACCCTTCACTACTAAATCATATAGAACCTATAAAATGGAAGTAAAAGACATTAAACACACGATTTTTATCACTCAAACATAGCAAACATATAGGTTTAAAGACAAGATAAGTTGGTAAAATACCAACTTATCACACCCCCAAACTTAAACTATTGCTTGTCCTCAACCAATGCAAGCGACAAAATCTCCTCCCAAGTGGTATCATGAAGATGCTCGACGAACTGACAAAGAGAATCAAATCGGGGGAAAAGAAGATCGAGAAAAATGACAAGAAGGCGGAAACATATAACTCCTAGTTGATGATCTCGTCCAAGTCACACCTCTATTCGAGGTTGTGAAACGGTAGATGCAATAATAATACCTAATTTAGAGTCGGGGTCGAATTCCATAGGGAGCTATATAAATGGGATTTAGAGTATATATTATGGTGAATGAGCTTGAACTATCTTACATTATACTTCCACAAATTTGGTTGATTCTAGGTCTAATTTAAACTAAGGTTGCAATTCAAATAATTGAAACTAAGAAATTGCATTTTTGTTGTTGTTTTCAAATAGTGTAAAAGGCCTAGGGCTATGACCTTCACCTAGGTGTTTACCTAACGGGTTGTAAACTTTAAAGCTTGTTTTGTTGGTCGGGGTATATTATAGCTGTCAACACTCAAGTACCCACTCAATACCTCTCGGTAAGAGAGTGATTTTGCCCAATTTGGTTTTCTCAAATCCAAATGGATATTAAACTAAACAGTTGATAAAATGCTCAAGTTGGGTTTTACTATCTCTAGGTTCAACCCTTTAATTGGGACTACCAATCTCTTGATTTCATCCCAAATTCTTGTTATCCATATTTTCCTAGACTAAGTCTCTCTTTCTCAAGTAGAGACCAAGTCAACTAGGCATGAACTAATGTTTGCAATCATTAATTCTATAACTAAAAGCAAGAACAAGGCTAAATAATAAACACCCAACCATAAACAATTCATAAATCAAACACCCATTAGGATTACATAATAGGGTTGGATCACAATCCTAGTTAAAAATCTAGCTACTCATAATGGTTATAGAAGAAAATAGAGAAGAAAAGATGATAAAACTCAAATTGAAAGATTAAATGATAAAAATTCAATGTTAAATAATCAAAGTAAGCTAAAGTTGCCTAAAACAGTAAGGAAAAACATCTACAGGAGTTCCAATATTCAAAACTTGACCTAAATTCATGAAACTAATATATTTATACAAAGCTAGAAATTTCGGACAAAAATGCCCTTTCGGAGGTTCTGCGGCCGCGCAATTCCATGTGCGGTCCGTACTTTTCTTCAATCTTGACAAGAGTTGGATCTACAGCTGCACAATTCTGGAATGCGGCCGCATCTCTTATATTTTGCGGTCCACACAAATCTTGGTGCGGCCACACAGGGCCTTTCTGCGAATCATACAATTTTGAGTGCGGCCGCGTGGCCGTTTTGTGCGTCCACACAATAATTGTGCAGTCCTCATTTCCTTTAGGCCTAAAATGTTAACTCTCTGAACTTCTGCTCTTGGTTAGCTTCTGCGACCGCACAAATAATTGTGTGGCCCTCACTTTGCACTAGCACTCTGATGGATTTCCTTCGCATTCTACGGTCGCAGATAGAAATCTCCGGTCCGCACTTGAGCCTTTTTGCCTGATTTTTGTCCTTGAGTTTAGATCACTCCTTCTTTAGTTGTATTTCATCTTTGTGGCTCGTTTCCCAAATTCCTGCAATTAAGCATATTTCATCAGTTTTTGGGAATACAATTAAACACTTTTGGACTAAAACGAAAGTAAAAAGGCGCTAATAATTATTCAAAATCCCCACTTATCAACTCCCCCAAACTTAAGCTTTTGCTTGTCCTCAAGCTATTAAAGTAATTCCCACCTCTACAAGTTAAGAGCTATTCCAGCTAATCTAAG
Organism: Nicotiana tabacum; assembly: GCF_000715075.1. Taxonomy (NCBI): domain Eukaryota; kingdom Viridiplantae; phylum Streptophyta; class Magnoliopsida; order Solanales; family Solanaceae; genus Nicotiana; species Nicotiana tabacum. The sequence goes on along the minus strand of NC_134089.1, from coordinate 169,126,661 downwards.
GTGCATCAATCACACATCAATTGGGTCCAACAATTACCCACAACACTTATAAATTATCAACAAGACAATGATTTGAATTGTAAGCACCAATAGTTCTAATGTGACACTTGAGAATCAAGAGTTGACTTTATTCATCAAGGAGGCTCGCTCTTTCATGTAGGTCATTGTGGATCCCAAATCCTTCTCCTCTACTCCCCGTTAGCATATCTCACTTAAGAATGTAGCACTCAATTCAAGGAATTTGTGAAAAGTTCGCTCATCTCTCTCAAAAGAATATCATAAGTACGACTCTAAGTACCATATGCTTGCCCTTCATATAAATCACCAATAATATATGTTCACTCGTCTTGAAATCACGTAGGGCTTAATTTGGCCTTTTCCCCCTTTTTACCTTTCTCTTCTTTTTTTTAAAAGAAAAAATTGGGTAAAAATTCCAGCTAAGATTACTTGGTCTAAAATTGACACATGTCATCATCTCATTAACTTACTTGCCATATCACCCGCTTTGAGTTTCATGCATTTGGTGGTTATTAGTTGTCACACCCCTTTTTGAAAAAAAAAACCTCACTTAACCCTCTTAAAAATATAAAAGGATTTAGCAAAGCTTGAAAAGGGTTTTCCAATATTGAAAGTGACAAAAATTCGTTTCAAAAGGATTAACTCATAGTCTCCACCTGACATTGATTTCGGTGTGCCAGATCACCGTTTTAAAATGATTTTTCCTTTCAAAACACTTTGAACTCTAAAACTAGGTCTACACCAGAGATTTGGGTAAGGAGGTTCATTTGACTCGGGGAGAAGGTGTTAGATACTCCCCAAGTCCCGTGAAAGTCATGGTTGCGTACTCGATCTAGTTGGCTTTTAAAATATTCAAATTGAGGTATAACTAAACATAGAAAAGAAAAACAAACACAAAAGCGACTCGAGGTCGTCCCCACCTAATAAAAGAAAAATAAAAATAAAAATAAAAGCTAGCCTACATTGTACTTCCTCCACAGTGTTCGTCACGGCCTCCAAATACATGATACTTCGGGGCATACCCTGGATAAAAATATATTACAAATTCTTCGGGGAATTCCTCTGATAGATTTAACTACGAGAAACAACCTCTTGCCGCGAAATTAAAAGCAAACAAATAGAAAAATCCTAAGATTGCCTACCCAAATATGGTCGGGCTAAGCATGCTACTAGCGGGTAATGGAAATTATAATAAAATAAAATAAAACTAAAATAAAATTAGTCCATGCTCATTTTTCTTCAACTTCTTGTTTCATAGTTTAGACCGAGCCCGATTCCTAAAGCACGTGAACAATGTTTAATCTCAAACGGGCTTCGATATTGCTAACTTCCCACGACCCAGTACTCCCTAAAGAGAAACGTACACGATAATCTGAACACAAACATTCAACATATGAAACACATGAACAAGCGAATTCTATTCATGTCTCATGTATGCATCAAACTTAAATTACTCAAAATGTACTTAACAGTCTCATGATATTCATGTCACGAACAAAAGTAATCAGATCATCACTAGGAACTTAAGAGAAAATAAGCACCTAAAATTCATGTTCAATACTGTAATAAAATAAGAGAAAGAGCAAGGATATGAACCTGAATGTGAGCAACTTTTGATTTAATATGTTCAAGAACGAATACAGGCACACTAACGTCGGAATTTTAATGTACGACAGAAGACAAATAGGAAAACAACAATCGAAACCGGAACCATGAACCTCGACTCCGAATCACACTCGAAACCACTCCGGACAACGTCGATTTCAATAACCTTAGCTTGACTCCATAGTCTAAATTTTCCTTGTTCTCACTGTTTTTTTGGATCTCAAGGGTGTGCGGTGATCTGCTGGTTCTCCCTCTCTTATCCCGTTCTCCCTCACTCTGTATCTGAGTGTGCGTGTGCTGTTGAGGGAGTACCGAAGAAGACGAATAGGCGGTTGTATGTATCTAGGTTCGAAAAAGAAAGAGAAACTAAAAGGTCTTTGGTCGATGAGGTGGATAAGGAGCTGCTGGTGGCTGACGACGGTTCTGGGAGTGGTGGGGTCTGGTTGTTGGGTGTTACAGTTGTTTTCCAGCAAGTTTAGGCTGGCCGGCGGCTTAAGGGTCTAGGGTTGTTCGAGTTGGAGAAGAAGATGATGAGGCTGATGTTGGTTTGTGTTCTAGCGGAGATGGTCACTGGTGTCGGAGAAGGTGATGGCTGGGCGTGGAGGAGACGGAGGTGGGAGCTGGAAGCACCCGACGACTGCTATCTAATGGTGGGCGTTTGGAGTTGGAGGTCTAGGGTTCAGGCGGGTAAGGCGGCGGGGGCTGGCTGACAGATGGTTGCTCTAGGTCTCTAGGGTTTTAGGTTATTGCTCTATTGTTGTCTTGTTCTAAGGTTCAAGAGGAAGAAGACGGTCTTAGGGTTTGTTTTTTGTTTTGTCTCTTGTCCATGAAGAAGATGAAGTCCCTTCTAGGGTTTTTAGTCTTGTCTTTTGTTCAAAAAATGAGAGACAAATCTGATGGGTTTGGGTATGGGTATGGGTAAGGTATTTGGGCTTATGGGTTAGAGATTGGGGTGGTGTAACTTGGGCCTCTTGCAACAATTCCATTTGGGCTCAAAAATCCTACAAAATTGGCTAAGAAAAATGCTAAAAATCTAATTTACTTCTAAAAATACTTATAAGTAGATATAAACTAACTCTTAATTGATTTTAATAAACCATTAATATTAAAATAAAAGCTAAAAATGAAAGTTGAAACTATTTTTGGCGTTTTCAAGGATTATATTAAAAAAAATAGGCTTAAAGTAATATATCCTCCTAAAAATATCTAATATGCGAATTAAGTAGAGAAACATGGAACTATTTTTGTAATTTTCAATTTTTGTTCTTAAAATAATGTAAAAGAGTCAAAATTAGTTGAAATAACTATATTAAGTCTAAATTAAATATTTACGCTAAAATGGGTGAAATTTCGGGGAGGGTCAAAAATCACATGTCTACAGCTACCCCTCTTTGACTGGAAATACAAAGTATTTTCAGACAAAGAACGACTAGACAGTTTTTTGATCCGACCCTTATTTAAAAAAACCAAAAGCTAAAAGAAAGGAGAATGTGACCAAGCCCTGGTATCTGAGCTACCTACATATCCTTGGATATAAAGGAATTAGGCCACGTGTAGTTCAGAAGTGAGTGAGATGATGGAGTATACCGAAGTGGAGAGACGATCGAGGTGCCGTTCCGTCGAGGTTTCGGTTCGCGGTCCTGTTATTACATCAAAATCAAAAATGAAAAAGACCAACTAAGCCTGTCAACTATGAGTTACAAGATTCCTATCTATTAGTCTTCTGAAGCTTGATCTTGAGTCTTGAATAGTTCTTCGTGCAGACTTTAGATTTGAACCTTGACGCTTGCTAGTTGTAGGTGCTAGTTCATCTTCTTAAGCCTTTTAGATCAAAACCGGACACACCATGGTTGTGACTTCAGTCATGTCTTGAGCAATCCGTCTCTTGTCTTGGCTTCTGCATTTTGGATTCACTTCCCTTTTCTTTTTTCCTTTTTTTTTTTGTTTTTCTTTTCTATTCTGGATTGAAATTACTTCTGTTGATCATCTCGGACTGTTGACTCATATTCTTGCCGCGAGCTTCTGCTACTTCTAACTTGAATTGAATTCTGAAATAACTTCCCTTGTTCTTCAGGTGGGCTCCTACTACTGACTTGAAATTTGAAGTAACTCTAAAAAGAACTTGAAATGGATTCCCTCGTTCTCCAGGTGGGTGCCTGTAATCAAAACAACAAAACAAACAAAATTTTCTGCCCCAGTTTGTACTTGGAGGATTTGTGAGTTGTTAGCAAAACTGTAAATCATATATGTTATTGATGCAATGATGAGAGTAAACTAAAGACTCGACTATGATGTGCGTCTCCTGTGAATCAAACCAAGAATATTTGACTAGCAAGTGTGTCTGCTAAGAATAGGACCTGAATGACCCAAACTAGGAAGTGCGTCTCCTAGGGATGAAACTTGAATGAACCAAAACCAGGAAGTGCGTTTCCTAGAGGTAAAACTTGAATAACTCAAACTAGGAAGTGCGTCTCCTAAGGGTGAAACTTGAATGAACCAAAACTAGGAAGTGCATCTCCTAGGAATAAAATTTCAATTTAGGAAGTGCATCTCCTAAAACAAAACTACCACCTGAAAGACCTAGACTAGGAAGTGCGTCTCCTAGGGGTAAAACTTTAATGACTCAAACTAGGAAGTGCATCTCCTAGGGTAAAACTTGAATAACTCAAACTAGAAAGTGCGTCTCCTAGGAGTAAAACTTGAATAACTCAAACTAGGAAGTGCGTCTCCTAGGGGTGAATCTTGAATGAACTAAAAACTAGGAAGTGCGTCTCCTAGGGGTAAAACTCAATTTAGGAAGTGTGTCTCCTAAACAGTATAACCTGAAAGACCTAGACTAGGAAGTGCATCTCCTAGAGGTGAAACTTCAATGACTCGAACTAGGAAGTGCGTCTCCTAGGGGTAAAACCTTAATTTATGAAGTGCGTCTCCTAAGGGTGAAATCTCAATTTAGGAAGTGCGTCTCCTAAAACAAAACTATAACCTGAAAGACCCAGACTAGGAAGTGCGTCTCCTAGGGGCGAAACTTCAATGACTATAACTAGAAAGTGCATCTCCTAGGAATGAACTTAAATGACCCAAACTAGGAAGTGCGTCTCCTAGGGGTAAAACCTCAATTTAGGAAGTGCGTCTCCCAAAAAAAAATATAACCTAAAAGACCCAGACTAGAAAGTGCGTCTCCTAGGGGTGGAACTTCAATGACTCAAACTAGGAAGTGCGTCTCCTAGGAATGAACTTAAATGACCCAAACTAGGAAGTGCGTCTCCTAGGGATAAAACCTCAATTTAGGAAGTGCGTCTCCTAAAATAAAATATAACCTGAAAGACCCAGACTAGAAAGTGCGTCTCCTAGGGGTGGAACTTCAATGGCTAAAACTAGGAAGTGCGTCTCCTAGGAATGAATTTAAATGACCAAAGCTAGGAAGTGCGTCTCCTAACAAGTATAATCTGAAAGACCCATACTAGGAAGTGAGTCTCCTAATGGGTGAAAATTCAATGACTCAAACTAGGAAGTGCGTCTCCTAGAAATGAGCTTAAATGACCTAAACTAGGAAGTGCGTCTCCTAGGGGTGAAACTTCAATGACTAAAACTAGGAAGTGCGTCTCCTAGGAATGAACTTAAATGACCCAAAACTAGGAAGTGCGCCTCCTAACAAGTATAATCTAAAAGACCCCTACTAGGAGGTGCGTCTCCTAACGGGTAAAACTTCAATGACTCCAACTAGGAAGTGCATCTCCTGGGGATGAATTTAAATGACAAACATTAGGAAGTGCGTCTCCTAAAATAAAAATATAACTTGAAATACCCAAACTAGGAAGTGCATCTCCTAAGGGTAAAATCTCAATTTAGGAAGTGCGTCTTCTAAAACAAAACATACCTTGAAAGGCCCAGACTAGGAAGTGCTTCTCCTAGGGGTGATGTGTGATCTTCTCAATAGCCTTTGCATAAGCAGAATTGGGACATTACACCTGAAAAATTCAAGCTTTGATATGAACATAGACTTCATCCTTGTTTCAGACAAAGAAAACTTGTGAGTTTAAAACATGGTGGTTAGTTTGTTGCCTTGACTTTGAGGGCGATTGCTCCTTCAGTTCCCATGATAACTTTGATTTCAACTTGAAAGACCTTGCTTGTTTCTTGACTAACCATCCTTATCACAAAAATATCTCTGATCCGTTCAAATCCAATACCCTTTATCTGTTGCATTGTGCTCATGAATTGACATTTACTGAATATTTGCATTTCACATAAATCCCAAAGCATGTTGATTGTTACCAACTCAGTGCGCATACCACTTTTCCCTGACTTATGCCACTTTGATGTGCTAGCCAAATTCCTTTTGTGCAATCGGAAAGCTGGTAGTAGATTTTGAAGTCATTTCTTACTTGTTCTGACAAAACACACTCCAGAGGACTGAAACAATGCAAGAAGAACATAGTTAGGGGACAAAAGATGACATCTAACACGAAAATCACCGAGTAGAAACTTGTCAGATATAGATACCAACTCTAATGACCGTGACATGTATTTTGGATTAAAGTGGCCTAATCTGTTAGACAAGTCTAATGTTCAACTCATGTTGTGCCTCTAAGTTGTGAAACTGAGCTTCAGTGCTTCAATTGTCCTATTTGATCCACAATCCTTAATCGACTTGTAGTGCCCTGAAGGGTTTTCACCATCAAGCCTCTCTCATTTTGCTCTTTCTCTCAACTCACCGTCGCCTTACGGTGCCCATGAGGGTTTTCACCGATAAGACTCTCTCATTTTATCATTTTCTCTCTTTGTGTTGAGAACAAAGTATTACCCATAATACAAGAAGATCAGACTTTTACCACACACTTTATTTGACATCCTCAAAGATTAGTCGGAAGGTCTTTCTTTCGACCGTAATGTAGGATTTCGGACATAGTTAGAAAGAAAGGGTGGCATGAAGGCTAAAAAATATTTAAGATGAAAGGGTTCAAAATTACAACTTTTGGAATCAGGTTTTTTGGCAAAATTAAAACCTCTGCCCCAGTTTCTTGGAGTTTGGGGAATTTTTATTTCTTAGGATTTCTAAGAAAAACTGCCCCACTCTTGACTTCGGGGGATTATGCAATACTTTATTTAGTGTGACCGAACCGTAAGGCTGCCTACGTATCTTGAGGTGACAAGAATCAGGTCAAACGTAGTTCAAACGACAAAGTTGTTTTTTGTTTTTTTTTTCTTTTCCTTTTCTTTTTTTTGTCTCTTTTTTGTCTCTTTTCTTTTTTTCTCTTTTTTTTGTATTCCTTTTCTTCTTTCTATTTTCTATTTTCTTTTCTAGTTCCTAACTCTACTTCTGATTCCAAAGAGGGATATATGGAACAAAGCAAATTAAGGCTCAAAAGGGGTAGCAAAAGATAAAAGTGTTTGGGGTAGCAGAATAAAATGCCTTCGTCATACCAAACTTTAGAAATACCAAGTAAAAACGTGCAATCGAAGATAAACAAAGAAATCATGTGCAATATCTATTGATGGCATCAACATAAACAGAAAGTGCCGATGGGCAATACCTTTGTCCCAATGAATGATCTTTGTCAATTAGAAACAGACTTGACTCATCTTGATGTGGAAGAATGCATTTCAGCACTGACTGATTTACCTCAAACTGCTTGAGAGACATTTCCTTGTTGTATTCTCTTATCAACCACTTGATTTCCCAAACTTATTGCCTCAGTTTCACTCAATTCAATGTTTGGGTCATCTCAAAATGCGTGAATCTTTAATCTTTTTCCTCAAACGCATCCTTTTATCATATTCAAAATTGTGCCATTGCTTCATGATTAGACTAACTTTCAAGATCAGGCTGAGAATTATGTGTGCATGTCATGTCACTAGAGTCGGCATGAAAAGAACTATAAAAGGAAGAATGACCTAAACAAAAGCTGACTAGAACTAACAGAAAATAGGAGAGTGTATTAGACAGATGATGAAAAGGGTTTGAACAAGACAAGCAAAATAGACATGGGTTACAACCCTGGAACAATCCTAAATAACACTAGACGAGTTACTACAACTAAACGATCTAGGCTAAATAAGAAGAAGAAAGGTTTGAGCCACAAGACAATGTCCGGATTACAACCCTGAAATAACCCGAACAACAGAAATGACAACCAAAATAAACCACCAAAACTCCTCCCTGGCTAGCCAAGAAAGGAGTGTCTTTCCAATCACCAAGCCTGACATCTTAGCCACTGGGCTGCACATTAAAATTACTAGGACCTTCACCAATTTCCATCACATTGACCTTAGCAAATAGCTTTTGGGTCCCTTTTGCCAACTCATCCTTAAGATCAACCTCTGGAACCGAGACTGATAGCGCTGAAAACTTTGCGGTAAATGGCCCTCCAAGGGATTCAGGACAGTTCTCATATTCCTTTTCCACACAAGTCATGTCCACCATATGCGTCTCATTATGAACAGGCAATGGACTTTGTCTAGTATCTGCTGCATTTGGATTTTGCACGGTAATGTCACCTGCATCAATAAGCTTCTAGACTGCTCTTTTCAGATGCCAACACTTTTCTATGTCGTGTCTCGGGGATTAGAGCAATATGCACACCTTTGAGAAAAATCAAAATTCTTTGGAAAGTGTTTCGACATTTTTATATGAATCGGCTTCAACATGTCCAATTGCCTCAACCTTTGGAACAAACTGACATATGATTCTCCAATAGGAGTGAAAGACCTTTCTCTCTGCTATTGCCTTCTCATTTTGTACTCCGGCCTTGGTTGGAACCTCTTTCGGGTTGGGGGTTGATATGCTTGTAGAGGTGAATAAGACATTTATGGTGGCGATGCAAGCCGTTGCGGGTTTTGTGAGTGTGGAGCATATGGAGGTGCATTGTGGATGGAGTACTAGGGAGGTGAGGTATGACTTTGGGGATTTTGTGGAGGAAAGTAGCATTGGAGAGGATTATCCGGAGTACGAGGATATTCATGGGGTCGCTATTGAGGTTGAAATCATTTAGCATGAATGTCCACTGGATTCTGTCATTGGCTGGGCTCGACAACATCTTTTCTATCAATTGGAGGACTGATCCCAGTAACTTGTTCGTTCCATTTGAACCAAAACTCCCTAAAACCTTCCTTGGGTCTCTTTCCTTGGGCATCGGGGACTTTGAACACAGTCTCGCCAGAGGATCGAGGAAGAGTAGCAGGTGGAGGAGCTACTAAAATAGGAGCAAATGTCGGAGCAGGGTATGAGGTTGTTTTGGCTGGTGGAGCATGAAAAGTTTGGGAGGAAGTGCCTTGGTAATTGTGGTATAGGGTAAAGCCTGGTGCATGTTGAGGGGAAAGATCAACGGTATTGGGCATCTGGACTTGGGACAGTGGTGGAATAGAGGCATGGTTTTCTGTATAGTTGGTAGGGAATGAATGTGGATGATGCCCCCTAATCCAAGACTAATACATTTCTGCCATCTGTTGTTTCAACCTTTGGACCTCCTTTTTCAATTCAGATTCCAACTTCTCAATCTCCCTCGACGGGTCAATAACTCTTGTGTCCAAGTTTTTGCCAGCCATGGTTTCCTTACTTTTTGACCTTGTGTTGTATGGATAAATTACCAAAGTGCCACAAACTAACCACCCTCTGTTATAATAAAAGTAACAAAGAGGAGCAAAACAAAGCCAACATGTTAGCGTTAGGACATTTATCAGATAGAAATATCACATTGCGTGCAATGCCCCTAGCAACAATTAACGGTTCTAGAATCGCTCCGAGGGTCACAAGGTCATTTAGCATCATCCCAATATGCTCATTTCAATCTTCTCTTTTCTTTCCTCTCATTTCTTTCTGATTATCGCTCTTTTCTTTCATCCCGCAGTTTCCTCTCATTTTCACATCCCACAATTTCATCTTCTTTTTTGACTTTACTTTTTTTCTCTTTTCTCTTTTTTTTCTTCTTTTTTTCAATAATGATTCGATCGAACCCTATGTAGGTTGCCTACATATCATGTCCCTCATGAATCAGATCAAGCGTAGTTCTGAAAAAAGTAATGGACAAATAAACTAAAAATAAAAATCTTTTTGGATTTTTCATTTATAATTTTTTTTGATTTTTCAAATACAAAACAGGAAGTACTATAACAAAAGACTGGAAAATCTTAACTAGATTGACAGACTCGATTTTTCTGTACAAGACTAAAAATTAAAAGACAACATAAGATAGACTAAAAAATAAAAGTTTCCTCAAGCAGCTTGTGCATGCAATGGTCTTGACTAGAATGGTCTTGGAATACTTGTCATGCTCAAATTCTAGCAAATTGATATATACCTGAATGGAAAAAATAAGATCAAATAGAGTTAGTGACTCAAGACACATGTGGCGCCACGCCTCCTATTGAACACATGCAAGACAAGATTGTGCTACTATTGCAAAATTAACCTATGTGGCCAAGGATGGCTATTAGCACAAACTCAACAAATGTGACATAAAAGACATGAGAATACCTCAATAAGGCTTAAATGAATTCAACTCCCAATAATCATGGCCCAAAATCAATTTGCAGAAACGACCCATTTTGCAAAAACGGCTGATATGGCCAGAAGTGACTAAAGATGCAAACTCAATAGGACGGACCTTAAAGTAGTATGACACCTAGTTGTGGACTCAAGATTCTAAGACATGGATAATTGGACCACTTTTTGCGAAAATGACCTCATTTGCAAGAATGGCCGATGAGGCCAAAAGTGGCTAAACATACAAGATTTGGCTAGGACCCCGCAAAGCCAAGAACCTAAGACTTACTAGGAAGACCGGACCCTATGTGGGTTGCCTATGTATCCCACCCCGGAAGACGAGAATCAGGTTCGCGTAGTTCGGGAAGGTTGGACATGGAAGAAAGCCTTTAAAATGCGACTAATTTGGAAAAACCATATTTTTGGTCTTTTTGAAAAAATGATGAAAAATGTAAAATCTTTTTGGATTTTCTTTTTCATTTTTTTTGAATTTTTGGAAAATAATGGAAAAGTGTAAAATCTTTTTGAATTTTTCATTTTCATTTTTTTTTGATTTTTTTGAAAAATAATGGGAAAGTGCAAAATCTTTTTGGATTTTTCTTCATTTTCATTTTTTTGTCTTTTCTTGAAAAAGTTGTAAAAGAAAAATATAATTGGGCCCTACTTGCTTCATTTTCACCCTTCTTTCCCAAACAATGGTCCGCCAAATGACCTTTTACCCCCAAAGATGCAAAATGCATCATATTGGGATGATTGAATGTCTTTTTGGGCCACGGGCCCATTTTGACAAAATTTGAATAGGCTTCCTATAAAGGGACACGGTACCGGGGACAGAGCCCTGCTAGGTGTAAATGGAATGATGCAAATAAAAGAGACCTAAAGGCTGACCTAAGTTTGGGGTTCACTAACAAGGCAATTCGAGGGAGCGTATGATCGATGGTGGCTGCTCAAGCTTTCCACCCACTCCATATGTCCGACGGCCCCCCTCCTAAAGTAAGGGTGACTCAACAAAGAGTTCGTGCACGCGACGCGTACTCCGAGACTTGTTTCAGAAAGAAGACCCATGGTTATGCAAATGATGACAGTTTATAAAGCAGTAACACATTACGAAAAAATTGTAAACAAATAAGCAGCTAGAAAATAATAAAAGACATAAACAAAATAAAAATCAAATAAAGCAAACAAAACACATAAAAACCTCAACCTAATATCCTAAAAGCCAACAAGATCAAGTACTAGCTCGAACCTGCAACACCCCAGCGGAGTCGCCAGAGATGTCACACCCTTTTTTTTTTTAAAAAACCTCACTTAACCCTCTTAAAATATAAAAGGATTTAGTAAAGCTTGAAAAGGGTTTTCCAATATTGAAAGTGACAAAAATTCGTTTCAAAAGGATTAACTCAAAGTCGCCACCTGGCATTGATTTCGGTGTGCCAGGTCAACGTTTTTAAAATAATTTTTCCTTTCAAAACACTTTGAACTCTAAAACTAGGTCTACACCAGAGATTTGGATAAGGGGGTTTATTTGACTCGGGGAGAAGGTGCTATCCACTCCCCAAGTCCCGTGAAAGTCACGGTTGCGTATTCGATCTAGTTGGCTTTTAAAATATTCAAATTGAGGTATAACTAAACACAGAAAAGAAAAACAAACACACAAGAGGCTCGAGGTCGTCCCCACCTAATAAAATAAAAATAAAAATAAAAATAAAAGCTATCCTACATTGTAATTCCTCCACAATGTTCGTCATGACCTCCAAATACATGATACTTCGGAGCATACCCCGGATAAAAATATATTACAAATTCTTCGGTGCATTCCTCAGATAGATTTAACTACGAGAAACGACCTCTTGCCTCAAAATTAAAAGCAAACAAATAGAAAAATGCTAAGATTGCCTACCCAAATATGGTCGGCCTAAGCATGCTACTAGCGGGTAATGGAAATTATAATAAAATAAAATAAAATAAAACTAAAATAAAATTAGTCCATGCTCATTTTTCTTCAACTTCTTGTTTCATAGTTTAGACCGAGCCCGATTCCTAAAGCACGCGAACAATGTTTAATCTCTAACGGGATTCGATCTTACCAACTTCCCACGACCAAGTACTCCCTAAAGAGAAACGTACACGATAATATGAACACAAACATTCAACATATGAAGCACATGAACAAGCGAATTCTATTCATGTATCATGTACACATCAAACTTAAATTACTCAAAATGTACTTAACAGTCTCATGATATTCAAGTCACGAACGAAAGCAATCAGATCATCAGTAGGAACTTAAGAAAAATCAAGCACCTCAAATTCATGTTCAATACTGTAATAAAATAAGAGAAAGAGCAAGGATATGAACCTAAATGCGAGCAACTTTTGATTTAATATGTTCAAGAACGAAAACAGGCAGACCGACATTGGAATTTTAAAGTGCGACAGAAGACGAATAGGAAAACAACAATCAAAACCGGAACCGTGAACCTCGACTCCGAATCACACTCAAAACCACTCCGGACAACGTCGATTTCAATAACCTTAGCTTGACTCCATAGTCTAAATTTTCCTTGTTCTCACTGTTTTTATGGAGCTCAAGGGTGTGCGGCAATCTGCTGGTTCTCCCTCTCTTATCCCATTCTCCCTCACTCTGTTTCTGGGTGTGCGTGTGTTGTTGAGGGAGTTCCGAAGAAGACGAATAGGCGGCTGTGTGTATCTAGGTTCGAAAAAGAAAGAGAAGCTGAAAGGTCTTTGGTCGATAAGGTGGATAAGGAGCTGTTGGTGGCTGACGACGGTTCTGGGAGTGGTGGGGTCTGGTTGTTGGGTGTTGCGGCTGTTTTCCGGCAGGTTCAGGCTAGCCGGCAACTTAGGGGTCTAGGGTTATTCGAGTTGGAGAAGAAGATAATGAGGCTGTTGTTGGTTTGTGTTCTAGAGGAGATGGTCGCTGGTGTCGGAGAAGGTGACGGCTGGGCGTGGAAGAGACGGAGGTGGGAGCTGGAAGCACCCGACGGCTGCTGTCTAATGGTGGGCGTTTGGAGTTGGAGGTCTAGGGTTTATGCGGGTAAGGCGGCGGCGGCTGGCTGACAGATGGTTGCTCTAGGTCTCTTGGGTTTTAGGTTTTTGCTCCATTATTGTCTTGTTCTAAGGTTCATGAGGAAGAAGATGGTCTTAGGGTTTGTTTTTTGTTTTGTCTCTTGTCCATGAAGAAGATGAAGTCCCTTCTAGGGTTTTTAGTCTTGTCTTTTGTTCAAAAAATGAGAGACAAATCTGATGGGTTTGGGTATGGGTATGGGTAAGGTATTTTGGCTTATGGGTTAGAGATTGGGGTGGTGTAACTTGGGCCTCTTGCAATAATTCCATTTGGGCTCAAAAATCCTACAAAATTGGCTAAGAAAAATTCTAAAAATCTAATTTACTTCAAAAAATACTTATAAGAAGATATAAACTAACTGTTAATTGATTTTAATAAACCATTAATATTAAAATAAAAGCTAAAATTGAAAGTTGAAACTATTTTTGGCATTTTCAAGGATTATATTAAAATAAAAATAGGCTTAAAGTAATATATCCTCCTAAAAATATCTAATACGCGAATTAAGTAGAGAAATATGGAACTATTTTCGTAATTTTCAATTTTTGTTCTTAAAATAATGTAAAAGAGTCAAAATTAGTTGAAATAACTATATTACGCCTAAATTAAATATTTTACGCTAAAATGGGTGAAATTTCGAGGAGGGTCAAAAATCATATGTCTACATTAGTGTTGTGTTCAATAGACACATTTTGCACATACATCCACGGATTATTTGATATTATTAATCACTTGCTTGGTATTATTTTTCAATCTCGGTATAATTAATACGCGTATTAGTTATACACCCTATTTAGCTTTATCCTATGTATAACTAATACATAGCAAACCATGGCATTAGTAACACAATGACTTAATACAAGGATAAACATGTATACACCCATATGCAATGCATGTTATTTTTGGAACACCAAATCAAGCAGTGGATAAGAAATAATTACAGCATTACAAATACACCATACTTAATACTATTCTTATACACCCTACCAAATGCCCTCAATTGTCTAATAGGCACACCCTTTAGTTAATGTGTCTAAATGAAAATAATGGCCAAAAAGAAACCTACGAATGATAGATTTGTTTATTACACATAAAATTTTCTACTTTTAAATATAATTTGTTTAAAAGATCTATCACAATTTGTGGTTTATGGTTGATTCTTTAACAACTCAAACCAAATTGAATTAATTGCAACAATCATAGACTCAAAATTAAAAAAATCTGTGAGCAGTAGAACATGAGTTGTAATTTGTAACTTTGTACTAATTAATGATTGTGAACAGCGTGTGCTGTTGCTACTATGGTCAATATATAAATGTCTAAAATTTTACCCTATGAAAGTCCTTTCCTTATTTCATTATGTAACGTAATTATTATATGTTCTTTTTTTATGTATTTAAAACGTTTTTTAGCAAACAGAAAATATATATATTAATAACTAAAGAGCGTTCAGTACATGATTATCATAAGATGTGTCACAAATGACACATTAGTTCCCTAAGCTTGCCAACAGTTGGCAATCTTCAAAAGATAGTAATTTTTCATCATTAGTAAGTTCAAGTCTTTCCCTATCCATAAAACATATTACATCACTTGGAGGTCTAATAAATTTTTTTTTATTGCTCCCTGATCATTATTTCTTCCAGCTGGTCCAAAAACTTGACTTCCCATATTCAGACACTTTTTTGCTAGTTGATGAGCTTTCCTATTCCCCTGCCTGAAGGTGTGTTGGAGGATAACCTTCTGCTGGTACATTAACCACCTGCAATCATTCACAACCTTATTAAATAAATTATTACCTTTATGTATTACCTGGATTACCTCTGTGCAATCTGTCTTTATTTCAAGTGGGAATAGATTCCAATCCATTGCTGTTTTGAGACTTTCTCTTAGGGATTTCAATTCTGCTGCTAGTGAACCATTTGCATGAGCCGATTTTGTAAAACCAATCACCCAATTACCATTGGCATTCCTGAAAATACCACCCAAGCCACAACTTTGGTTATAGTTATTGAAATTGACATCAACGTTTAGGTTAAACCAACCCTTTGGAGGTTTATGCCAATTGATATTAATGAGCAATTTCGGAGGGTTTATAGAGAGTTTTTCCGTGAGTAATTTGAATTCTATATCCCTCTTCATAATAAGAGAATCATTGATAGGGTTAGTAGTGTTATTATGGTTATTATTATTTCTATTTATCCAAATGTGCCAAATGATAAAAGGAAAAATAAGAGTTCCAGTTTAAGTATATGTTTTTAAGAGGATAGTTAAGGTCTCTTACTTGGATAAGCCATTGGTTACCATTTAAACTATTGTGGTTTTGCCATCGAAGGCAAGCCCAGAATTTTTTGACGGTTTTGCATTCTAGGAAAATATATTTTATGGATTCTTCATTAGGACATTTATAGATGGGACAGTAAAGGTAAATGTTTAGCCCAATCTATGAAAGGTATTTCCTGTATGGGATTCGATCATGAAGACATTGCCTTAAAAAATATTTTATTTTATTGGGGCAGTCTAGTTTCCAAATCCAGTCAAATTCTAAGTCAGTGTTTTTTGGTGTTTCTAGAAGAGTATAACAAGACCTAATAGTGAACACACCCTTTTTGTTGAGAGACCAAATAGGTAAATCATTAGAGGGGCCCTTGAGACGAATTTTGATCTTTGTGATATTAGCTAATAGTCCCGGAGGAAGAGGAAAGGATAGGCCATCCAAGTTCCAATTGCAACCATCGAAGATATCTCTAATTTTTGTCATAGTATCCCTAGTGGAGGGTGGTCCTATCATACTTTGTCTTAGGTTATCAAATTTAGGGATCTAATTTGTTTCCCATATGTTAAGATTGGAGTGAAGGTGGGGGGACCATATTATACCCTTAGAGCAAATTTTCCAACATTTGCAAATACTTTTCCAAACGAAGGAACACCTATTCATTATGGTACTAATACAATAGTATGAAATGATAAGCTTGGCCCAAGGGATTGTGGAATTTGTAAGAAGTCTCCAACTTAGGCTAGCTAAGGTGCACAAATTTTTATTCAAAGCACTATGGATACCTAAGCCACCATTAGGTTTAGACTGGCAAATGGTAGACCAGTTGACTAGGTGAATTTTCATTTTTTCTATTGAGCTACCCCATATAAAGTCTCTTTGTACTTTGTCAATTTCTTTTAGGGTTTGCTTGGGAAGAAGGGTGTATTGCATGTAGTGGTTGGGTATGCAATTTAGGCATGATGTTGCAAGGGTTGTTCTTCGTACGAGATTAAAGAACTTCATTTTCCAGGAGACAAGTTTGGTTCTCATCTTGTCAATTAGGAATTGATAGTCCCTAGGCTTTGGACTATGGTTTAAGATAGGAAAACCTAGGTAGGTGCCAAAATTAGTACCTTTTTTGATACGTAAAATAGTGGTAATATCTCTAATGAGAGTATGATTATAATTTTGGGAGAAGAGTATTTTTGATTTTGTAATATTGATACATTGACCTGATAGGGAAAAAAATTGGTCAAGCCCATATTTAATTGCTGGACATGATTTATCATTTGCTTTAGCCATTAGAGTAAGATCGTCTGCAATAATAAACGAGAGATTTTTGGGCATCTATTTCCTAAGGATATGTGATCCCAATTTTTAGTATCCACTTGGTGCTTTATGTATCTAGTGAGCATTTCCAACAGAGAATAAAGATATATGGAGAAATGGGGTCTCCTTGTCTTATTCCCCTACTTGGCTCAAAATAATTTGTGACAAATCCGTTTACTAAAATTGCTACACTACTAGTTGAGAGCTCAGTAACAATTTAGAAAATTTGGATGAGAATTTAAAGTAGTCAAGAGTGTGACGAACAAAAGACCATTCTAAATGATCGAAGGCCTTTTCTAGATCAATTTTTAGAATCATGTGGCTCTGCTTTCCTTTTAATTTATTAAATTTAGAAACCAATTCCTGGATGATGATGACATTATCAAACACTCTTCTATTTTTCATGAAGCTAGCCTGATATAGACTGATCAATTAATCGAGGAACGGTTTAAGACGGTTTGCAAGGATCTTAGTAATTAGCTTGTAGATAGTGTTGCATAAACCAATAGGCCTGAAGTTTTAATGTTGTTGGCTTTGTGGATTTTAGGAATAAGGCAGAGAAAGGTTTTGTTAATTTCAGAAGGGATTTCTTGGTTGTTGAAAATGTCATGACAAAGGTTACAAACTGATTGACCTATGTGATTCCGATATTTTTGGAAGAAAAAAGGATGTAGACCATCAGGACCAGGAGATTTAAAGGGTTTGAACGAAAAAATAGCTCTTTTAATTTCAGAGTCTAGAAGGGGGTATCTAGATTGCCTAGGTTGATTTTATTACAATTAAAATGATGATTTAGGGGGTTAGCCCAGCTAGTTTGTGAGTGATAAGTGGTAAAAGTAGAGGTAAAATAATTATGAACATGAGACATAATCAGATTATGATCATTAATCCAATTACCAGCATCATCTTTGAAGAAATTAATTTTGTTTCTTCTTTTCCTATTGGCGACTGAGACATGGAAGAAATTTGTCTTTGTGTCTCCTTCATTTAGCCACAAGACTCTGGACCTTAGTTTCCAATAATCTTCCTCAACTTTTAGAATGTCATTGTATTCATTTTTAAGATCTAATTTTAAATTACGAAGGAAAGTACTAGTAGTATAACTATTGGATGTTTGGATACCTTGGAGTCTAGCTAGTAATTTTCTCTTCCTTCCCATAATATTACCAAATGTGCTGTTTTTCCAGGTTTTAATTTTTCCACAAAGTTAAGGCTGGCTTTGAAGTAGTCACTACCATACCAATTATTTTTCACTATAGTCTGAAATTCTGGATGTTTACACCAAAAAGTCTCTAGTCTAAAAGGTATTTTATGAAGAGACCTATTTTTAGGAATCAATTCTATAAGAATAGGGTTATGGTCAGAGTGGCTTCTAGGCAGGTGGATTATTAAGCTTTTAGGGAAGAGTTCAATTCACTCCTCATTTCCAAAAACTTTATCTAATCTTTCCATTATAAGACCTTTTTTATTATTCCTGTTGTTTGTCCAAGTGTATTTACTACCTTTAAAGCCTAGATCGAGAAAGTTACACTTATTGATTTTTGACCATAAGTACCTAGCTCTACTATCCTTAATAAGTTTACCACCGAATTTTTTACTAGCGTCTAGAATATCATTAAAGTCACCTCCTACTAGCCAAGGCCCTTTATAAGAGTTGCTAATATTTTCTAGATGCTCCCACATTATATTTCTATTGTAGACACAAGTACTAGCATATATAGAAGTAAAAGGCCAAGGTTTACATATAGGAAGTACCTATATGGTTGCATGTATTTCCTGATTCCTATGTACTGCATTTTGAACATTGATTACTTCATCATTCCACATCATGACCATGCCTCCTAACTTACCCTCCGAAGGAAATTCAATCATCTCCGTGAACCCAAAGTCATTAAGCAAGGCTGCACGGTTAACCATTCTAGTTTCCAACAGTGTCACCTTGCAGGGCCTATGAGTATCAATCATTTCCCTAAAATTTCTCCTGAAATTTTCCTTGTTCCCTCCCCTTATATTCCAAATTATAAAATTTGTAGGACGGTTCATTGATAGATTAACATCTGGATTTGGCCTCTCTCCGTTCTCCCTTACCCTCAAAAGGACAAGGTTTCTTCTCATCGAAGGTACTAGGATCATCGCTTTGTTGCCCATTGTTGGATTGTGTGGTGGACATATGTCCATCGAGCACTTGTATAGGGCTAACGTGCAACTGATCACATGACTCTTCTCGTGCCTCTACGTGAAGAGAATTTTTTTTATTCTGTCTAGTTTTGAGAGTTCTAGGACTTACCCTAAGTTTAGGTTTAGAGGGACATCATCCTCCTTCATTTTTGCTTCTACTGAACCGGTTATCTGGTCTGCTTGGTGATGTTGTGGAGATACTAGAGGGGGTACCGGTGAGTTTGGAATCTCCTGGTTCCCCTGGTTGATGTCCCAAGGAAGAAAGATAGGATTGAGATGGGTGTACATCTCCTAGGGGAAGAAGGGAAGGTCCAAGGGAGCATTTTGAGGGTTTATGGGATTGAACTGGGGTGGCATACTTCATTGCTCTCTCATTACCTGAGCCATTTGAAGGTTTAATGATGGTGCCATTGGTTGAATGATGTTGTTTGGCCAAACTTGGCTTAGATAGTTGTTTATGGTTAACCTCATTCCTTCCGTTATGAGTTATGCTAGATATTGGGTGTTGTAGAGGATTACTATTGCCTCTTGACCGTTGATTAGGACCGTGAAGGATATTGCATGGCCCATGAGTCCTAGCTCCATCTAATTGGTAGGATGATAGTCTTGCGTTTGAGGGGGTTGGGCATAAATTATCCGAGGGTGTTCCTGAGGGTGAAGGGGTGGAATGTTTTCCATGTTGAGAGGTATGGGTTGGCGTATAATTTGAATTAGACGGTTCCTCCTTCGTAGGGATGATGGAATCCTTTGCATTTTGGATATGATAAGGAGTATTTATGAACTAAGAATAGGCGTGGTGATGATGTTAATGGAGTGGAGGGGCGGATTGGTGGGAAAATCAATGATTGAGCATTCCAGTTTTGTGTCTTTTAGTTTCTCAATGTCTTGATATATAAGACTATTGAGTACTTCTTTTTGGTTTTCTAAGGGTGTGTCCATTTGGCTTCCCTTTTCTTCTTCCATTGCCATTTGGCCAACATGTCGTGGGATGGTTAATTTGCCAAATCTTAAGGAAGGATTTTGTTGAGATCCTTCGGATAACACTAGATTTTGGAAAGATTTTTGCTTTAGAGGGGGTTTAGGGTAGTAGGGGTATGATTATTAGGAGGGTTAGTAGTGTCCATTAAGGTACTATTTTGCATGGCATTGTTTGTATCTAAAATGGTAGAATAATTTGATGCCACGTTGGAGTCACTCATACAAATGTCATTTTCTCCAAAGGCCAAGTCATCACTTAATTGAATAAATTTATTATTACAAAGAAAATTAATATTAGCCATAGTGGTTTTTGGAGAAACCGTTTGCTTATTGTCTAAGAAGTGGTTTTTGGCTACACTAGTGGTTTGATCCTTAGTAATGATTGGTTGAGTATTAGCTTTTGAGGGTAGATTAGAAGTGAGATAATCTTTAGATTTATATTGAAGCATTTTAGTATTCAAATACTTACCTGTATTAGCATTGAACAATTTAACCGATATACCTGGACCATTACTGCCTTTTGCTTGGGTGTTGATAGGTTGAGATGGATTTTTCTATCTTGATTTCTTCTCTTGTTGAATGAAACAGTTATCCATTCTGCTTCAGTATCTCCCTTTGTATCTGTAGGTTGATGTTCTTGTCCTGCATGGTGAGGATCATTACTTTGTTTCTTGATATAGTTGCATTGTCTCATTGTATGACCAAATCGATCACAAATTTTTACAAAACAAATCTTCCCCTTCATAATGAATGTATTGCTTGTGGTGTCCAACAAATAGGTAGGGTTGGACTGGGATTTCTAGAGGAATTTCAACACAAATCCTTGCATATCGACCTCTTAGGATTGTTGATGTGCATGTGTCTATTTTTAGTAGGCGTCCTATTGTATTTCCAATTTTTCTAGGATTTTACCATCGTAAAATTCCATTGGCAATTAAAGGAGCCTAATCCATACAACGAAGGTAGTTAATTTTTATTTTTAGCCACAAAGTTTGGTTTCTATCTGCAGATGGACAGAAAATGGCCATTTATGAACCATGGACCTGGATGGATAGCTTTGCCCATGTTTTCCTTCTTCTTGAATTTGATGATATAATAGTCTTCTTCAAGATCAATTAGTGAGAAATCTTCCATTGGATTCCATTGATCTTGAATTTTCCTCTTTAGATAATGATGTATCATACGTTTTCCTACTAGTTTGATTATGATAGAATATTTCCATGGTTCATAGATACATTGTCTATCTTCCGTGGAGAGGGAAAGTTTTATAAAACCTCTTGTGCTATCTTCTGGATCATGCACAAACTCCTTTTGTTCTATTGAGTTTGTTGTGTAGACCATATCTTCCTATTCTATTGTAGGAGAAAAATCCATTGGATTTGACTCCAACAATTTGTCTTTGAAGGATGGAAACTTTTCCAAATCATTTTGCAACGGGTTGTGATGAACTATGTCAGGTGGTTTTGGAGGGATATTGTTTTGGTTTTCAAAGGGTTGGGAGTTCATCTTAGAGAGAGAGTTTGATAAAAATGTCTTATTTAAAACGTTAAAATTAACTAAAGATGGATAACATTACATTTGGAAGTGATAAATGATAATTTGTACGCAAGGCCAAAAATTACTGTGACGACCCGACCAGTCGTCTCATGAGTTACCACTTCTTTTCCCTCATTTTCTGCTTCTTTATGCTTCATTATCTGTGTATGGTGTGATCGAGTTGATTTGGATTGGTTTTGGTAGGAAATGAGACACTTAGTCTCTTTAAGGAAGGTTTGATTTGGAAAAGTCAACAAGATGTTGACTTACACGTTAGAGGGCTCGGATGTGATTTCCGGTGATTCTGTTAGCTTCGGGGGATGATTTTTTACTTAGGAGCGCGATCGGAAGTAGTTTTGGAGGTCCGGTGTAGAAATTAGATTGTTTTGGCAAAGTTAGTAGTTTGGCGATTTCCGGTTGATATGTGAGATTTTGATCCGAGGATTGGAATGGAATTCCGAGAGTTTTAATAACTTTGTTAGGTGATTTGGGATGTGTGTGCAAAATTTCAGGTTATTCGGAGGTGATTTGGTTAGATTTTTTATCGAATGCGTATTTCGAAAGTTTTAGAACTTAGGCTTGAATTTGATGTAATTTGATGGTTTTGGTGTTGTTTGAGGTATTTTGATGATTGGAACAAGTTTGGATGATGTTTTAGGATATGTTGGTGCTTTTGGTTGAGGTCCCGGGGGCCTCGGGGTGATTTCGGATGGCTAACGGGAAGTTTTGGACTTGGAAAATATGCAGAAAATGCAGCAGCAGGTGCAGGCCTATTTTGGCCTTCGCGTTCGCGTGGTTGGGGCCGCCTTCACAAAGAAGGAAGTTGGGGTCACTGAGAATTGTGCTTCGTGTTCGCGTTTGGTCTCTCGCATTCGCGGAGGGTAAGTTTCTTGAGCTTCGCATTCGCGGGGAGTTATTCGCGTTCGCGTAGGAGGCCCTGGGGGTTCCGTGTGTTTTGTGCATCGCGTTCGCGACCAAGGGCATTGCAACCGCGTAGTTGAGGCTGGGAAAGCATCGCGTTCGCGGGCGATCAGATGCGTTCACGAAGGGTGAATTTGGTCCAGGAAAGTTTTGTTCATCGCGAACGCGAGAAGGCCCTCACGTTCGCATAGAAGGAATCGTTAGATGGATAGAAGGGTTTTTAAACATTTTATTCCGCGAGCTAAGTCATTTTTTCCTCCATTTTTGGACATTTTAAGAGCTCTTTGGGAGAAATTGAAGAGGGATTCGAAGAGGATTGATTGGAGGTAAGTTCTATGAACTAAAAACATGATTTAATTGTGAAATCTACCTAGAAATTCTTGAAAACTTAGCTAAAAGGGGAAGAACTAGGGTTTCGGTTTTTGAATTTTAAATTGGCATTTGAGGGAGCATTTGTGCTCGGATTTGAGAGTTTTTGATATGTATGGACTCATGGCGAGATAAGAAACCCGTTGATTTGAAAATTTCTGAGTTTCGAGAAGTGGGTCCGAGGCTCGGGTTTTGCCAATTTCGGGATCTTTGATATTTTTCGATTGTTTTCGATTGGGTTTTATTACCTTATCATATTGTGACGTATTCGTTCTGGTTTTGATCAGACTCGACGCGCGAGGAGGCCAATTTTAGAGGCAAGGGCATAGTGAGCTAGAGCTTTGGCCGGTTTGAGGTGAGTAATGATTGTAATTGATGTCCTGAGGGTTTGAAACCTCGGATTTGCACAACGTAGTGCTATGTTGAGATGAGACATGCGTTTGATCATGAGCGCGGGGTCATTTACTATTGGGGATTGTGACTTGGTCCATCCCGATTGATGCTCTTACCGTGTTTTGACTGAGACTTACTCATTATCATTATGATCTGGGTTGGTTGCCATGTTTGGGGCCTTGTGCCGATTTGTAGAACCCTTAGAGGCATTTTGATTGACCTTCCTCACTCTATTTGTTAAAAATCATAACCTCAGTCATGTTTCTAGCTGTTCTAAATGATTTGAACTGATTTTTATCATTCTAATTTAAATGAAAGGAATATGTGGGCTGAGATCCCTACCTTCTATTATTGTGCCTGGGAGGCTGTAAGTATAATGATTGAGAGGGGTCGGGGACCCAACAGTGAGGATATTATATATGTTATGGATTGGAATGCGCGCCGCAGTAATACTTATATGGACCGGGCTGCACACCGCAACGATATAGCTCTTGGGCTGTAGGATCCCCTCCGGAGTCTGCACATCCCCAGTGAGCGTAGTCGACTATTTATTTGGATCGGGCTGTGCACCACAGTGATGTACGGATCGGGCTACATGCCGCAACAGTTATTTTGAGTTCGGTTAATTACTTGATAAGCTACCGGTTTTACCTGATTTAAAAGATGTTATTTGACTTCTTCATTATTTACTGCTTTAAGTTGATTTACTGCTTTGATATAAAACTACGTAGTGCTTTCTTGTGTTTTCATATTGTCAGACATTTTGTTATGATTATTACTCACTGGGTTGGAGTACTCACATTACTCCTTGCACCGTGTGTGCAGATCCAGGTTTCCCTGAGGTGTAGTGCGAGCCTTCCAGCTGTTCAGTTCCCACTGGAGTTATCGAGGTAGCTACATGACGTTCGCAAACCCGATGTTCTCTCTCTATCTTTTACATTTTAGTATTCTAGACATATCTCTATATTAGGCTGTTGAAATCTTGTATTAGAGGCTCAGACTTGTGACACCGGATCATTGGGCTTTTGTGGAGATATTGTTATGACTTTTTCGCATATTTCATACACTGTTCAGACTTCTATTGATGTTAACTTGGCATTTAACTCTGGTAATTGATAATGAATTCTATATAAAGGGGTTGTGAGTGTAATTGGTCGGGCTTGCCTAGCAGTGTGTTGGGCGCCATCACGACCGGGGATTTGGGGTCGTGACAAGTTGGTATCAGAGCCTAGGTTACATAGGTCTCGCAAGTCATGGGCCGGTTTAGTAGAGTCTCGCGGATCGGTACGGAGACATCTGTATTTATCCTCGAGAAGCTGCAAAACCTTTAGGGAAAACTTCATATTCTTGAAATTCTTGTCGTGCGTCTTTGTTAATCCGTGAACTAAACTTCTGTATTCTATTCTCTCATAGATGGCGAGGATTCGTGCTACCGGACGAGGCGGACGACTACCAGTACCACCCACTGAGGCCACCAGAGGTCGTGGACGCGGTCGTGGTTGTGGTAGAGGTAGAGCAGCGAGGTCAGCACCTATTGATCCACCAGTTGCCCTAGCTCCGGATCAAGCTCCAGCAACGGTACCAGTTCAGGAACCGGTAGTGCCTATCGTGATTCCGGGTCTACAGGAGACGTTGGCTCAGATCTTGACAGTTTGCACTGGCCTAGCTTAGGCAGTTTCAGCTACCACAACAGCGGCTACTTCATAGGCCGGAGGAGGCAATCAGACCCCCACTGCTCGTACACCTGAGCAGGTAGTTCAGGGATTGCAGACACCGGGGGCACCTCCAGCATAGCCGGTTGCACCAGCTCAGGAGTTCATTGTACCAGTTATGCCAGATGATGAGAAGCATCGCCTTGAGAGGTTTGGTAGGCTCCAGCCTCCTTCATTCAGTGGTGCTCAAGGCGAGGATGCCCAGGGTTTTCTTGACAAGTGTCAGCGGATGCTCCGTACAGTAGGGATTCTTGAGACTAGCGGTGTGGTATTTACTACTTTTTAGTTTACTGGGACTGCTTTCACTTGGTGGGAGGTATATGATAGGCGTAGGACGGTTGGTGCAGTGCCCCTTACTTGGCAGGAGTTCTCCACTCTCTTCTTGGAGAAGTATGTACCGCAGTCCCGCAGAGAGGAGCTGCGTAGGCAGTTTGAGTGGCTAAAGCAGGGAGATATGACTGTGTCTCAGTATGAGTTGAGGTTTTCTAAGTTGGCTCGTCATGCAGCCTGGATGGTTCCGACAGATCGTGAGAGGATCAAGAGATTTATTGATGGTCTTAATTATCACCTCCGTATTCTGATGACTAGAGAGAGTATTGGGTGCTACATTCGAGGAGGTGGTTGATATCGCTCGTGAGATTGAGACAGTTCACCATCATGATAGAGAGGAGAGGGAGGCCAAGAGGCCTCGAGGTTCTGGCAGTTTCAGTGGTGCTCCGTCTAGGGGCCAGTTCCAGCATGGTAGAGGTCATCTTTTCAGGCCTGCTCAGTCAGCCCGTCTAGAGTATCGTGGGGAATCTTCAGGTTGTGGTTATCATGGGCCACAACAGGTCCAATCATCACTCAGCGCCCTCCCAACTCAAAGTTCACCTCGTGCCCCATCAGTACAGGGTTCTTCTATGGCAGGTCCTTCTACTAGTCATTCCGGTGCTAGAGGTTCCCTTCAGTCCCTTTCTCCAGCACCTGGTAGTTTCTTCGAGTGCGGAGAGTTTGGTCATATGAGGAGGCAGTGCCCTCGACTTCGTGATAGTCAGTATCAGCAGAGGGGTCAGCCCTCGACTTCTGCTCCAGTTACTTCACCACCCGCCCAGCCAGCTAGGGGTGGAGGTCAGGCAGCCAGGGGTCGCCCCATAGGTGGAGGTCGATCAGTCAGTCAGGCAGCTAGGGGTGACCAGGCTCGTTTTCTATGCTATTCCAGGCAGGACAAATGCCATTGCTTCAGATACTGTCATTACAGGTATTGTTTCAGTCTGCCACAAAGATGCCTCTATATTATTTGATCCCGGTTCCACCTATTCATATGTGTCTTCATATTTTGCTCGTTATTTGGGTATGACCCAGGAGTCTCTTGCTTTACCTATTCATGTATCTACCCCGGTGGGCAATACTGTTGTTGTGGACCCTGTGTACTGGTCGTGTGTTGTGATTAGTGGGGGTTTGAAGACCCGAGTTGATCTATTGCTATTGAGCATGGTGGACTTTGATGTTATTTTGGGCTTGGATTGGCTATCTCCGTGTCATGCTATTCTAGACTGTCATGCTAAGACAGTCACTTTGGCTATGTCGGGCGTACCATGGATCGAGTGGCGTGGTTTGACTGATTATGTTCCTAGTAGAGTTATTTCCTTCTTGAAGGCCCAACGTATGGTTGGGAAGGGTTGTCTTTTGTATTTGGCGTTGTGAGAGATGTTAGAGCTGAGACTCCTAGCATTGATTCTGTCCCAGTTGTGCGGGATTTTCCCAATGTGTTTCCTGCAGACCTGCCGGGCATGCCACCGAACAGGGATATTAATTTCGGTATTGACCTGGTGCCGGGCACTCAGCCTATCTCTATTCCGCCATATCGTATGGCACTAGCGAAGTTGAAAGAATTGAAGGAGCAGCTTTAGGAGCTCCTAGATAAGAGGTTCATTCGGCCTAGTATGTCACCGTGGGGTGCACCAGTTCTATTTGTGAAGAAGAAGGATGGCACAATGAGAATGTGCATTGATTACAGGCAATTGAACAAAGTAACAATAAAGAACAAGTATCCCTTGCCTCGTATTGATGATTTATTTGACCAGCTTCAGGGACCAAGGGTGTTCTCCAAGATTGATCTCCGTTCGGGTTATCACCAGTTGAAGATCAGGGATTCAGATATTCTTAAGACTGCCTTCAGGACCAGATATGGTCATTATGAGTTTCTTGTCATGTCTTTCGGGCTAACCAATGTCCCAATAGCGTTCTTGCATTTGATGAACAATGTATTTTGGCCTTGTCTAGATTCGTTTGTTACAGTATTCATTGATGATATTCTAGTGTACTCGCGTAGTCAGGAGGAGCATGCAGAGCATTTGCGAGTTGTATTGCAGAGATTGAGAGATGAGAAGCTTTATGCAAAGTTCTCCAAGTGTGAGTTCTGGCTCGGTTCAGTGGCTTTCTTGGGGCACGTGGTGTCCAGCGAGGGTATTAAAGTTGATCCGAAGAAGATAGAGGCGGTTCAGAGTTGGCCCAGACCGTCCTCAGCCACTGAGATTCTTAGCTTCCTTGGTTTGGCGGGTTATTATCGCCGGTTTGTTCAGGGATTTTCATCTATTGCCTCGCCCTTGACCAAGTTGACTCAGAAGGGTACTCCATCTGTATGGTTGGACGAGTGCGAGGAGAGCTTCCAGAAGCTCAAGACAGCTTTGACCACAACTCTAGTATTGGTTTTGCCATCAGGTTCAGGTTCCTATACAGTGTATTGTGATGCTTCGAAAGTCGGGATTGGTTGTGTATTGATGTATGAGGGTAAAGTGATTGCCTATGCTTCTCGTCAGTTGAAGCCCCACGAGAAGAACTACCCTGTTCACTATTTGGAGTTGGCTGCTATAGTTCATGCATTGAATATTTGGAGGCACTACTTGTATGGCGTATCTTGTGAGGTATTCACCGATTATCGCAGTCTTCAGCATTTGTTCAAGCAAAAGGATCTTAATTTGAGGCAGCAGAGATGGCTAGAGTTACTTAAGGATTATAATATTACTATTTTGTATCATCCAGGAAAGGCCAATGTAGTGGCCGACACTTTGAGCCGAAAGGTAGTGAGTATGGGGAGTTTGGCGTACATTCCAGTTAGGGAGAGACCCCTTGCAATTGATGTCCAGGCCTTGGCCAATCGGCTTGTGCGGTTAGATATTTCAGAGCCTAGTCGGGTGTTGGCATGTGTGGTTTCTCGATCTTCTTTATATGATCACATCAGAGAGCGCCAGTATGATGATCTGCACTTGCTTGTCCTGAAGGACAAAGTTCAGCATGACGATGCCAGAGACGTGACCATCGGTGATGATAGGGTATAAAGCATGCAGGGCTGGATTTGTGTGCCCAATATGGAGGGGCTTAGAGAGTTGATTTTGGAGGAGGCCCACAGCACGCAGTATTCCATTCATCCGGGTGCCACGAAGATGTACCAGGATTTGAGACAACACTATTGGTGGAGAAGAATGAAGAAAGATATTGTGGGATTTGTGGCTCGGTGTCTCAACTGTCAGCAAGTGAAATATGAGCATCAGAGACCGGGTGGCTTACTTCAGCAGATGGTTATTCCCGAGTGAATGTGGGAGAGAGTCACTATGGATTTTGTGAGTAGTCTACCTCGGACTTTGAAGAAGTTCGACACTATTTGGGTAATTGTGGATCGGCTGACCAAGTCCGTGCACTTCATTCCGGTGTGTACTACCTATTCTTCGAAGCGTCTGGCAGGGATCTTCATCCGAGAGATTGTTCGGTTGCATGGTGTTCCAGTTTCCATCATCTCAGATAGGGGCACTCAGTTTACTTCCCAATTTTGGAGGACTTTTCAGCGAGAGTTGGGTACTCAGGTGGAGTTGAGCACATTGTTTCATCCTCAGACGGACGGGCAGTCCGAGCGTACCATTCAGATATTGGAGGACATGTTGTGTGCCTGTGTTATTGATTTCAGAGGTTCTTGGGATGAGTTTTTGCCGCTTGCAGAGTTTGCCTACAACAACAGCTATCAGTCCAATATTTAGATGGCACTGTATGAGGCCTTGTATGGGAGGCGGTGTAGATCTCCAGTTGGTTGGTTCGAGCCCAGTGAGGCTAGGCTGTTGGGGACAGATTTGGTTCAAGATGACTTAGAGAAGATGAAGGTGATACATGAGAGGCTTCGTACAGCGCAGTCACGTCAGAAGAGTTATGCGGATCGGAAGGTTCGAGATGTGTCCTATATGGTTGGCGAGAAGGACTTGCTGAAGGTTTCGCCCATGAAGGGTGTTATGAGGTTTGGGAAGAAAGGGAAGTTGAGTCCACGGTTCATTGGACCTTTTGAGGTGCTTCGGAGAATTGGGGAGGTGGCTTATATGCTTGCTTTGCCACCCAGCTTATCGAGTGTGCATCCGGTATTCCATGTTTCTATGTTTCGGAAGTATGTTCGGGACCCGTCTCATGTTTTAGATTTCAGCACGGTTCAGTTAGATGGTGATTTGACCTATCATGTGGAGCTAGTGACTATTTTGGGTCGTCAGGTTCGAAAGTTGAGATCAAAGGATATAGCTTCAGTGAAAGTGCAGTGGAGAGGTCGGGCCGTGGAGGAGGCTACCTGGGAGACTGAGCGGGAGATGTGGAGCAGATATCCTCAACTATTTGAGGCATCAGGTATGTTTCTTGACTCACTCGAGGACGAGCGCTTGTTTAAGTTGGGGAGGATGTGACGACCCAGCCAGTCATCTCATGAGTTACCGCTCTGTTTCCCCCATTTTTTGCTTCTTTATGCTTCATTATCTGTGTTTGGTATGATCGAGTTGATTTGGATTGGTTTTGGTAGAAAATGAGATACTTAGTCTCTTTAAGGAAGGTTTGATTTGAAAAAGTCAACCGGATGTTAACTTATGCGTTAGAGGGCTCGGATGTGATTTCCGGTGATTCGGTTAGCTTTGGGGGATGATTTGTGACTTAGGAGTGCGATCAGAAGTGGTTTTTGAGGTCCGGTGTAGAAATTAGCTTGTTTTGGCGAAGTTAGTATTTTGGCAATTTCCGGTTGATAGGTGAAATTTTGATCCGAGGGTCGGAATGGAATTTCGAGAGTTTCAGTAGCTTCGTTAGGTTATTTGGGATGTGTGCAAAATTTCAGGTTATTCGGAGGTGATTTGGTTGGATTTTTGATCGAATGCATGTTTCAGAAGTTTTAGAAGAACTTAGGCTTGAATTTGATGTAATTTGATGGTTTTGGTATTGTTTGAGGTGTTTTGATGATTGGAACACGTTTGGATGATGTTTTAGGATGTGTTGGTGCTTTTGGTTGAGGTCCTGGGGGCCTCGGGGTGATTTCGGATTGCTAATGGGAAGTTTTGGACTTGGAAAATATGCAGAAAATGCAGCAGCAGGTGCAAGCCTATTTTGGCCTTCGCGTTCGCGTGCCTGGGGCCGCGTTCGCGAAGAAGGAAGTTGGGGTCCGTGAGAATTGTGCTTCACGTTCGCATTTGGCCCCTTGCATTCATGGAGGGTGAGTTTCTTGAGCTTCGCGTTCGCGGGGAGTTATTCGCGTTCGCGTAGGAGGCCCTGGGGGTTCTGTGTGTTTTGTGCATCGCGTTCACGACCAAGGGCATCACGTTCGCGTAGTTGAGGCTGGGAAAGCATCGCGTTCGCGGGCGATCAGATGCGTTCGCGAAGGGTTATTTTGGTCCAGGAAAGTTTTGTTCATCGCGAACGCGAGAAGGCCCTCGCGTTCGCATAGAAGAAATCGTTAGCTGGGCAGAAGGGTTTTTAAATATTTTACTCCGCGAGCTAAGTCATTTTTTCCTCCATTATTGGACATTTTAAGAGGTCTTTGGGAGAAATTGAAGAGGGATTCGAAGAGGATTGATTGGAGGTAAGTTCCATGAACTAAAAACATGATTTAATTGTGAAATTTACCTAGAAATTCATGAAAACTTAGCTAAAAAGGGAAGAACTAGAGCTTCGGTTTTTGAATTTTAAATTGGGATTTGAGGGAGCATTTGAGCTCGGATTTGAGAGTTTTTGATATGTATGGACTCGTGGTGAGAAAAGGAACCCATTGATGTGAAAATTTCTGAGTTTCGAGAAGTGGGCCCGAGGCTCGGGTTTTGCCAATTTCGGGATCTTTGATATTTTCGATTGTTTTCGATTGGGGTTTGTTCCCTTAGAATATTGTGACGTATTCGTTCTGGTTTTGCTCAGATTCGACGCGCTCGGAGGCCAATTTGAGAGGCAAGGGCATAACGAGCTAGAGTTTTGGCCGGTTTGAGGTGAGTAATGATTGTAATTGATGTCCTGAGAGTTTGAAACCCCGGATTTGCACAACGTAGTACTATGTTGAGATGAGACACACGTTTGATCATGAGCGCGAGGTCGTTTACTATTGGGGATTGTGACTTGGTCCATCTCGATTGATGTTCTTATCGCGTTTTGACTGAGACTTACTCATTATCATTATGATTTGGGTTGGTTGCCATGTTTGAGGCCTTGTGCTGATCTGTAGAACCCTTAAGGGCATTTTGATTGACCTTCCTCACTCTATTTGTTAAAAATCATAACCTCAGTCATGTTTCTAGCTGTTCTAAATGATTTGAACCAGTTTTTATCATTCTAATTTAAATGAAAGGAATATGTGGGCTGAGATCCCTACCTTCTATTATTGTGCCTGGGAGGCTGTAAGTATAATGATTGAGAGGGGTCGGGGACCCAACAGTGAGGATATTATATATGTTATGGATTGGGGAGAGGCTAAGGGCCTGGTTGTGAGAATTATATACATATGGATCGGGCTCTTCGCTGCAGCGATATGTATATGGATCGGGCTGCACGCCGCAGCGATATAGTGCTTGGGCTATAGGAGCCCCTCCGGAGTCTGCACACCCCCACTGAGTACAGTCGACTATTTATTTGGATCGGGCTGTGTGCCACAACGATGTACGGATCGAGCTACACGCCGCAGCGGTTATTTTGAGTTCGGTTAATTACTTGATAAGCTACCGGTTTTACCTGATTTAAAAGATGTTATTTGACTTCTTCATTATTTTACTGCTTTAAGTTGATTTACTGCTTTGATATAGAACTACGTAGTGCTTTCTTGTGTTTTCATATTGTCAGACATTTTGTTATGATTATTACTCACTGGGTTGGAGTACTCACATTACTCCCTGCACCGTGTGTGCAGATCTAGGTGTCCCTGAGGTGTAGTGCGAGCCTTCCAGCTATTCAGTTCCCACCGGAGTTATCGAGGTAGCTGCATGACATCCGCAAACCCGATGTTCTCTCTCTATCTTTTACATTTCAGTATTCTAGAAATATCTCTGTATTAGGCTGTTGAAATCTTGTATTAGAGGCTCAGACTTGTGACACCGGATCATTGGGCTTTTGTAGAGATATTGTTATGGCTTTTCTGCATATTTCATACACTATTCAGACTTCTATTGATGTTAACTTGGCATTTAACTCTGGTAATTGATAATGAATTCTATATAAAAGGGTTGTGAGTGCAATTGGCCGGGCTTGCCTAGCAGTATGTTGGGCTCCATCACGACCGAGGATTTGGGGTCGTGACAATTACCTTACTGGTTATATTGTTTAGCAATGCTGCCACTTAATTCTGAGTTTGCAATGAACCGCGAAGCTAACTGTACTAAAACAAAAATCGTCCACACATTAGGCTCTATAATTTGCATTATTATTATTATTATTATTAATTATTTAATTCTGTTAAGAAACATAGCTCAAAATAACAATATAAAACAAGGAAAAACAAACTAAGAGATATATAAAGAAAGAGAGGAGAGATTCTTATTTCTTCAAAGTATTCAAGTGTGTACAATGTGATGTCCAAACCCTCTATTTATAGGATGATATAGGTAATATAAAAGGATGCCATGAACATAGTACTAACTTATTGACATCATGGGGGAAGATCATGGAGGAGGTTATAGAGGTGAGAGAGTTACAATCATAATGGTAAGAAGTAGTGGGACGAGGTTAATGGAAAAGAGTAGTGGAAGTTACTTCTTTAGGAGTTATAGACATTCATTACATAATATAATATTTCATAAACACTCCCCCTTGGATGTCTATATATAATGTGCCTCGTTAAAATCTTACTAGAAAAAAAACCCTTTGGGAAAAAGTCTTAGTAAAGGAAAAAGAGTACACATATCTTGTAATACGCATTACTTACTGCCTTATTGTCATAACACACAATGGGATAAAACCTTAGCTAAGGTAAAAAGAGTGCATTGTGTAATTTCCTCCCCTGATGAAAACATCACTTTATTTCTCGAAAACAATGAATTCCAAGCTTGTATAACAACTTCTCTTATATTGAGTTCGAAAATGCCTTGTGAAAAAGTTTGTCAAATTATCATTTGAATGAATTTGTTGAACAACGATCATGTCTGAAATAGAACTATGGTGAAATATGCTTTATTTTGTCTCCTTCAATAGTCCTTCTTTTAATTAAGCTATGCATGCAGTATCGTCTTCAATGTAATTGGAATCTTGTTGAATATCATAATATGGTAGTACCCTCACAGAAGATAGATTATCTGAACAATGAACTATGCCCTACATTTGTATAACTAACAAAACCTTGACAATATTTGTTAGAATAAACACATCTATATCATGGATTCCTTTTGCAATATGACACTAATCATATTTCAATATCTCCACATAGGCTTTATATTTTCAGGTGTTGAGACTATCCGTCTAACTTCATATTTTTCAGATGAAGTCAATTTTCATTGCGTATTTTTCATTTGGCCAATCATTTATCTGTACAAATTCCATGACAGATTTGAGCTCAAGATCCTTGTCAATATTAATAAAATTGAGGCACTACATTATATTAACAATATCGTCGACGATCATTTTAAATTGGTTCCGTCTTTACACACTAAAGACACTTATTGAGATCTTTTTATCTCATTATTTTCAGGTACCTGAGCCTCTCCCATGATGTCTTATAAAGTGTTATGTCATGGCACTCTTATAAAGCACTTGCCTCCTTATGACCATCTTGAACATTTCCTCCTCTCCTTCTTCAAGGAGTTTTATCTTTGGAACCGATTAGTCTATTACGCTCCATGTGTGTCATAAACTCTGTCCATCATGGACTTTATTCTATTTGGAGCTTTAATAGCTGAAATATGACATTTAGCTTTGAGTCAGCAAATGCGCCTGTCATTATTTTGGAAATGAATTATCACTTGAACTTCAAGTTCACATTTTCTTATATGAGGATCTAGATGTATTCATAATAATTCATTCCACGTATCACTTTTTCAGCTGCCCATTTTCTCCCCCTATTGTTGGGATCACCAACAAATTTCCCAACCTTCTTTGGGAACTCATCTTTGTGCATTGTGGTGGCATAATTAAATCATATAGTATAATCATATTTCTATATGAAAATTATTTGGTTCCTGACCCTGAACCAATTATGATAGGGAGAATTTATCATAACTTGTTGGCTAGATGCGTACAAGTGCTATTGTATATTAAATAATACACCTCATACCAAATTTTTGTTTGGTAGTTTTATTCTCATAACCAATGGTTTTATCTTAATTGAAGGCATATAGTTTCTGCTAAACCAATTTGTATTTAAACCAGCATTATCAAGATAAATTATTATATTTTTTATTCTGGCACTGTGCTCTAATAATTTGAGCAGGCAAACTTACAAAAGCCAAACTGCAAATTGGTAACAAGAACACATGTGACCATAGAATAGATGCATCAATTAACGTATTTCATATGCATTTCATGCATTTATATATGCACATTGGCCCATTATATATATATATATATATATATATATATATATATATATATATATATATATATATATATATATATATATATATATATATCACCTTTTATACGTTCCAAAAATCAGGGAATACAATCCCAACCCCAGCTGGTATAGTAATAAATTTATCACGAGAACATGTCGTACATGAGAGTTCTCGAAGAATCTCCTAATTTTTCATTATATGCCAATGTGAATTCTCAATCATTTTTTGCATCATAATTGAATCGGGATGGTCAACTGGTTGTGCCACCTAATATTTGTTTAAGTAAATATTTAATTTACTATGGCATGTGATTCCATCATCATGCCTATACATCTGTAGTACAAATAGAAGAAAAGTCGGGTAACCTTTCATATTTACCCGGTATGATTATAGTAATATGAAGATATTCAATCTTCCTTTCATTTATAGTCTCAATATGCCAACCACTTTGGCTAATATATTTGAAACTCAAAAATTCCTTTTGAGACTTACTATAATATCAATATCATGGACAATTTCATTTATCTGAGTAATAACAAATTAGCTTTTCCGGAGCTCTTAATTAATTTTGGACTACAAGATCTTTTGTCACACCATCCATACGGTGAATGTCTCCTTCACAGAGAAAATTATATCATAATAATTGTCATGGTCAAAATGAACATAAGCAAAATCATTTCTTGCTTTAAGTTTGCCTTTAATAACTTTTTATAAAGCATGACAATATAATTTTTGGTGTACCACGTGTACACAACCAATAACATATTCACGTAACCACACAGTAATATGTATTATCTTTCTTTCTCTCAAACTGTAACGGCCCGATTGGTTGTTTCACTTGTTAGAATCCCATTCCCCTAAATGAGACTTCCTGCACTTGCTTTTACTGATTTATGACTTGCAGGGATGGTTGGTTCGTGATTTGGAAGAGTTTAGGTTGAAATCGGAACACTTGGTTCCTTAAGGTTGGCTTGAAAGGACAAGTTTGATTTCGGTCAACGTTTTCGGTAAATGATCTCGGAATCAGGATTTGGCGATTCCAATAGGTTCCTATGATGATTTCGAACTTGGGCTTATATTCGAATCGAGTTTTGGATGAACCGAGAGTATTTTGGCGCCTAATAGTAAAAGTTAGATCTTGAAGAACTTTGAAGTTTTTTAAATTTGGTTTGGAGCGGGTTTTGATGATATCAGGGTCCGAATGAAATTCCGAAACCGGTAATAGTTCCGTAATATCATTTAAGACCTGCACACAAAATTTGGTATCAATTAGAGTAGTCTAAGTATGATTTGATGCGTTCGGAGAGATTTAGAAACTTGAAGTTTAAAGTTTGATTCAATTTGGTTTTGGGGTGTGATTCTTAGTTTTAATGTTATTTCGGGCGTTCCGAGGGTTCAAGCAAGTCCATTTTATGATTCCAAACTTGTTGGTATGTTCGGATAGGGCCCCGAGCGTCAATCAGACGAGGCTCAGACCAAGTTGAAAATTTGAGCAAAAGTTGAAGCTCCAGCTGTTGTCATAACCGCACCTGCGGTTGGTTAGCCGCAGGTGCGAGCTCGCATGTGTGGTTTGAGCCTTGCAGATGTAGCCCAAGGAGAGAATCCCAGGTTCCGCAGATGCAGCTTTTTTCCCGCAGAAGCGGGTATCCGTCCGCAGGTGCGGCCCCAGTCGGCCCAGCCCAAATCCACAGAAGCAGAGGCTCGTCCGCAGAAGTGGGACCACAGGTGCGATCAACGCACCGCAAGTGCAAAAATTGCTGGGACAGTGCACTTCATTAAATATGGGAGTTAGGCATTTTTCTCCCACTCCTTACATATTTGGGCGATTGGGGAGCTCTCAAAGAGGGGATTTTGACGTAGCATCTTGAGGTGAGTAAATTCTAAACAATGTGAGTTAAATACATAGTTTAGGGGTAGATTATAACATGTAAATTAGTGAAAATCATGGGTTTAGGTTAAAACCTAGGGTTTTGATAAAAATGAGATTTAACCACGAAATTTGTTACGGAATTTAGTAGAAATCATATATTTATGTTCCTAAGCTTATGGGTAACAACTTCCTTTAAAATTTTCAGGAATCCGAGCATGTGAGCCCGGGGGTAAATTTTAGAAATCTTGCAATTTAGGTTGGGTAATCACTTAAATGGTGGAATTGTGAACTTTTGAGCATAGATTGATTAGTTTATGTAATGTTGGACTAGTTTCGAGTCGTTCGGCGTCAAATTTGGAGATTTGGGCGTGTCTTGAATTGGGAAGTAGGCTTGAGACGAGGTAAGTCTTCCTTCTAACTTTGTAAGAGGGAATTAACCCTATAGGTTAATTAACTACATGTTTGAACCTATTTGTGGGGGCTACGTACGTACGAGGTGACGAGAATCCGTACGTAGCTACTAGTATGCTATTGTCCGGGTAGTTTAGGATCCATATCATGCTATAATTGGAATGTTGTGTCCATACTCGCTAAACTAATCACCTAAACCATGTTACAAATTCATAAAAGAATTGAATGAAGTTAAATTCACTTACTTGAAGGTTTGTATGAAAACTTGGCTGTAAATGAGAAATTTGTGCTTTCTTTAAAATAAATTGTTATTTGTGGATCAGACCGAGCGCCTCAGTAGCAAAATAGATGCATCTATGGTTCGCACCGTTCAATCCTCCAGCAGTGCACATTTTAATACTATGTTGGACCGGGCCATACGACCTCTGCATAATTGCGCATGTTAATTATTTGGAACTCTTCGTGATTTATACTGCTTAAGTGCTTTGAAATGTAAGTTGTTACATGATATGACTGAAATTGACATTTTTATTATGAAAGAATATCTTATCCTTCCCTATTATTGAACTGTTAGTATTATTTATGATATTTATACCTAGCATAACACTATAATTATATTATTGTTGGCCCTCGTAAGTGTCAAGTCGATTCCCCATCACTACTTGTTCGAGGTTAGACTGGATACTTACTGGGTACATATTGTTTATGTACTCATACTATGCTTCTGTACTTAATTGTACAGGATCTAAGGCAAGTGCATCTAGTTATCCGCCAGGCGTGCATTCTTGATCTTTGACTAAGACTTCATGGTGAGCTGCCCTCTTCGAGCCGTTCAACAGCATGCCGGAGTTTCTCTTTTTGTTTATGCGTGTCTATTCTATATCAGACAGAGGGATAGTCATCTTTTATATATTCTGCAAGTTGCCCACACACTTGTTACACTAGATCTTGGCACATATTAATAGACTTTATTTTTGGGTTGTATTTCTATATTCATGATTGGGTTGTATTTCTATATTCATGATTTCTTCTAGTTGTTTCCATTTTGCTTACCTTAAAAATCCGTTATTTATCAAATGCTTTAAATTTAAGTTAAGATTAGATGTTGGGGTTGTTTAATAAAAATGGGAACTCACTAGTTGATCAGTGTTGGATTGCCTAACAACGGTGTTAGGTGCCATCACGACCTATAAAGGAATTTGGGTCGTGACAACATGGTATCAAGGTCAGACATCAGGGCAGCAGATCGCCGCACCAAGGGGCTGTTTCAAGTGCGGAGATCTCGGTCACATGAGGAGATTCTGCCTCAGGATTCGAGGCAAGGCAGTGTAGCAGCGTCGGTAGCCCATGATTATAGCATCGGCTGTCCGGCTGCCTAGAGGCAGATGGCAGGCTGGTAGGGGCCATCCTAGAGGTGAAGGCCATGTAGGGGGAGGTCAGTTAGCTACTGTTCAGTCCAGCGGGGGCCAGCCGGCACTCCAGCCAGATTCTATGCTTTTTTGGCCAGACCAGATGCATTGGCCTCAGATGCTGTGATCACAAGTATTATTTCTGTCTGCGGTAGGGATGCTTCAGTATTATTTGATCCAGGGTCTACCTATTCACACGTATCATCTTTGTTTGCTCATTTCCTGGATATTCCTCGTGAGTCTTTGGGTGTTCCTATTTATGTGTCCACTCCCGTGGGCGATTTTATGGTTGTGGATCGGATCTATCGGCCCTGTATGGTCACATTCTATGGTTACGAGACTAGAGCGGACCTTCTGTTACTTGATATGACTGACTTTGAGGTCATCCTGGGCATGGACTGGTTATCCCCATATCACTCCATCCTAGATTGCCATGCCAAAACTGTTACTTTAGCGATGCTAGAGTTGCCGAGGTTGGAGTGGAAGAGTTCCTCTGTTAGCACATCTAGTCGGGTTATCTCTTTTCTGAAGGCTCGACATATGGTCGAGAGGGTTGTTTTGCTTATCTAGCTTATGTTTGGGACACCACCGCCGAGTTTCTAACGATTGATTCAGTGTCAATAGTTCAAGAATTTGCCGATGTGTTTCCTTCTGACCTTCCGGGCTTGCCACCGGATCGTGATATTGATTTGGCTCCAGGTACTCAGCCTATATCTATTCCACCATACCGTATGGCTCCGAAAGAGTTGAAAGAGTTGAAGGAGTAGCTTGAGCAGTTGTTAGCCATGGGGTTTGTGAGACCCAGTGTATCACCTTGGGGTGCACCAGTGTTAATTATGAAGAAGAAAGATGGGACTATGCGGATGTGCATTGATTACCGCCAATTGAACAAGGTTACCATCAAGAACAAGTACCCATTGTTGTGCATTGATGATTTGTTTGAATAGTTATAGGGTTCTAGGATGTTCTCTAAGATCGACTTGAGATCAAGGTATCATCAGCTGAAGATTCGGGACTCAGATGTCCCGAAGACTGCTTTTCGTACTAGATATGGCCATTATGAATTCTTGGTGATGTCCTTCGGCTTGACTAACACCCCGGCGGTGTTTATGGATTCGATGAACAGGGTGTTCATCCCTTAAATTGATTCGTTCGTCATTGTTTTCATGATGACATTTTAATCTACTCACGTAGCCTGGGGGAGCATGAGCAACATTTGAGAGTGGTGCTTCAGACATTGCGAGAACAGAAGTTATATGCTAAGTTCTCCAAGTGAGAGTTTTGGCAAGAGTCTGTGGCATTCTTGGGACATATTGTATCAGAAGAGAGTATTAAGGTGGATCCCAAGAAGATTGAGGAAGTTCAGAGTTGTCCACGTCCCACTTCGGTGACTGAGATTAGGAGTTTCCTGGGGTAGCAGGTTATTATCGCTGGTTTGTGTAGGGCTTTTCATCCATTGCAACACCTTTGACTAGATTGACCCAGAAGGGTGCTCTGTTCCATTGGTCCGATGATTGTGAGGTGAGCTTTTTGAAGCTCAAGACAGCTTTGACTATAACACCGGTTCTAGTGTTGCCTTCCGGTTTGGGGATGTATATTATGTAATGTGACGCTTCACGCGTTAGCTTGGGTTGTGTATTGATGCAGAAGGGGAGAGTTATTGTATATGCTTCATGTCAATTGAAGATTCATGAGAAGAATTACCCTGTGCACGATCTAGAGTTAGCCGCGATTGTTCATGCTCTTAAGATCTCAAGGCATTACCTTTATGGGGTGTCATGTGAGGTTTACACTAATCATCGCAGCTTACAACATTTTTTCAAGCAAAGAGATCTCAATTTGAGGCAGCGTAGATGGCTTGAGTTACTTAAGGATGATGACATCACCATTCTTTATCATCCAGGCAAGGCAAATGTGGTCGCAGATGCCTTAAGCAGGAATGACAGAGTGTATGAGTATCTTGTCATTCATCTCAGCAGAGGAGAGGCCACTAGGTTTGGACATTTAGTCCTTGGCTAACAGAATTGTGAGGTTGGATATTTTAGAGCCCAGCCGAGTTCTTGCATATGTTGTTGCCCAGTCTTCATTATTGGGGCAGATCAAAGCTCGACAGTTTGACGATCCGCATTTGGAAGTTCTCAGAGAGATCGTACTACAGGGTAGTGCCAAAGAGGTTTTTATTGGCGAGGATGGTGTTCTGCGACTCCAGGGTCACCTATGTGTTCCTAATGTTGATGGCTCGAGGGAGAGGATTCTAGAGGAGGTACACAACTCTCGGTATTCTATTCATCCAGGCTCTACGAAGATGTATCGTGACTTGAGACAACATTACTGGTGGCAGCGGATGAAGAAAGACATAGTTGAGTATGTGGCTAGGTGCTTAAATTGCCAGCAGGTTAAGTATGATCACCAGAGGCCAGGTGGCCTACTTCAGTAGATGACTATACCTGAGTGGAAATGGGAGCGCATCACTATGGACTTTGTAGTTAGATTTTCGCAGACCTTGCGGAAGTTTGATGCATTTTGTGTCATTGTCGACAGGTTGACCAAGTCGTCACACTTCATTCCGGTTGTGACTGCATATACTTAAGAGAAGTTGGCCTAGATTTATATTCGGGAGATAGTTCAGTTGCACGGTGTGCCTGTTTCCATCATATCAGATAGATGCCCTCAGTTCACTTCACACTTTTGGAGAGCTGTACAGAGTGAGTTGGGGACCCGTGTAGAGCTCAATACAACATTTCATCCACAGACCGACAAGCAGTTGGAGCGGACAGTTCAGATCCTGGAGGACATGCTAAGAGCATGTGTGATTGACTTTAGGGGCAGTGGGATCAGTTCTTACCTTTGGCCGAGTTTGATTACAATAACAGTTATCAGTCCAATATCGAGATGGCTCCATTTGAAGCTTTATATGGTTGGCGATGCCGTTCTCCCATCTGGTGGTTTGAGCCCGGCGAGACTAAGTTATATGATACAGATTTGGTGAAAGATTCCTTGGAAAAGATAAAGTTGATCCAGCAGCAACTTCGCACTGTCCAGACAGAAGAGTTAAGTGGATCAAAAGGCGCGGGATATATCATTTATGGTCGGATCAGAAGGCGCGAGATGTATCATTTATGGTCGACAAGAAGGTTCTCTTGAAAGTCTCACCGATGAAGGGTACTATGAGGTTCGGGAAGAAGGGCAAGTTGAGCCCCAGGTTTGTA
Source organism: Nicotiana tabacum (assembly GCF_000715075.1). NCBI lineage: Eukaryota > Viridiplantae > Streptophyta > Magnoliopsida > Solanales > Solanaceae > Nicotiana > Nicotiana tabacum. The sequence goes on along the minus strand of NC_134089.1, from coordinate 169,085,111 downwards.
GGCCCATTTGAGGTGTTGAGGCGAGTTGGGGAGGTTGCTTATGAGCTTGTTTTACCTCCCAGCTTATCAAGAGTTCATCCGGTTTTTCATGTGTCTATGCTTCGGAGGTACCACGCCGACTTTTCGCATGTGTTAGACTTCAGCACTATTAAGCTAGATGAGAGCTTAGGTTATGAGTATGAGCCAATTGCTATTGTTGATAAATAGGATCTCCAGTTGAGATCCAAAAAGATTTCCGCAGTAAAGGTTCAGTAGAGGGGCAAACCAGTCAAAGAGGCGACTTGGGAGTCCGAGGAGGACATGCGGAGAAGATACCCATACTTATTCAGCACTTCAGGTGTGAATCTAAACCTGTTCGAGGACGAACGTTTGTTTAAGAGGTGGAGAATGCAACGACCCGACCAATCGTTTTGCTTTTTAGAACTCCATTGCCCTAAATGAGACTTCCCACACTTGCTTTTACTGATATATGACTTGCGGGGATGGTTGGTTCGGGATTTGGAAGAGTTTGGGTTGAAATCGGAACACTTGGTTCCTTAAGGTTGGCTTGAAAGGCCAAGTTTGACTTCGGTCAATGTTTTGAGTAAACGACCTAGGAATTGGAATTTGATGGTTCTAATAGGTTAGTATGATGATTTCGGACTTGGGCGTATGTCCGGATCGGGTTTTGGATGACCCGGGAGCGTTTCATCGCCTAATAGTGAAAGTTGGATCTTGAAGAACTTTGAAGTTCTTTAAATTTTGTTTGGATGGGTTTTGATGATATCGAGGTCCAAATGGAATTCTGAGATCGGGAATAGTTCCGTAATGTCATTTAAGACCTGCACGCAAAATTTGGTGTCAATCTGAGTAGTCTAAGTATGATTCGACGCGTTCGGAGCGATTTAGAAACTTGAAGTTCAAAGTTTGACTCAATTTGGTTTTGGGGTGTGATTCTTAGTTTTAATGTTGTTTCGGGCATTCCAAGGGTTCGAGCGAGTCTGTTTTATGATTCCAAACTTGTTGGTATGTTCGGGAGGGGCCCCGGGGGCCCCGAGCGTCAATCGGACGAGGCTCGGACCAAGTTGAAAATTTGAGCAAGAGCTGAAGCTCCAGCTGTTGTCATAACCGCACCTATAGTTGGTCAGCTGTAGGTGCGGTTGGAGCCTCGCAGATGTGACCCAAGAAGAGGAGCCCAGGTTCCGCATATGCGACTCTTTTTCCGCAGAAGCGCACCGTAGAAGCGAGTATCCGTCCGCAGGTGCAGCCCTGACTGGCCAGCCCAACTCCGCAGAAGCGGACGCTCGTCTGCACAAGCGGGACCACAGGTGCGGTCAACGCACTGCAGGTGCGAAAATTGTTGGGCAGTGCACTTCATTAAATATAGGAGTTAGGCATTTTTCGCCCATTCCTTACACATTTGGGCGATTGGGGAGCTCTCAAAGAGGAGATTTCGACTTAGCATCTTGAGGTGAGTAAATTCTACACAATGTGAGTTAAATACATAGTTTAGGAGTAGATTATAACATGTAAATTAGTAAAAATCATGGGTTTGGGTGAAAACCTAGGGTTTTGCTAATAATGCGATTTAACCACGAAATTTGTTATGGAATTTAGTAGAAATCATATATTTATGTCCCTAAGGTTATGGGTAACAACTTCCTTTAAAATTTTCTGGAATCCGAGCATGTGCGCCCGAGGGTGAATTTTAGGAATCTTGCAATTTAGGTTGGGTAATCACTTAAATGGTGGAATTGTGAAATTTTCAGCATAGATTGATTAGTTTATGTAATGTTCGAATATTTTCGAGTCGTTCGGCGTCAAATTTGGAGTTTTGGGCACATTCTTGAATTGGGAAGTAGGCTTTGTCACACCTCCTTTTTCCTACACCCGGGAAGGGTATAAGGGAGTTTTTTCCAATTTAAGTGACAATCGAAACAGGATTATTTTATTAAAAATCAGAGTCGCCACTTGGGATAATTTATGGTGTCCCAATTTACCGGTTAAAAATCCCGAATCGAGGAAAGTTGACTCTATTTATGGTCTGCGAACACAGAAATTCGTGTAAGGAATTCTGTTAACCCGGGAGAAGGTGTTAGGCACTCCCGAGTTCCGTGATTTTAGCACGATTGCTTTGATCATACTTGGCTTATTAAAATTGTTTAACTACTCATTTTAGAACCTATGTGCTTTTACATCTTTTTAAGAAATTACCTTGAAACAAGTCACGCGTACGTGTACTCATTTTGTTTGGCGCGTCAAAAATCATGTCATGCGGACATGTCCACAATTAATAACGCTTTGTTATTATTAATAATGCTTAGTCGAAGTTGCGCGAATGTATACCCCGATTTGGTTTTTAGAACCGTAACTATGTCACGCGAACGTGTACACAATTACGATGGTGGATTAAACGTGCCTAAAGGCATTTCTATGATGTTCATTAATCAATTCCTAAAGCTAATTTGAGATTATTATAGGGCCAAGATTATGAAATTTATTAATGGATTAGGGGTGGAGTTTTAAACTATTGGTAAGTTAATTTATAAAAAAAACTTATGCCCATGTGAGTACAAATGAAGATATAAGAAATAATCTCTGAAAAATCAAACCCGCAAGCTAATGCGAACTAACCGTCGGCCCCTTTGGTTGATTAACTCAATTAGCACAATTGTCCCTAATATTAAAATATTATTTTAAGACCCAAATTTCCAAAGTAATGTCCAACCTTGTATCATACTATCCACTAGTCATAAAGGTCTAAAACTCATTTCTTAATCCCAAAACTTTTCCAGCTAACTCAACCAAACAAACTTCATATTTTATTAATCTAATAATGAAGCTAATAGGATATTCTTCCTATAAAGAAAAAGCTGGAGATCAAACCAAGTTCCTTCGACATTTCAGGAGAAAGAGAGGCTTGAGAGCACAATGCTCTTATGGTGAAATTCAAAACCAGAACATACCCCAACTAAATCAGATCAAGAGAAAACGAAACAACATCCAACACAGACCCAATCGAGCTACTACCATACAAAACCCTTCACTATCCAAATCTAGTAATGCTAATAACAGTAATTTAATCTTAACAAATTATTACTAAACATGAACTTATTTTAGAGCTAACAACATCTAGTAGCCAACAAATGAAGGAGTAGAGAAAGCATGATAGAACTTGTTAAATCAAAACCGTCTACAAATCTGTCGAGCTAGTCGCGAACATGAAAACAGGGGAAGTGAAGAAAATGATCGAAACAGACCTTTTAATAGCTGAAATATAATCTTCAATACATAAGGAGCAACGGACTGCTAAACTCTTGTACAAACAAACCACGACCGAGACCCGCGCCAGAAATCTCGAACGGAAAGTTGCGACTTGCCACTTCGATTGACCTTGCGAAACCGGTGATTTAGTGGCTGGTTTTTGCTGGGTTTGAAGGTGTTTTTGCTGCCTTTTTTAGAGCTGGAATTTTCAGCTAATTTGGGTGGGTTTTGGGTGACGTTTTTGGCTGCTCTTTTTCAGGGGTTTTCAGCAAATTGTGCAGCTCCTTGGGGCTGGATTTGAGCTCGTTTTGGAGCTGTGTTTTGGAAGATTTCGAGGCTGTTTTTGGACGAATGTACAGCTGGTTTTCGAGCTGTGTTTTCATGGCTTTTTTGAGTTGAAAATGAGGTGTTTGGTTGGGATTTTGGACCGGTTTGATCAGCAATTTTGCAGCTGGATTAGGTTGCGTTTATGGGGCAGAAACAATGGTGTTTTGGAGGCTTCACATGGCTGAAAGCTACCGTTCTTTTTGGTTGAGGAAGGAGCTGATTTGCAGTTTTTAAGGTATTTTTTAGATCAGGTTTGTGGTTGCTTCCATGGAGGAAAAGGGGTGGTGAACTAATGCTAAACTAAGGTGGATAAGAAGGAATTTTTAGGGATTACGACTATCTTTTTTTTGTATAGGGATCTTTTTTTAACTAGGTCTAGGTTGTGAAGAAGTAGGGTCCTTTTAAAGTATTAGGGTTTTATGGTTATTGAGCTTGGTTCTATGTGCTAAGGATAATTGGGCTTGGATTTAGGGAATTGGGTTGGTCCATGTCTTGTTGGGTCTTAAAATTGGGCTCAAAGACTCCAAAATTATTGTTCAAAACCATAGCTAAATTACTTTAATATAAGATAACTATACTACATCATGCAAAAACTAATTCTAATTTATTAAACTAAACTATATTAAAACATGAAACTATTATATTTTTTTTGTATTTTTAAGATTATATAAATATAAAATAAGGTACTACTTTTTGTATTTTTTCTTATATTGCTGGTTATTTTATTATTTTAGGTTATTTTATGTTATGTTATGTACTTTATGTTATTTTATTATGAGTCTATCGATGGTACTAATATATCATCACTTGTTGCTTTCTTGAGGTGAGGGTCTCCTGGAAATAGCCTCTCTGCCCGCCCCTCGGGGTTGGGGTAAGGCTTGCGTACATATTACCCTCCCAGACCCCACTTGTGGGATTATACTGGGCTGTTGTTGTTATTGTTGTTATGAAAAGTACATAAACTAAAATATTTTTTGTAATTTTTATTTTTGTGACGAAAAAAAGTAAAAGAGTCAAAATTAATTGAAATAGCGATATTAGGCCTAAATTAAATATTTACATGCTAAAATATGAAAATCTTGGGGAGGATCAAAAATCACACGTCTACAGGCTTGAGAAAAGGTACGTCTCGTTTCTAACCTTGTAAGAGGGAATTAATCCCATAGGTGAATTAAATACATGTTTGAACCTATTTGTGAGGGCTACGTACGTACGAGGTGACGAGAGTCCGTACATAGCTACTAGTATGCTATTGTCCGGGTAGTTTAGGATCCGTATCATGCTATAATTGGAATGTTGTGTCCTTACTTGCTAAACTAATCACTTAAACCATGTTACACATTCATAAAAGAATTTTATGACGTTAAATTCACTTACTTGAAGGTTTTTATGAAAAACTTGACTGTAAATGAGAAATTTATGCTTTCTTGAAATAAATTGTTATTTGTGGATCGGGCGGAGTGCCTCGGTAGTAAATAGATGCATCTATGGTTCGCGCCGTTCGACTTTTTGGTAGTGCACATTTTAATACTATATTGGACCGGACCGTACGTCCTCGGCATAATTGCGCATGTTAATTATTTGGAACTCTCTGTGATTTATACTGCTCAAATGCTTTGAAATGTAAGTTGTTACATGATATGACTAAAATTTACATTTTTATTATGAAAGAATATCTTATCTTTTCCTGTTACTGAACTGTTAGTATTATTCATAATACTTATACTTAGTGTAACATTTTAATTATATTATTGTTGGCCCTAGTAAGTGTCAAGTCGACCCCTTGTCACTACTTCTTCGAAGTTAGACTGGATACTTACTGAGTACATATTATTTATGTACTCATACTACGCTTCTGTACTTAATTGTAAAGGATCTGAAGCAGGTGCATCTAGTTATCCGCCAGGCGCGTATTCTTGATCTTGGAGACTTCACGGTGAGCTTCCCTCTTCGAGCCGTTCAGCAGCATGCCAGAGTTTCTCTTTTTGTTTATGCGTGTCTATTCTATTTCAGACAGAGGGATAGTCATCTTTTATATATTCTGCAAGTTGCCCACACACTTGTTACACTAGATCTTGGCACATATTAGTAGACTTTATTTTTGGGTTGTATTTCTATATTCATGATTTCTTCTAGTTGTTTCCATTTTGCTTACCTTAAAAATCCGTTATTTATCAAATGCTTTAAATTTAAGTTAAGATTAGATGTTGGGGTTGTTTAATAAAAATGTGAACTCACTAGTTGATCAGTGTTGGATTGCCTAACAACGGTGTTGGGTGCCATCACAACCTATAAAGGAATTTGGGTCGTGACACAAACCTCCCTAGAGGTGACTTATAGTATTTATCCAATCATCCATAAGCACATTCTTATGTATAATTTTTATCACATACATATTTCAACATTCACTTTCAGGAATGAGCCTGCATTTACAATGCATATCACAAGTTACATTCTCTTCAAGTGGACTATAATCATATAGGTGTGCTTTATTATTTTCATACCAACTGCCACGCCCCCTTTTTCTCACGAAATCGGGTTTATGACATTTGAGAGGACAACTCGTTACCTTTTGGGAATTGGGTTTTAAATAGAAGAGTCACCACCTAATGATTAAAGTGCATTAGGACACTAGGAAGAAATTTGTTTAGAAAAACCAGAGTTTGGGTAAGGGCTAGAAATTATCCCGAGGGAAAGGTATTAGACACCCCTCAGGATCCGCTAGTGTGGTTCCCGGCCATGCTACAATTGTGACTTTGAGTACAAGTAAAAATAAGCAAATAAAGGTTTCAAATATGGGGGATTGTCACATTATGGCTGCAAATAAATTAAGGTTTGAAGAAACAAAGAAAGCTGAAAATTTGAGGAAATAGTTTAAAATTCTGAAAAAATAATCGAATAAAGGGAAGGGGGTCCTAGATTTACAAATAATATGGATCACATCAATGCAATACCCGGTAATCACTCCTCAGAAGAGGGGCTACACGTGGTATTAGCACACCGGTCATCATATCCATATCTACCCTTTCCCCACCCCGTTAAGGTACTAAAACGCGGAATAGTTTAGTTACTTATTACATGCTCTTACCCATCCCAACCCTATCAGTCCCGGAGGTATTTGGGACTATTATTCCTAAAGGGAAGGGAGATTTGGGCTTTTATGGTTTAAAAGGATAAAATTCTAAAGCGACAAACAAAAACACATAAAGCTGATATGGGAAACACATAATAGTTTAAAAGGCTCAGATAGGCCTTCTCACTTAAAGACAGATTGTTTAGCATGTCTTGCATGTACTGGTTATGGTCTGAATTAAACTTAATGTTAAGGCAGGCTGATTTATCACATATTTTCAGATAAGAAGTCTGAATTAGGCATGTCCGCTGGTTGTAATTATCAAAGACTAGTGCAGTTAATTAGTTTACCTTATGGTTTGCCTAGATGAAACCTATAGGCATGATATCTAATAATGCAGAAGTATACTGATTTTAAAGAAGAAAGCTTGTTGATTATAGAAAACATAAGTTCTGCAGATATGGAGTAATGTTACTACTGATTTTAGGCTTATAGGCGAAATAGACGAATTAGGTTCAATTGATTACTCTTATAGGCATGCTTTCTAAGCGTTGTTGATTTTAAAACATGTATAGGAATGCAGGAGTCCTATAGGCATGGTATCTAGAATACAATTTGTTATTTAAGCCTATAAATCATTTGCATAGTGATAGATGTAAATGCAGAATCCAAGAAGTCCTATAGACAGGATATCTATATGGTATGCAGTGTTATGAAATGCAGAACCTATGGACATGTTCTCTAGATGATACAGAAATGCAGAAGCTATAGGCATGATATCTATGTATGAAATGCATAGAGCTATAGACATGATTTCTAAAATGCAGAAAGTGCAGAAACCTATAGACAGGATTTCGAAAATGCAGGAAGTGCAGAAACCTATAGACAAAATTTCTAAAATGCAGAAATGAAAGCAGGATATGATTGCAGAAGTAAATAACTATAAACATGATATCTACCCTTATGAATACATGAGTGACCCTCCCCTTTTCATTAAAACCCCCATAAGTTATTACAAATTATTACAGACCATAATGAATCAAGAAGAGTAAATTACATCAGAAATTAAAGTATAACCAAGGAGAGCCTAATTCAGACTCCAGGTCTGAAATATGAAATGAACCAACTCCAAAGATCCAATTTCTAAAGACTTTCTATTATTTGGGATGTGTTAGAGTTCCCTAAGAGTCTCAAGTGGACTCCGGGTAGTGCTTACACCCAAATATATTACAGAATTGAGTTATAGTGCAGTGCGGAAGGGCCAGCCCTCAAATGTCCAAGTTCAGAGGGAGCTCAAGGTCCTAAGGCAAGGCTCATAGGAGGGGGGCAGAACTTAGAATCTAAGAGAGAATGTAAGTGCATAGAGGGGATTTGGGGAAAACCAAGACAGGCTAGTGGTCATACCCAGCAATTAGAAGTGCTGGCACACCCCAACCAGCCTGTTAACCACATTGTTTGGGAGTTAGGATCCTTTAAAGGATCAAGTCCAGACATGAGCAACAATTTGGATGCTGCCATGTCTGAACTTTAACTCAAACACATAGAAGGGAATAGGGGTACAGGGATTCATGGTAGAAAACAGTTGCAAAGAGAACAACATACATATTTAACATTGAGCATAGACAACAAAGTAGACAGGATTGTAGAAACTGTAAAATAAACACATTGGGGTGAGGCTGAAAACTAAATTAGAACATACCAGTTTCAAGGAAACAATAAGGAAGAAAGTAATTGTCTTGTAAAGCCAAAGTGCAAACAAGTAATCAAGATGCTATGAGTTTAGAAGAGAACTGTGAGATAAGTGTATGAAGTGTGAAAGTGTTGAACTGAAGGTGTGTTGAGAAGGAAGGGGTTTTGCCCTTTTATAGTATAGAAAACAAGCAGAACTAGGTAAGAAAATAATTTAAAAGAATCAATTACAGAAGTTCCCTTATAATTAAGGGATTCTGATTTCAAACGGGTAAAAGATAATTAAGGAAAGAGTTTGATCAAAATCTTTTTCAAAGCAGTACAAGAAGGGTAAATACACAAAGGTTTATTAGGGTTTCCATCTCGAGTAAGATACAGAGACGAGGAGGCAAGCAATTGAAACATGCTCAGAGATCCCTTTCAGAGTCTCATGAGAAAACAAACAGATGTAATAGCAGGTTTGAAACAACAAAGTGAAACAGCTGATTTGAAGTATAAAGAACACGTTTTAAGAAAAGCTTGGAACCTAAACAGGTTCAGAAGAGAAAAGAGGTAGTATAAACTTAAGAAAACGGTAGGTGAAACATGTGTAAAGAGAACTCAAACAAAGATCTAGTAAAGGCAAACAAAGAACTTAAGAACTCAGTAGGAAATACATACAGTAAAAAAGCTCAACATACCAGAAAAGTATATCAACAAGACATGTAGAAAAACACGACAGGATGAACATGTGAACATGGTGTAGAAGCACAATAGAACACAAAGCACAGACGAATCATGTATAGTAGAAAGAAAGTAGAAGAAAAACACATGCGTGGTAGAAAAGAAAGCATACGAACATATTATGGACAAATACATACAAAGAAAAGAAAAGGAAAAGGCAGAAAAACATTTTAAGCTTTTCAGAAACCCTAGATCGGAAGAAGTAATTTTTTGAAAGAACATTGGGGAAAACGTTTTAACACTCCAACAGGACACAAATATAGAACAGATTTAAGAAAACAACCAGACAAAAACCTCTAATAGCTAGGGTTTCAGAGAAAACCTAGAATGAGAAAGGCTTGGAAGAAGGTCCGATCTTGAGTCTGAGAGGTCAAGAATAGGCTCATAATGCTCTAGATATGCCGGAGCAATGCCGGAGAGGCCCCCAAAACCATGGATCTGAGAAGATCTGAACGGACACCTTTGAGGTCAGACCTCAAAGCTTCGAACCCCAAGCGTTTAAGAGTGGAGGAAGGTGAGTACATGCAATCCATGGCCTGAGAAGCCATGGATTCCGGTGAGATTGCGGTTGAAAATAGGTGAGAGAGGCTAGGGTTTCAGGAACCTTCGAGAGAGTTTTGAGAAAGGAGAGTGTTTCAAAGAGCTGAGAGAAGAGAATGAGGTAGGGTTGGGGGTATGGGCGGATTAAAAAAAGAAAGGGGAAATCGTGGCTGTTGATCAAAATGATGAATAGCCTGGATTAAAAGGGCCAGGCGGGTTAATTGGTTGGGTCGGGGGTCGGGTTAGATTAGAATTGGGCCGGTCCAATTGGGGTTCAAAATTGGGTCAATTAGGGGGGGTCAATTTGGCTATGATTGAAACAAAAAATGAGCCAGATTTTAAATAGCCAATTTTTTCTCTTTTTATTTTATAAAAATAGTAAAAATAATTTTGAAAGTAAATTAAAGTATTGGATCTGTTAATAATATATAAATATTAATTTAAAAATGTTGGAACCAATTTTATAATTATAAAATGCTATTAAATCTTAAAGTAGGCTAAAAATTGCAATTATATGCAAATTAGCCTTTTAAATACCAAATAAATTTGTAAAAATATATAAAACTTAAATTAACTATATTTTGGTATAAATATGGGAATAAAATAAATTATTCACCAAAATGGATGGTTTTGGGAATAATTATTGATTTTGTACTGCTAAAATGGACAATAAATTGATTTTAAAAATCTTTAAAAAATTGGAAAAAATATTAAAACACTTGGGCATGCTTATATATGCATATATATATTATTTTGAAAGTATTTTGTATGTATGAAAAATACATAGGGAAAAATTGGGTATCAACAGCTGCCCCTCTTTATCCAGGAAGGATGAAAGAGTTGTCGGGTAAAGATATGATGGCCATTTTGATCGAACGAAATAGTTTGAAGAATTTGACCGTGCTTTGGTTCCTGAGCTGCTTACATATCCCTAGTCTTACAGGAATCAGGCGATATGTAGTTTAGGATCCATCGGCGGAATGTGCTAATGGAGATTTCACAAGAACGGACGCGATATTCAGGTTGGGGTGGATAGTTATAGTCTAATCAGGGCTGCAGGAACTGGAGCGGGATCGCTCCTGCTGAGACGGTCGTCGCTAGCCGGTTTACCTGCGAATGAGCAATACAAACATATATTGTGCATAAATTTAAATGTGATGCAAGTTCCGATTGGACCATAAATGTTGTCTTTGGACGGTTAGGATGACGTCCTCAGACCATGATGTCCTGGGCCATAAAGCGTATAATAAAGGATTCGCAGGCTATGAAATGGTGTTCTCGGGCTATGAGAATAATGCCTCCGAACCATGATGCCTTTGAATAATGCTATGCAAAAGATAAAGATGGGGTCCTCAGGCCATGGCATGGCGTTCTCGGGCTATGAAAATGATGCCTCCGAACAATGAAGCCTTCGGAAAATTTGGCGATCTTTCAGCCCATGAAGTGCAGAAGGTGGCGATCATTCAGCCGATACAGGACGTAAATAGAAAGTGGCGGTATTTCAGCCATGCAATAAAGTGGCGGTATTTCAGCCATGCAATAAAGTGGCGATATTTCAGCTATGCAGCTGGAGGTAGAGCTTAACCTCGGAAGGCAGAAAGGTAGCCTTATGCAATGTAGAGAAATGCAGATGGAGGTAGAGCTTAACCTCGAAAGGCAGAAAGGTAGCCTTATGCAATGCGGAGAAATGCAGTTGGAGGTAGAGCTTAACCTCGGAAGGTAGAAAGGTAGCCTTGTGCAATGCAAAGAAATGTAGATGGAGGTAGAGCTTAACCTCGGAAGGCAAAAAGGTAGCCTTATGCAATGCAGAGAAATGCATAGGGAGGTAGAGCTTAACCTTGGAAGGCAGAAAGGTAGCCTTATGCAACGCAGAGAAATGCAGATGGAGGTAGAGCTTAACCTTGGAAGGCAGAAAGGTAGCCTTATGCAATGTAGAGAAATGCAGATGGAGGTAGAGCTTAACCTCGAAAGGCAGAAAGGTAGCCTTATGCAATGTAGAGAAATGCACATGGAGGTAGAGCTTAACCTCGGAAGGCAGAAAGGTAGCCTTATACAATGCAGAGAAATAAAAGGCGAATAGTAATAAAATCTCTTAGCTGATAGCTAATAGCTAATATTGTGGCTGCTGGGGATATCGTGTGTGATAGCAATTGTAGATAGGTGATGGTTCTGAGAGTTGTATTCCTGAGAAATGTGAGTGTATAAATATATCCGATGATTTTGTGACTCGGGTGCTTGCATCCAAAGAAAGATGGTGAGTTTTGTAAAGGGGGAAGGTTAGTTCGTATCCCCGTGGACTTCGATTGACCTTCTCGGCTTTGATCTGGTGATACTGTGTGTGTCATTGAGGTAGCGTTGCTAAACAAAGCAATTTTAATAATAGACATGAATGATTTAGTAAAAAATACAACATAAGTATATAATCGAGAATAGTTTTCTTTAGATGAACCGACAACTGCGACGCGGTTCAAGACATTGCAACCTCTCTTGCTCCGAAATTTTGAGGGTCCTCCTCAAAATTCTGCCCCAGTTTACTGGGCTGGTGCTTTTGACGGCTGCTTGTGGGAAATGGCTGAAGTCAACTTCATAATTTTGAGGGTCCTCCTCAAAATTCTGCCCCAGTTTCCAATAGCGGGGTAAAATGAAAATTTTATTGAATTATGACCGAACCCATAGGGCTGCCTACGTATCCCCTCTTAAATGGGAATCAGGTCAAGTGTAGTTCAAATTACATCATATGAGGAAAGCATAAAAGTTACACATAGTATCGCTTCACTGCATCTAAATTGATCGGCTTCGGCCAAACTTCTCCGTCCATTTCTGCAAGTATGAGGGCTCCTCCTGTTAGAACTCGGTGAACCATGTACGGACCCTGCCAGTTGGGAGAGAATTTCCCTTTGGCTTCATCCTGATGTGGGAAAATCTTCTTTAACACCAGCTGCCCCGGTGTGAATTGTCTCGGCTTGACTCTTTTGTCAAAAGCTCTAGACATTCTGTTCTGATAAAGCTGATCGTCACAAACTACATTCATTCTTTTTCCATCTATAAGAGCCAGCTACTCGTAATGACTCTTCACCCACTTTGCATCGTCGAGTTATACTTCCTGTATGATCCTCAAGGAAGGAATTTCTACTTCGGCGGGAATGACCGCCTCTGTGCCATAAACCAACATATAGGGAGTTGCCCCGGTTGATATGCGAACTGTGGTACGGTACCCCAATAAAGCAAATGACAAATTTTCGTGCCACTGCTTATACTTCTCTATCATTTTCCTTAGTATCTTCTTGATATTCTTATTGGCGGCTTCTACGGCTCCGTTCATCTGAGGTTTGTAGGCTGTAGAATTCTTGTGTTTGATCTTGAAGGTTTCACAAATGGCTTTCATCAAGTCACTGTTGAGGTTGGAGCCATTATCAGTAATGATTGACTCTGGAATTCCCAACCGACAAACGATACGGTCGCGGACAAAGTCTGCCACGACTTTCTTAGTCACTGCCTTGTACGATGTTGCTTCAACCCATTTAGTGAAATAATCAATTGCCACTAGGATGAACCTGTTCCCATTTGATGCGGCAGGTTCGATTGGTCAAATAACATCCATTCCCCAAGAGGCGAACGTCCATGGTGAGCTTGTTGCATTAAGCTAGTTTGGAGGCACCTTTATCATGTCTGCATATATCTGACATCGGTGGCACTTTCGGACATACTGGATGCAGTCCGTTTCCATAGTCATCCAAAAATAACCATTTCGGAGTATCTTCTTGGCCAAGACAAAGCCATTCATGTGTGGATCACAAGTCCCAACGTGGATTTCTTCTAACAGTTTGGACGCTTCCTTTGCGTGGACACACCTTAGTAATCCCAAATTCGGGGTTCTCCTGTACATGATTCCTCCACTGTGAAAGAAATTATTTGAAAACCTTCGAAGTGTGCGCTTCTGAGTGGTGTTTGAAAATTCTGGGTATTCTCCTTTTGCCAAATATTCTTTGATATCATGAAACCAAGGTTTTCCATCTGCTTCTTCTTTGACATGAGCACAGTAAGCTGGCTAATCATAGATCTTTATTGGGATAGGATCAATGAAATTCTTATCTGGATGTTGTATCGTAGATGATAGGGTAGCCAATGCATCGACAAATGCGTTCTGGACTCTGGGAACATGCTAGAACTCCGTCTTTGTGAATCTTTTTCTCAGATCCTGTACGTGATGCAAATAAGGGAGTATCTTGGAGTTCTTGGTTGCCCATTCTTCTCGGACCTGGCGTATAAGCAGGTCTAAATCTTCGATTATTAGTAATTCTTGAATGTTTATGTCAATGGCCATCTTGAGCCCCAAGATGCAGGCTTCGTACTCGGCTATGTTGTTGGTGCACGGGAACTTGAGTTTGGCAGACACCGGATAATGTTGACTGGTTTCTGACATTAGGATTGCTCCTATGCAAACTCCTTTGAAATTTGCTGCTCCATCTAAAAACATCCTCCAACCGTCATAGGATTCTGCAATATCTTATCCTATGAATGATACTTCTTTATCAGGAAAATACGTTTTTAGGGGTTCGTATTCTCTGTCCACGGGATTCTCGGCAAGATGATATGCCAAATCCTGTCTTTTGTTTGCTTTCTGAGATACGTAGACAATGTCAAATTGGCTCAGCAGGATTTTCCATTTGGCTAGATTGCCAGTAGGCATGGGCTTCTGAAAGATGTACTTTAGTGGATCCATTCTTGATATGAATATGTAGTATAGGCATAGAAATAATGCCTCAACTTCTAAGCTACCCAAGTCAAAACACAGCAAGTGCGCTCTAACAGAGAATACCGGGCCTCGTATGGGGTGAACTTCTTGCTGAGATAATAGATGGCCTGTTCCTTCCTCCTCGTTTCATCATATTGCCCTAGAATACAATAGAACGCTCCATCCAACACTACAAGGTATAGTAATAGGGGTCTACTCGGCTCAGGCGAGACTAAAACTGGTGGTGTTGACAGGTACTCCTTGATTCTATCGAAGGCTTTCTGACAATCATCAGTCCATTTGGTAGCAGCGTCCTTCTTCAACATCTTGAAGATCGGCTCACAGATGATAGTAGATTGAGCTATGAACCGGCTGATGTAGTTGAGTCTCCCCAGGAAACTCATCACGTCCTTCTTATTGTTTGGCGGTGGCAATTCTTGAATGGCTTTAACCTTTGATGTATCCAGTTCTATTCCTCGGCGACTTTAGATGAACCCAAGCAGGAACCCCAAATGCACATTTCGCGGGATTCAGTTTTAGTTGTACCTTCTCAGTCTGTTGAAGAACTTCCTCAAATATTCCATGTGATCAGTGGTTTTCTTGGATTTGATGATGACATCATCTACATACACCTCGATCTCCTTATGTATCATATCATGGATAATGGTAGTCATGGCCCTCATGTAGGTGGCCCCAGCATTCTTTAATCCGAATGACATTATTTTGTAACAATACATTCCCCATGGCGTAATGAAAGCCATTTTCTCAGCGTCTTCCTCATCTATCCAGATCTGATGATACCCAGCAAAACAATTTACAAATGACTGCAGCTCGTGCTTGGCACAATTGTCGATTAGAATGTGTATGTTTGGCAAGGGGAAGTCGTCTTTGGGACTAGCCCGGTTGAGGTCCCAGTAGTCGACACAAACTCTAACCTTCTTGTCCTTCTTCGGCACTGGCACAATATTGGCTAACCATGTTGGATACTCCACTACCCTGAGGACCTTAACCTTGACTTGCTTAGTGACTTCTTCCTTGATTTTCAAACTCATGTCAGGTTTGAACTTTCTGAGCTTCTGCTTTACCGGTGGACATGTCGGATCAGTTGGCAGTTTGTGTGCCACAATAGATGTACTCAAACCAGTCATGTCATCATACGACCAGGCGAATATGTCCTCATATTCCCTTAGAAATTCCGTGTACTCTTCCTTTTCTGACGGTGACAGATGAACACTAATGCAAGTTTCTTTGACATTTTCTGCATCCCCTAAGTTAATCACCTCAGTCTCGTCCAGGTTGGACTTAGGTCTATTCTCAAAATTTCAACCTCTTTAACAATCTCTTTCGGTATATCATCTTCCTCTGAATCTATATCCGTTTGTTGCGTTGTCTCGTTGCATGTCACAGTCATCGGTTCATCGAGATAAGTAATAGTAATGCTGTATAAATAAAGTAAATGAGGGAAAGTAATAAGAGTAAGATTTATAAGAAACTGAAGTGGTTTGATAAATTTCATAACTATTTTGAACATTGGAGCTCTTATTTTGAAATTAAAAATGCGAAAAGAAAATCAACTAGCGAAAAATAAAAGATAATGCATGGTGCTTTGTTCAGCCTTGCTACCCCGAAGCTTTCCGGGCTCTGGTGGTTCTGACGGTCCAATTGTTGAGGCGTGCTCCTCGGCTTAAAGATTGTCTAGAAGGGCCTTCCTCCCCTTCCTCCTCGAAAATGACACAACAATCCATGTTATCCTCTTCCAAAAACAAATTCCTTATCACTGCAGTGCTTCCTCTTCTTTCGACCCATATATAACATTAGCTGGTTGGAAAGTCTGTTCCAACCGGGGTATCGGCTATTCCAGTGGGTATTAAGGACCGTGCCATGGTGGAGACCATTCATTAAACTCTTTCCAGGTGTACTCGTATCCCAGACCGCAAGTGGTGCCATGTTTCTTCAGCTTGATAGGTTTGGCGATTCCTTGGAAGTTTTTGCTAAGTCCCTTGCCAGGTTCATATCCGCTCCAGTTTAGTATGCTTTCAATTTTGTTGTCCCACCATTTGTCCTTATCAAACGACGTTGACTCCCTCGATGTGGTGATAGGTTTTCCCGCCTATCTTTCTTCTTCCTTCGATCACTGGGATGATCTGTCGACTGTATATGGGATTGCTACCGGTGCCGTGAATAATCACCTCTTGGTGATTCCACTCAAACTTCACTTCCTGATGTAGGGTTGATGCTACAGCCCCAGTGGCATGAATCCAAGGCCATCCCAAAAGCAGGTTGTAAGACGTTGGCACGTCTATTACTTGAAAATCAACATCAAACCAAGTAGGCCCCATTTGTAGACATAAGATAATTTCCCTAATAGTAGACCTTTGGGAACCGTCGAAAGCTTTGACATTGATGGCTCCGTCCTTGATCTCATGCAGGCTCTTTCCCAATGTTTTGAGAGTTACCTATGGACAAATATTGAGGCTAGACCCTCCGTCAATCAGGATTCTGGTGATGAAATAATCCTCGCACTATACAGTGATATGCAACGCCTTGTTGTGACTCAAACCTTCTGGTGGCAACTCATCTTCATGGAAAGTGATCTTGTGACTCTCCAATACCTGCCCCACCATGTTTGCCATCTCTCCTCCAGTGATGTTGCTCGGTACATATGCCTCACTCAGCACCTTTAACAGAGCATTCTTATGTGCATCGAAACTTTGTAGCAAAGCTGGGATAGAGATTTGTGCCGATGTTTTGTTCAATTAATCAATGACTGAGTACTCTTTTGCTTGTATCTTTCTCCAGAGATCATCAGGCCCAGTTTCAGTGATGGTTGTTCGACTAGAGGCCTGCTTGCTTGATTCATCCAAGTATTCCAGAGTATACACTCTGCAAGTTCTTGTCATACCCTGTGCCGCAACTGCTTCTCCAAATTTGGCTTTTCCTTTACTCCTTGCCTCGACTGTGTAATCCTAAGGGATGGCCTTCGTATGGAATGGTGCTATGGCCGACATTACTACCGAAATGGGTAGCCTTGCTTTGGAAGGTAACAAAACAACCTCAAATGGTACAGGTGCCTTTGGGGACCTAAACTCGACCTTAATCGGTGTTGGCTTCTTTGCAGAAGATGGCGCTTCGAACTCAAGTGGTATGGACATATTCACCTCGGCGCCCCCAGAAGGTTGAATCTGGACTACAATCGGATTGAGGGTGACTGTTGGTTTCTTTGGCTTGTCACCTTTTGCGATCAATCTGATCGATCCTTTGGGGTCCCAATCATCTTCTATCTCAATCATGTGAACGTCTCCGCCCTTATGGTTAGGTAGAGGGTTTTTGCAGACATTTGGAGCAGGTTCCTTTTGCCATAATAATCTTGTTATCGATTAGTGCCTGGATCTTATCTTTCAGAGAATGGCATTCATCAATGGTATGCCCTTTCATGTCGTAATGGTATGCACATGATTTATTTGGATTGACCCATTGGGAAGGGTTTTCCGGAGTTATAGCGGGGATGAGGGTGACATAACCAGCAACTCTGAGCCTTTTATATAGCTGGTCGATCGGTTCGGTAATGGCGGTATATTATTTGGGAGGTTTGCGGTCAAAATTTGGTTGGGGTCTAGGAAAGTTTTGGCGAGTGGGAGGTGATTGATAGTGAGAGGGTTGAGCATTGTAGACTTGGTAGACATGTGCGAGTTGGGAATATCTGGGCGAAGTGGGTTGATATGTGGGAGGTGGAGGTGATTGGTAAGTAGGTGGTGGAGTTTGGTAAGAGGGTGAGGGTGCTTGGTAATTTGGGGTAGGTTGATATGTGAGTGGAGGTATTGGGTAGATTTGGTATTTGATTAGGGAGTTTATTCTCTGTGCAACCATCACGGCGCTCACATCTCTTTTCTTCGACGTGCCACCAGACTATAGAGCCTTGTTGGTAGCCTGCAAAGCTTCCAAGTTTGTGACCATACCACTTTTAATACCTTCCTCGATCCTCTCCCCTAGCTTGATAATGTCGGAAAATTTCTGGCTTTCAATCAGCATCAACCTTTCATAGTACTGGGGGTCTTGAGCTCGGACAAAAAACCTGTTCATTTATTCCTCTTCTAAAGCCGTCTGACCTTAGCAACTTCCGATCTCCAACGAGTAGCATACTCACAGAATGTCTCCGTAGGTTTCTTCTTTAGGTTTTGGATATAGAACATATCTGGCGCATTTTCCGTATTGAACCTGTCCATGAAATCGGACACCATACTTACCCAATTCGACCACTTCTTCGGGTCTTGGCTGATGTACCAAGACAGAGCGTCTCCCTTCAAACTCCTCATGAAGAGTTTCATGCGAATCTTTTCGTCTTTCCCTACTCCAACCAGCTTGTTGCAGTATGTTCTCAGATAAACTCTCGGATCCCTTGTACCATCAAACATCTCAAACTTAGGAGGTTTGTACCCCTCGGACAGTTCGACATCGGTTTGAATGCAAAGGTCTTCGTAATTCAGTCCTTCAATCCCCGTACTTCCTTCAACGCCCTGAATTCGGCTAGTCAGCTTCTTGAGTTCTTCTACCAGATTCCTGATAAGCGAGTCTTTATCATTAGACTCGGGTGTGCTTCAAATGGGTTGAGAAGGATGCGGCACAGTTTCCACATAGATGGGGGTGTAATGGTTAGGGTGAAAATGGTCATTTGTGGAGTTCACAGGTTTCGGGATGAGCAGTGAAGTATTGTTGGATGTGTGGCAAGTGTTGCAGTGATGGTGAGGAGCGGAGTGGTTTTGTGGTTTCAGAATGTTTTGTGGAGGTGTGGAGTTTTGACTGATTGGGAAACTGACATCTGGGGTGGTGAGGGAAAATGACAAGCTTGCCAAGTTCCAAACTTGGTCCAGTTCTTCTTGAAATTTCAACAACTTCTGCTCGAACTAGGAGGCACCTTCCTTGGAAACCTGAATACCCTGAGTAACCTCTACCCGTTCAACTGAGTTCTCCTTTCTGGTGTTGCTCAAATCTTCCATTTTTCCTCTGTTCCTATTTCTAATAGGACTCGGATAAGGAGTAGGTGGAGGTCCCTTGGATCTTATGGAGTAAGATGACGATGCCAGAGTGCACGAAGTAACCTTTGGGGAGGGCAATAAAAGTAAAAACAAAAAGGTAACAAGTTAGTGAGGATTATGAGAAGAAATGTTGCAATATTTAAACACATAGTGCAAGAATATAAATCGTGTCCTAATCTGGGAAGCCTCTTTGTGCCCGAGGTAGGCCTAGCGACAAGTTAATTTGGAGAACTTATAATGCTAAATACCTCATTTTATTGAGAAAAAGTAGACGAATCCCAAAATGACACTAAATAATCAGGAAATAAAAATGTCACTAGTGGACATTGGCCTTATTACATTCTTAAAGCAAAAGAAAAGATTCCTATCTATTTGGTCCCAGAAGGACCTTCCCCAGACTCGGCATCTTTGGCTCCATCGAACAGCTTCACCAGCTCATGAAACCCCAGCAGCAAGTAGGCTCTAGCCAGGTGTCCACCTTCGTTTCCTTCAGCATTCTGACAATCTTCTATCCTTTTGATGAATTTCCTTTCCAGCTCCACTAAACCTCGTTCCAAGTATCCCACCTGCTTGTTGGCGCTGACAACCATATCTTTCCACTCTTCGATCAGCTTTTGGTGGGCTTCTTGTATCTCCCGATGCTCGCTTTCACATTCCCGAATCCTCTTGCACAGTTGGTTGTACTTGACCTGTGCTTCAGCCTTTTTATCAATGATTCTGTGACCTTGAACAAACCCGGGTTGACCTAAACCATTATGATCGTCTTCCAACCAGCTTGGATAGTATGGAGTATAACCAGCATGGTACATGTCTGGTTCAATGGAATCCTTTCCCAGGACGATTTTGCAGTGCCACATATGCTGAGCTTAATACTTATAAGGGCTATCGTCATCCTGAAAGTTGGCCCGGAAGTGACTCATCTTGTCGACCCTTGGTATAACCTGCTTCCTTCCTGCCTATCTCATAACTCGGAGAGGAACATATGGGTAAGTTCCCCTCAAACCGATAAGTATTAGAAACGGTGCATCCCTGGATCGGGTAATGAATTCTCCAGTAGGGAACCACTCGAACATCCACTGTACTTGGTCCTCTTTCAGATTTTCGAACAACTCTACCCACCCTTTGGCATCTTCTGGTTGAGCAAACATGTCTGGCATGTAGTTCACTTGCCTTGGCTGATGGAAGGCAATATGATCGTCCCAGTCCCTACGCTGAATCTCTTGTCGATATTCACCCTTTTGGAGGTGCTCCATGAGCCATAGTTGGAGTATTAAGTTTCAACCCTCAAAGTGTTTGTCTCCTCATTGACAGTTTTCCAAGGCTCGGTATATTTCCGCAATGATCATAGGCACTATGCTAAAGGGTTGCCCACCAATTCCCTCAATTATGGTTTTAGTGACCATGGCTAGCCTGGTGTGGATCCTTG
Organism: Nicotiana tabacum; assembly: GCF_000715075.1. Classification (NCBI taxonomy): domain Eukaryota; kingdom Viridiplantae; phylum Streptophyta; class Magnoliopsida; order Solanales; family Solanaceae; genus Nicotiana; species Nicotiana tabacum. Next base: position 169,064,322 of record NC_134089.1, on the reverse strand, counting down.
CTTTCTTCATAGGAAACACTATCATCCCCAAGAAGCAGGACATAATGACAAAGACCCTTCAGTGAATGTGCCCCAATGATGTGAGGGCGAATTCATCAGGGTAAGTACGGTAGGACTTGCTATGTGTAATGACCCGACCGGTCGTTTTGAGCTTTTGCACTTTGATCACCAATTCTCGGGCATGACTTGCCTCGTGTAATGTATTATGAATGATGTAGATCATTGGTTTTGGTTTTCAGGGAAATCAGAATGAATTTGAAGGAACAGTCTCAGCGAAAAGCTTTGAATTTGAAAGGTTTGACCAAGAGTTGACTTATTTGTGTATGAGCTCGGGTCGGAATTTTTATGATTTGATTAGCTCCGTTAGGTGATTTTTGACTTAGGAGTGTGATCAGAATTGGTTTTGGAGGTCCAGTGTAGAATTAGGCTTGAATTGGCGAAGTTAGAATTTTGGCGAATTCCGGTTAATAGATGAGATTTTGATTCGAGGGTTGGAATGGAATTCCGAGAGTTGTTGTAGCTTCGTTAATTGATTTGAGATGTGTGTGCAAAATTTCAGGTCATTCGGAGGTGATTTGGTTGGGGTTTTGATCAAAAGCGTGTTTCGGAAGTTTTAGAAGAACTTAGGCCTGAATTTGATGTAATTTGATGGTTTTGGTGTTGTTTGAGGTGTTTTGATGATTGGAACAAGTTTGAATAATATTTTAAGATGCGATGGTGCTTTTGGTTGAGGTCCTGGGGGCCTCAGGTGTGTTTCGGGTTGTATCGCGCTCTTATTTGATGTTTCAGTGCCGTTTTCTTTGGACATAAAGGGGTAACATATTAAGCAAATGAGCTCCAAATTAAGTTTTTATTGAACCTTTAGATCTGTATCGTAATTTTGAATCTATAGCAAAAAGAATCGTCGAATTTGGACATCGTATGAGGGAGTTATGCTCATTTCCGTGTCGAGAAAGTGCTGGTTGCTGTCATAACCGCAGAAGCGGAAATTTTTTGCAGAAGTGGGACCACAGAAGCGGAAATTTTCTTCTTCCACGGTCCCGCTTCTGCGGAAAACTTTCCGCAAAAGCGGAAACTGCTGGAGGCAGAGAGGTTTCTTTAAAAATCAAAGTTTGGCTCATTTTCACTTCATTTCTTCCATGGGAGCCGATTTTGGAGAAAATTTGGAGTGCCATTTTCATCACCAAACATGAGGTAAGTGATTTCTACTAGTTTTAAGTATATACAAGGTTTATATATGGATTTAGGCATGGGAATTTGTAGAGAACTTGGGGTTTGAGGGAAAACCTAGAAAATTAGTATTCTTGGAATTTGACCACGATTTTGGATATGGAATTTAGAGAAAATTATATATTTGAGTTCGTGAGGCTATGGGTAAACTTTATATTCGAAAATTTTTGGATTTCCGAGACGTGGTCCCCACGGGCAAATTTTGAGTGTAATTTCGGATTTTTGATGGAAAATGTAGAATTTCATATGGAATTAATTCCTATAATTTTTATTAACTGAATCGAATCGTTATGGCTAGATTCGAGGCATTCGGAGGCCGATTCGAGAGGCAAAGGCGTCGTGAGCTAGAGATTTCACCGGTTCAAGGTGAGTAATGATTGTAAATGATTCCTGAGGGTTTGAAACCCCGGATTGCACATCGTAGTGCTATATTGAGGTGAGTCACGCGCTGGATGATGAGCGCGGGGTCTTTTACTACTGGGGATTGTGACTCCCGATTGATGATTTTACCGCATATTTAACTGAAACTTATTTGTTATCACCATGATTTGGGCTAATTGCCATATTTGGGCTTCGTACCAATTATTTGAACCCTTCGGGGATTTTATCACTATTTCTTCACTGTTTTGACTTATATTTAAACTCAGTCTTGTTGATATCTATTGTTTTACAAATTCAGCCACTTTTATATAGATTTGAAACTTAAATGATATTTTTAAATGGTATTTTGGGCTGAGAACTACTATTTTACAAATGCCCGAGGGGCTTATGATGATTTCCGGACTGAGTGAGGCCGAGGGCCATATGTGAGGATATGCTGAGTGATATGAGGCCGAGGGCCTGAGATACTTTATATGCCACGCAGTGGCTTGAGTGATGTGAGACCAAGTGATGTGAGGCCGAGTGCCGAGTGATGATTCCACGAGGTGGCTTGATATAGCGCTTGGGTCGTAAGGGGCCCCTCCGGAGTCTGCACACCCACAGTGAGCGCGGGTACCCATTGTTCTGAGAGTAAGCCCGAGGGGTTGATACGAGTGATTGTGAGGTAGCCCGGGGGGTTGATACGAGTGATTGTGAGGTAGCCTGAAGGGCTGATACTGTTCTGAGATATTGTGCCCGAGGGGCGAACTTCTATGTGTTCATCTTTCATATTTACTTATCATTTTACCTATTATACTGCGGTATTTGTGCCTGAGGGGCGGATTTTCTATGCTTATCGACACTAAATGTTTTGAAATCATTGCATAACTATTGAAAAAGTCATTTTTAAAAGAGGTTTAAACTGAGCTAAGATATTTCTAAAAATTTCACAGCTTCACTACTTTTCTCAAAGGCTTTTACAATGCTTCTATACAGCATATTGGTTGCTTTACGTGATTTCTTACTGCTCAGTTGTTATTTACCTTTATTACTCATTGAGTTGGAGTACTCACTTTACTCCCTGCACCTCGTGTGCAGATGCAGGTATTTGTTCACCCGGTAGGCGGGTTTTGGCTGATCGGAGGCAGAGTTATCGGAGTTTAGCGAGGTGACTACCAGCGTTCGCAGCACCGCTTTTCTCCCTTTTTGTTTATCAGTCCTATTTTTGTACACTTCAGGCCTTGTAGTTGTATTTACACTCTAATAGATGCTTGTGACTTGTGACACCTCTGTTTGGGCTGTGTTTGGGTTGTATTCCGCACTTTACAAATAAATCTTTTGCTTAGTCTGTGGTTATATAATCATATAGAACCTGTTTATTTATCTTAACTGCTTAAAACTGGAAATGGGTAATGTTTGCTGGCATTGTCTTCACGAGAGGCGCCATCACGACCGGGTCCGGGTTTGGGGTCGTGACAAGTTGGTATCAGAGACTAGGTTACATAGGTCTCATGAGTCATGAGTAGGTTTAGTAGAGTCTCGCGGATCGGTACAGAGACGTCTGTATTTATCCTCAAGAGGCTGCAGAACCTTTAGGAAAACTTCATTTTCTTGGAATCTTATCGTGCGTCCTTAATTTAGCTTGAAAAGTAACTTTTGAAATTCCTTCCATGTGTTCTGTCATGGGCGGCTTTCCAACCGTGCCCCATGACCCCTTGGGCGCGCCCCGTGGCGTCCTAGCAAGCCTTCCAATGCCTAGCGCCACAGACGACCCCGTGGTCTTGGCCGCGCCAAGTGACAAGCGCGCATGTGCCTCTGTCGCCCCATCGATATCCCTCGCTAGCGCCCAACCGCAGGCAGATGCCAACAGCGCCGCGCGCGTAGACAACGCCGCGCGCGCAGAACCTGATGCCAAAGACTATGCTGCTAACAACGGACCTGTTTTCTACCTTATAGCAAACTAAGTCTTTTTCATTGTAAATGTAGAGTAGTTTTATTCCATGTACTTCCATTATGTTTCTCTAGCTTAATCAAGTCTAGTCTTGTAGCTTTGGATTATTTTTTTAAGCATTATTAGGGGGGATCAAGCAATCAAACTTTCTAGCAAGCAAACAATTCTCTGTACTGGTGTCTCTCCCCCTCGACACCGCGTTGCCTTTCTGTAATAGCTTTCATTAATGCAATCAAGCTTTCTTTCATTCTCAATTCTCATTCCTATTCTCTCAATTGCTCTTGACATTGGTTTTCCTCGTACGGCACTGACAATCTAGTCTAGCGTATGGAGGGGACCTCAGTTGGCAGACAACAACTGCACTGACATCAGTTGCTTAGCCTTACGTCGCCCTTCCAAGGACTCTCAGGAAGGCGCCGCGTAACAGTTGGTATCAGAGCCTAGGCTCGACATCGGACGAGGGAATGCATTGCCATTACCACCATTTCTGACCATGGTGAATCATGGGGACCGCATTGCGGCCCTTGAACAGACGGTTGACGGATTACTTCCCATCATGGATACGGTGCCTGAACTAAGAACCAGCCTAGGGCAAAGGTTGGACGACCTGGACCGCAGGGTGCTCCAAGCCGAAGTTGACATAGAAAACATCAGTCGTGACTCCGAGGGATATCGACAAACGGCAGCCACAGAGGCAGCCGAAATTTTTGGCAAATTCGAGGGACTCCAACAGGAGCGTGCTGAGGATTTAGCTTACAAGGCACAAGAGGCAGATCGGGTGACTGCCATGCAACAAACTATTGGCGACTTGACAGACAAGCTCAATGTTGTCAATGTTGCTTTACAGGGCCTGCTGCGAGGCGGTAGAAACCAGATCGGGGGCGCTGCAAATCCCACTTCCGCGACACAAAAACTGAAAATTCCTGAGCCAATGCTATACAGTGGAGCTAGGAATGCCAAGGAAGTGGAGAACTTCATCTTTGATGTCGAACAATATTTCGATGCTGTTGGGGGCCTAGAAGAAGCTAAGAAGGTAGCAACTGCTGCCATGTATCTTCAGGGTGATGCTAAACTCTGGTGACGGGTGAAATACGAGGCCATCAAGCCCGGTGAAGATGCTCTCAAAACATGGGCAGAACTGAAGGCAGCCATCCGCCTACAGTTCTTCCCCGAAAATGTCGAATACAATTCAAGGAGAAAGCTACGGGAGCTCCGCCAGACCAAATCCGTGCGGGACTACGTGCGGGAATTCTCTACGCTCATGCTAAGCATACGCGACATGGGGGACAAAGACAAGCTCTTCACTTTCCTAGAAGGGTTGAAACCTTATGCCCGTATGGAGCTACAAAGACAACGGGTAGATACCCTGCCCAAGGCGATCCAAGCAGCTGAATGCCTTGGGGACTATCAAATGGAAGCTCAGAAGGATAGGCCTCAGCCGCCTGCCCGAGCGGGATTCAAAGGGGGCCAGTCTAGCAATGGTGGCCCTAGCAGAAGTGGGGAAGATCGGAGCTCAACCAAACCTAAGGCTCCCTCCACAGGCAGCAACAGTGTTGCATCTAACAACAATGATCGGGGGAGGAAGCCTCCTTCAGGATGCCGTCATTGCGGCGGACCACATTGGAACAATGAGTGCCCACATGCACAGATGAACGCCCATCAGACTTTTGATGATGGGACGGATGACGACTCAGACGATGCAGAATCAGACTGAACCAGTAGGTGCCTTCAATGCAATTGTTGGCTCCATTTCTGAGGCATTAGCAGAGACTAGTGCTGGTATCCGTAAGAAGAAGGACCCATGTCCAGTCACCAAGAAAGGGAAAAAGAAGGCGGATGATGAGACTCCTCTTAAGCACGAGAGGACCTTAATGTTCGTTGAGATGAAGGTGAATGGCAAGCCCATTCGGGCCATGGTAGACACGGGTGCTACCCACAACTACTTAGCCTCGACTCAGGTGGAGCGCCTTGGTCTAGTTGTAGGGAAAGGTAGAGGCCGTGTCAAGGCTATCAACTCACCTCCCCAGCCAGTGGGTGGAATAGCCAAAGAAGTACCGGTGAAGCTTGGCCCTTACGAAGGAAAATTCAACCTGCGCGTGGTGATCATAGATGACTTCGAGTTGATAGTTGGATTGGAATTCTTGAGGCAAACCAACACCATGCCTGTACCATATGCTGACATGTTACTGATGATGGGAGCAAACGGGACCAAGCCCTGCATTATCCCGTGCATGCCCATGAAGATGGCCGTTGAAAACATCTCGGCCTTGCAGTTGAAGAAGGGGGTCAAAAGAAATGAACCCACGTTCCTGGAAACCCTCTGCATCGAAGATGTAGAACGCTCCTCGGGTCCCATTCTTGAACCCGTGAAGGAGCTACTACTAGAGTTTGAAGATGTCATGCCACAAGACATGCCAAAACGACTACCGCCTAGGCGCACTGTGGATCGTGAAATTGAGTTGGTGCCGGGCGCGAAGCCACCTGCCCGGGCGCCTTACAGAATGTCACAACCCGAACTCACCGAGCTTCGGAGACAATTGACGGAAATGCTAGACACAGGGATTATCGTGCCCTCCAAATCCCCATACGGGTCCCCTGTGCTATTCCAAAAGAAACATGATGGTAGTCTACGACTCTGTGTGGACTATCGGGCTCTAAAGAAAATTACTATGAAGAACAAGTACCCTATTCCGCTAATGGCAGACTTGTTCGATAGACTGGGTGGTGCGACGGTGTTCACCAAAATAGGCCTGAAGACAGGTTATTGGCAAGTTTGGATTGCAGAGGGTGATAAGCACAAGACGACCTGTGTGACAAGGTATGGGTCATACGATTTCCTGGTTATGCCATTCGGCTTGACTAACGCCCCAGCTACGTTTTGCACTTTGATGAACCAAGTCTTCCGAGAGTACATTGATGAATTCGTGGTGGTCTACTTGGATGACATTGTGGTATATAGCCAAACATTGGAGGAACACCTGATGCACTTGCGGAAGGTCCTAGCTCGATTGCGGGAGCATGAACTATATGCGAAGCTATCTAAGTGCTCCTTTGCTCAAAAGCAAATTGACTTCCTCGGACATGTCATCGAGGAAGGGCGGATCAAGATAGACCAGCAGAAGATTCAGGCAATCACAGATTGGCCGCCGCCTAAGGATATCCACGCCTTGAGGGCGTTCCTTGGTCTATGCAATTTCTATCGACGATTCGTGAAAGACTACTCCCTCATTGCAGTACCATTGACAGAACTCCTCAAGAAGGTCATGCCTTGGGAATGGGGACCCAAGCGAGCGGAGGCCTTCAACGCATTGAAAGCAGCTATGTCTAGTAGCCCTGTCTTGGCTCTTCCTGATCTGGCCAAGCCATTCGAAGTACAAACAGATGCATCTGACTATGCCCTCGGTGGAGTCCTGCTACAAGAAGGGCATCCTGTAGCATACGAGAGTCGGAAGCTAAAAGATGCAGAGCGGCGCTATGCCGCCCATGAGAAAAATTTATTGGCTGTCGTCCACTGCTTGCGCCTCTGGAGGCACTATCTTCTGGGAACCCCGTTCATGGTCAAGACAGACAACACAGCTATTAGCCATTTCATGACCCAGCCGAAGTTGAATGGTCGACAAGCCAGGTGGCAGGAACTCCTAGCTGAATTCCACTTCAACCTGGATTACCGAAGTGGGAAGACCAATCATGTTGCTGATGCGCTCAGTCGGAGAGCTGATCTAGCATCGGTGTGCTTGCTCGCCACCCTAAGGGGGAGCGAAGTAGCCACCTCCATCAAGGACCAGATACAGGATTTACTCATCAAAAACCCTACTGCACAGTATTTGGTTGATTTGGTAGGACAGGGCAAGACTCGCCAGTTCTACATGGAAGATGGTTTTCTGAAAGTGAAAGGGAACCGACTTTATGTTCCTAAAGGAGGAGACCTATGAAAGACTCTTCTGGCGGAATGTCATGATACTCTGTGGGCCGGCCATCCCGGTGAAGAACGCACCATGGTGTTACTCCGTCGTGCATATTATTGGCCTCAAATGGCCGATGACGTTGCTCAGTATGTGAAGACTTGTCTAGTATGCCAGAAGGACAAGTCAGACCGCTTAACACAGGCGGGACTCTTGGAACCACTAGCTGTCCCAAAGAGACCTTGGGAAAGTGTTTCCCTGGATTTCATCACCGGATTGCCCAAGGTCGGAGATCTAACAACTATCTTGGTTGTGGTAGATCGGTTTTCCAAATATGCTACCTTTATTGCTGCCCCACAATATATATCAGCAGAAGATACAGCTCGACTCTTCTTCTCTCATGTCATCAAATATTGGGGCCTACCCAAAGACATTGTTAGTGATCGTGACTCACGCTTCACTAGAAACTTTTGGACCCAACTCTTTAAGTGCCTTTGGTCGAAGCTGAGTCACAGCTCAAGTTTTCATCCGCAATCTGATGGCCAGACGGAGCGGTTCAATGGTATGTTGGAGGAATATCTCTGTCATTTTGTAACCGGATCGTAGAAGAATTGGGTGAAGCTTCTGGATGCTGCTCAACTGTGTTTCAATTCACAAAAGAGCTCTAGTACAAACAAAAGTGCTTTTGAAATTGTTACCAGACAGCAACCGCTACTCCCACACACAGTCAATGCACCAAATATGTCTAAATCTCCTCGAGCTGCTAGCTTCTCTAAAGAGTGGAAGCAAAATTTGGAGATAGTGCAGAGCTATCTTGTCAAGGCTCAAAAGCGGATGAAGAGGCATGCTGATCAGAATCGTCGCTTTGTTGAATACCAAGTAGGAGACAAAGTGATGGTCAAAATTCCAAAACGTTACTTATTTGCAGGGGTCCATGACCCTCGCTTATTGCAAAAATACATTGGACCCTTGTCCATTGAAAGGCGTATTGGGAAAGTTGCATACCGGGTGGATACCCCAGCTTGGTGGAAAATTCATCTTGTCTTCCATGTCAGCCTCCTGAAACCTTTTCGGGAAGACACGGAGGATCCTTCAAGGAGCCAGCTCACAATACTGAGTATTCAAGGGCCCAATTCAACCGGGAAAAAGCGTGTTGAAGCTATCCTTGATGATAGAGTGATTCATGCCTCAAGGAAAGATCACCAAGAGTTCTTGGTGAAATGGCAGGGCTGTGATGCAGAGGAGAACACTTGGGAGAGGGGAACAAACCTCAAAGCCTACAAGAGCCTAATTGAAGATTATCTTACAAGTAAGGCGCCGAGAACGTCGCCAACTCAAGTGGGGGAGAATGTCATGGGCGGCTTTCCATCCGTGCCACATGACCCCTTGGGCGCGCCCCGTGGCGTCCTAGCAAGCCTTCAAATGCCTAGCGCCACGGACAGCCCCGTGGTCTTGGCCGTGCCAAATAACAAGCGCGCATGTGCCTCTGTCGCCCCACCGATATCCCTCGCCAGCGCCCAACCGCAGGCAGATGCCAATAGCGCCGCGCGCGCAGACAACGCCGCGCGCGTAGAACCTAATGCCAAAGACTATGCTGCTAACAACTGACCTGTTTTCTGCCTTATAGCAAACTAAGTCTTTTTCATTGTAAATATAGAGTAGTTTTATTCCATGTACTTCCATTATGTTTCTCTAGCTTAATCAAGTCTAGTCTTGTAGCTTTGGATTATTTTTTTAAGCATTATTAGGGGGATCAAGCAATCAAACTTTCTAGCAAGCAAACAATTCTCTGTACTGGTGTCTCTCCCCCTCGACACCGCGTTGCCTTTCTGTAATAGCTTTCATTAATGCAATAAAGCTTTCTTTCATTCTCAATTCTTATTCCTGTTCTCTCAATTGCTCTTGATATTGTTTTCCCCGTACGGCACTGACAATCTAGTCTAGCGTACGGAGGGGACCTCAGTTGGCGGACAACAACTGCACTGACATCAGTTGCTTAGCCTTACGTCGCCCTTCCAAGGACTCTCAGGAAGGCGCCGCGTAACAGTTCGCATGCGCACATGAGCGCTCAGTATCAGATATGCCTTTATGGCTTGTGATTCCCCGATCGAGGGGCAAGATGCGATCTCTGTAAGTTGATATTGGGCCAGTCTGAAGGACTTCAGGCCGGATCTTTGCCTAGGGCTTGAGCACTAAGGTGCTGATTGTGTGAGCAAGTATTTTTGAACTTGTATGCTCGGTATTGTCCATATTAGTGGAAGCGACGGCTGGATGGCTATGTGATGAGTATGTTAGTACTGTGAGATGCATCCATATAATTTGGAAGCGGTGAGAAAAGGTCTGCTAGAGGATAGAAGAACTATTAGGTGCTTGAATTCCATCTTGATTCGAGGTATAGCCCCGAGTTGTGGGCGTGTGAAGGATCTTTTCATGTTTCCCAGTTATGAGTGAAGTAAATTTCATGTTGCGATATGAGTTCAGACTCGGGAAGACTAAGTGACTGCGTACAGTTTATGACAGAAGGTATACAGGAATGTTAGATTGACGCGAAGCAGGTGAGTTTTCTCCTGCAGAGAATTCTGGGGTGGTGTGACCCATATGTCATTGTAGAAGATCTCATGTGCAACTGAAAAGTACGTGTTGAAATTTGAAATTTCCAGTCATTTAAGAGAGTGGGCTTAACTGTTGCGGTGATGAATGCGAGATTTGCAGAAGATTTACAGTACTAGATGATTTGTGCTTTCACAAGCTTACAAATGATTTGAGTTTAATCTCACTATGATATTGTGGCATCAATAAAGTAAAAGTGTTATGAGTTATTGAGTGTAAGTGATCTATGGCTTTGAGCCAAGTGGTGGAGTCTGCTGTGAGTATTTGATTGCACGGTTAGGTGCTATGTTGGTTCCAGTGTGAAGTGCGCGGGTGAATAAGTTATGGCCTGCGGAGTTTGAGACTGATTATGGCTCGGGTAGAGGAAAATTTTGACAAAGATTATATTATGCTTCATAGGTGTGTGAGAATCATAGGATGTCTTGAGTTGTTGTTGGCAAGAATGCTCGGTGCATAGAGCAGGAAGTTGCTTGGTTGTATTGGGATGAAGATTACATTCTGTGGTGTTAGAGTGCCAATTAGGCATGGGTGGTTCTGTTCATTGGGTCAGGTAAATTGCAGTTGAATAAGAGTGAATGACTCTCGAGAATGCTTATAATGTGTTCAAAATTCTACATGTAACAGTTGGGTATCTTAAGTTGTATATGTGGTTAGAAACAGAGTTTTCATTGGAGGAGGTCAAGACTTGTGGTATTTCTATGTTAATTATGGGATTCTATGTATCGGTATCAGGAGAGTAAAGGTAACGAATTTAGATTCATAGGAGGTTCTTCAAAGTAAATTATTCTGGAAGGTGGTGTTTCTAGGAATATTTGAGAGAGTATTCAGCAGTTTATGAGTCTTAGACAATGTGGTTTTATGCTTGGATCTTGTATGGTAAGCCTGGGTTGAGGAATTGTGGTTCTACAACAAGAGGGAATTGCAAGTTGAAGATGAATCAGAAGGAAATTTAGATAGATGGAGTAGCTTGATAGTAGACCGAATCGGTATGGTAAGGATATGATTAACTCCTTGGGTGTGTTCGAGGTAATGAATATTTACAGGCACTATGCAGCAATACTCTTGGGTTTTGACGGCTTGCTTAACTTGGTCTAGTTAGAAGGATTCAGTCCTGGTAGTTTAGTTTGTGCAAATGGAATTGGGAGAGTTCTTGTCGATTTCTATTGTGGTTAGAGATGTGTATTTTCTACGAGTGTGAGAGGCATGGGATGTGTAATGATTTTTCCTTCTAGACGGGATCAATGGAAGTTCTTAGCTAGATGAGTTACAGTTCAGTTCTGAAAGGAAGTACATAAAAACTCTTAGGCAACGGGTAGCCTTAGATAATCATGGAAATGGTTCTGCTAATTGGAAGTGATTTGATGAGAGTATATGTTTCAGAAAAAGGGTAATATGATTAAATTGATGATACTTCGGTACTATTGTGGTACTTTCTTGTTGGATCGACTAGTGATATTCGGGTTTGCTTGGTGGCACAGGGAAATTTTAGAGCATGTATCGTGGAATGATTTGGGTATAAAAAGGTACACATGTGTTCGGACGGCGAAATTGGGATCAGATATGGTGATTCATGTGCCGTGTGGATGTGGAGACGGAAGTTCTCATATACAGGCTATGATGTGGTTGTAGATCGTGTGTATCGGCGCTGTTTAGCAACTACCGGGATTTGGAAGCCCGGGTGGATCTTTCTTTGCTTGATATGTTAGATTTTGGATGTGATGTCGAGGATTTAGACTGGTCGGTGTTGGGTTATTCTGGACTATTGCGCTATGGGCTATGCCGGAAAATGCCACGGATTGAGTGGCGATATTCGACGGATCATGTCCTATTGGAGAGATTTTTATACTTCAAAGACCCAGCGGACGACTGGGAAGGATTTGCCTTTCTTAATTGGGATCTTGTGATGGGAGCCAGTGCTGAGGCTCCTCATATTGATTCACTTCCAGTGGTGAGGAACTTTTCGGATGTGTTTCTCGTGGTCGGGCACACCACCAGGCAAGGTTGTTGATTTGGTATTGATTCGATGCCAAGTACCGTATTGTATGGCACCGACAGATTTAAAGTAGTTGATGAGCAGCTCCAGGATTTTCGTGATAAGGAGTTCATTGGTAGGCCAACGCGGATGCGTGTTCTAATTTGAGTTGGCTTGGTTGGCTCCAAATTGTATTGTTGAGGGATGTGTTGATTCAATTGTTATTGAGCTTATTAGTAATCTAGGGAGATCTATGAGTTACCTTCTGTGTTGCGAGGTGTTGTGATTCATTGGCTATAGGCACTTATGGTACAGTTCGATTGGGGTTTCATAGTAGAAGTCGAGCGGGAAGAAAAATTTGGTGTTGCTCGGTGAATGGTGTGTTGGTTACGTCCTTTCGGGTTTGTGTGATGTAGGTTATTTTCTCTACCGTGGGTATGATGATTTGTTTTGGTTCCAGACATCAAATTGTACGTGGTTATCGATTTCGAGCATAGTGACTTGAGGTGGTTCATATAGAGCAGTGTTGGATAGGATCGTGCATCGCAGTAAAGTTATGTGGAGGTATGACCTTCCGAATTAGATCCCCGCAAGTCATAAATTAGTAAAAACAAGTATGGGAAGTCTTATTTAGAGAAATGGGGTTCTAGAAAGCAAAACGACCAGTCAGGTCGTTACATTCTCCACCTCTTAAACAAACGTTCGTCATCGAACGGGTTTAAATTCATACATGAAGTGCTAAATAAGTGTGGATATCTATTCCGTATGTCCTCCTCGGACTCCCAGGTCGCCTCCTCAACTGGTTGGTCCCTCTACTGGACCTTCACTGCAGGAATCCTCTTGGATCTCAACTGGTGATCATGTCTATCAACAATGGCAACTGGCTCCTCCTCATAACCCAAACTCTCATCTAGCTGAATAGTACTGAAGTCTAACACATTAGACAAGTCAGTGTGATACCTCCGAAGCATAGACACGTGAAACACTGGGTGGACCCCTGATAAGCTGGGAGGTAAAGCAAGATCATACACAACCTCCACAACTCGCCTCAACACCTCAAATGGGCTTATAAACCTTGGGCACAATTTGCCCTTCTTCCCGAATCTCATAATACCCTTTATCGGGGAGACTTTCAAGAGAACCTTCTCGCCGACCATAAATGATACATCCCGCGCCTTCTGATCCACATAACTCTTCTTTCTGTACTGTGTTGTATGAAGTCTTTCCTGGATTAACTTTACCTTTTCCAAGGCATCTTTTACCAAGTCAGTACCGTACAACTTAGCCTTGTCAGGCTCAAACCACCCGATAGGATAACGACATCGCTGACCATATAAAGCCTCAAATGGAGCCATCTAGATGCTGGACTGATAACTGTTGTTGTAAGAGAACTCGGCCAAAGGTAAGAACTGATCCCATTGCCCTCCAAAGTCAATCACATATGCTCTAAGCATGTCCTCCAAAATCTGAACTGTCCGCTCTGATTGTCCGTCGGTCTATGGGTGAAATGTTGTGCCGAGCTCCACACGGGCCCCCAACTCACTCTGTACGGCTCTCCGGAAATGGGAAGTGAACTAAGGGCCTCTATCTGATATGATGGAAACAGGCACACCATGCAACCAAACTATCTCCCGAATGGCCAACATCTCTGAAGTATAAGTGGCCACAACCGGAATGAAGTGTACCGACTTGGTCAATCTATGACAATGACCCAAACTGCATCAAACTTATGCAAGGTCCGCGACATCCTAACTACGAAGTCCATAGTAATGCGCTTCCACTTCCACTCGGGTATAGGCATCTGCTGAAGTAGGCCATCTGGCCTCTGGTGCTCATATTTAACTTGTTGGTAATTCAAGCACCTAGCTACATACTCAACTATGTCTTTCTTCATCCGCCGCCACGAATAATGCTGCCTCAGGTCATGATACATCTTCGTAGCACCTGGATGAATAGAATATCGTGAACTGTATGCCTCCTATAGAATCCTCTCCCTCAATCCATTGACATTAGGAACACATAGGCGACCCTGGAGTCGCATAACACCATCCTCGCCAATAGAAACCTTCCTGGCACTACCCTATAGCAATGTCTCTCTAAGAATTGCCAGATGCGGATCATCGAACTGTCGAGCCTTGATCTATCCCAATAATGAAGACTGAACAATGACACATACAAGAACTCGGCTGGGCTCTAAAATATCCAACCTCACAAGTCTGTTAGCCAAGGACTAAACATCCAAAGCTAGTGGCCTCTCCTCCGCTGAAATTTATGCCAAGCTACCCATACTCTCTGCCTTCGTGCTTAAGGCATCCGCGACCACATTTGCCTTGCATGGATGATAAAGAATGGTGATGTCATAATCCTTCAGTAACTCAAGCCATCTACACTGCTTCAAATTGAGATCCCTCTGCTTGAACAAATGTTGTAAGCTGCGATGATCAGTATAAACCTCACATGACACCCCATACAGATAATGCCTCTATATCTTAAGAGCATGAACAATTACTGCTAACTCTAGGTTATGCACAGGGTAATTTTTCTCATGAACCTTCAGCTGACATGAAGCATATGCAATAACTCGCTCTTCCTGTATCAATACATACCCCAAGCTAACGCGTGAAGCATCACAATATATAGTATACATCTCTGAACCGGAAGGCAACACTAGAACCAGTGCTGTAGTCAAGGTTGTCTTGAGCTTCTGAAAGCCTGCCTCACAATCATCGGACCAACGGAAAGGAGCACCCTTTTGGGTCAATCTAGTCAAAGGTGATGTAATGGATGTAAAGCCCTGCACAAATCGGCGGTAATAACCTGCTAACCCCAGGAAACTCCTGATCTCAGTCACTGAAAGAGGATGTGTCCAACTTTGAACTACCTCAATCTTCTTAGGATCCACTTTAATACCTTTTCGTGATACAACATGCCCTAAGAATGCTACTGACTCAAGCGAAAACTCACACTTGGAGAACTTAGCATATAGCTTATGTTCTCGCAATGTCTGAAGCACTAATCTCAAATATTGCTCGTGCTCCCCAAGCTATGTGAGTAAATCAAGATGTCATCAATGAAGACAATAACAAAGAAATCAATATAAGGCCTGAACACCCCGTTTATCAAGTCCATAAATGTTGTTGGGGCATTAGTCAAGCCGAAGGACATCACCAGAAACTCATAATGGTCATATCTAGTACGGAAAGCAGTCTTCAGGACATCTGAGTCCCGAATCTTCAATTGATGATACCCTATTCTCAAGTCTATCTTGGAAAATTCACTAGCACCTTGCAACTGGTCGAACAAATCATCAATGTGCGGAAATGGGTACTTGTTCTTGATGGTAACTTCGTTCAATTGGCGATAATCAATGCATATCCGCATAGTACCATCCTTCTTCTTTACAAACAACACTAGTGCACCCCAAGATGACACACTCGATCTCACAAACTCCTTTGCTAACAACTTCTTAAGATGCTCCTTCAACTCTTTTGGAGCCATACGGTACGCTGGGATAGATATAGGCTGGGTACTTGGAGCCAAATCGATACAGAAATCAATATCATGATCCGGTAGCATGCTTGGAAGGTCAGAAGGGAACACATTGACGAACTCCTGGACTACTAGAACTGAATCAATCTACGGAGACTCTGCGGTGGTGTCCCGAACATAAGCTAGATAAGCCAAACACCCCTTCTCGATCATATATCGAGCCTTCATAAATGAAATAACCCGACTAGATGTACTAACGGAGGAACACTTCCACTCCAACCTTGGCAACTATGGCATCGCTAAAGTAACAGTCTTGGCATGGCAATCTAGGATGACGTGATATGGGAATAACCAGTCCATGCCTAGGATGACCTCAAAGTCGATCATATCAAGCAACATGAGATCTACTATAGTCTCAAAACCATAGAATGTGACCACACAAGATTGATAGATCCGATCCACAACCATAGAATCGCCCACATGAGTGGACACATGAACAAGAGTACCCAATGACACACGAGGAATATCCAGAAAATGAGCACACAGAGATGATACATATGAATAGGTAGACCCTGCATCAAATATCACTGAAGTATCCCTAACGCAAACAGAAATAATACATGTGATAACAGTATCTAAGGCCAATTAATCTGGTCTGGCCGGAAAAGCATAGAATCTAGCTGAAGTGTCGGCTGGCTAGCCTCCACCTGACTGAACAGTAGCTGGCTGACCTCCCACTACCTAGCCTCCACCTCTAGGACGGCCCCTACCCGTATGTCCTCCGCCTCTGGGCGGCTAGGCAGCCAGTGCTGAAATCATAGGTTGTTGGCCCTACAACACTGCCTTGCCCCCGAAGTCTGGGGCAAGTCCTCTTCATGTGGCTCGGATCTCCACATTCGTAGCAACCTCTCGGCGCCATAGACTGCTGCCTTGAAGTCTGACCCTGATGGCCTGAATACCCACTAGAGGAACCTTAAATAGCTGGTGAGCGGTATAAACTCTCCGGTATAGCACTAGAGTAGGAGCTGGAAGAACCCTGAGGACCTGAATAACCGCTGGAAGAACCCTAGATGGCTGGCGGGCGGTAAGAACTCTCTGGTATGGCGCTGAAATAGGGGCACGCTGGAGCACCTCGAGGAGGTAGTGGTGATGAATATGGGGAAATGCTGGGCTGACCCCTCCCAAACTAACCTCTGTCCCTAGCCGGGGCACCTCTAACCTTTCTAGAAAATCTAACCCTCTTGTCCTGCTGCATCTCCTCTCTACCTCTCAGACGGTAGCCCTCGATCCTCCGAGCAATCTCCACTACCAGCTGATAAGGAGTCCCTATCTTAACCTTTCGGGCCATGCGAGCCCTAATAACATAATGTAACTGTTACGCCCTGCAATATTACGTTGATATTACATCCCGAAGTATTATATTACGATGATGTTATGCTTTGTAGTATTAAATTACGATGATGTTGCACCCTGTAGTATTGTACGTTGAATTTGTCGTAAGGTAATTGACATTAGTCCAATGAAAAAGATTATTTGGAGATTATAAGGATTATGCTATTTTAAACAAATGATGAGTAAATTCGTGAAATGAGAGGGGAAACAAGTCAAAGAAAATGATTTTTTCGTCCAAGTTTGGCATATTGGAATAAAATACGGGTCGAGCGTTAATACCCGATATTTTTCGAACTAGTACCATACAAGATACCATATGACCACGATAGTAGGATGTATAAAGTGCATTAAAAGTAAGTAGTATTTTAAGTAATTTGAGACAATTCTTAATAATGTCGGTAATTGATTAATTACCGGGTAACGAAATATTACCTAATTAACTAATGAGTTTGGATAAGATTAAAACCCCACCCCACTCCCACGTGCCAGCCATATGAGAATTAATTAAGATGACTCTTAGAGTCATTATATTATGTGGCAAGAAATGAGAATGTGTGGATTTGTCAAGTCTTTTATCACTATAAATAGTTGGATCATGTGTACTGGGACGAATCTTCTCAAAAATATCACGACTTGTGATGATGAATTGCTTAATAAATGACTTGCTAGGATTCGTTCACTTTAAAGGATACCCAAAGTCAAATTTTGGAAATATTGGTATTCATTTCCAGAGTATTATTACTTATATCTGGATTTTAGGAATCCACAATAAATGGATTAGAGGAAAGAAAGTCAAGTGAGTTTGTTTTCAACGTCAACACTGGTATATATGTTAGCAATAAAAGTCATCAACTTGGAAGTGTTATTTTTTCCGATTCTTCTTCACGAGGACACCTTGAGTGTCAGCTGAAGTAGTATATGGACTGCATATCGACACGAAAAAATTAGAGTTCATCCTAGTTGGGCTGGTTCATGATGTTTGTAGTTTGGCTCAGAAGCTCAGGTGCAATATTTTTCTCAAGAACATCATACGGATTTTCCCCTACTCCAGGTATGTTAAGGCTATCCCTTATTTTTTTGGCATGATCTATACGACACGGAAGAAACGAGCAAATGCACAACTTCCATAAATGACTCTATTCATAGAAATACTAGAGATGCTTATGTTCTTGATTCCCCATGTGTCATATTATTCTATTATCTGTTCATGGGTCTCAAAAATACGTAAGTTAGTAAAGTTTATTTCATGGTATTAATCAGAGGCTTAATGGTCTTATGACGTACCGAAAGATTTTATTAACGTATCGCATATGCATTTCATGCATTTATACATGCACATTGAGACATTCCGAGAAAATATTATTAACGTATTTCTTATGCATTTCATGCATTTATTCATATACATTGACCCATGACCAGATGGCGTTATATACGCGTATATATGTATGTTATATATATATGGAATATGGGAAAATGTTATGGCATTATATACGCACCATCACCTGATCAGCTGGTATACGTTGATGATTTGCCCACAATGGCTGAAATGATATGATGGGATGCCTTTAGAGGCTTGATGATGCTATGAACGCATAGACCTATGCATTACATGACATTTACATGCATATGCATGCCACTATTCATGATTTACAAGTTATCCAGACTTACAAGTTGAGTCCTTTACTCCATGTTTCTTCCATGTTCTTCATATACTGATTTCCATTCCTTACATACTCAGTACATTATTCGTACTAACGCCCTTTTTTTGGGAACGCTGCATTCATGCCTACAAGTATAGACAATCAGTTTGACGAGCCCTCATAGTAGACCAGATTGACATTCAGCGAAGGATCGGTCAGACTCCACCTCATTCAGAGTGCAGCCGAGTCTATGAGTCACCGTGTTAAAGTTTTGCTACAGTCTTATGGGTAGGTCGGTACCCTGTCCCATTTGATGTCAAATAATCTTAGAGGCTTTGTAGACAGAGTTTTATTTTGTACAGTATGTTAGAGGCTTTGACGGCCTATATGTATTTATGTTTTAAGAACGATGGTTCATTGATACAATGGTTGCCCACTTGCAGTTATGCACTACACGTTGTTACCATGTTGGCCCACGATGGTCACAGAAAGAATGAGTTATAGAATGGTTCGCTCGGGCCAGTACGACACCGAGTGCCAGCCACGCCTCCCCAGGTTTTGGGCATGACAAAGTGGTATCAGAGTAGTTCTGTCCTAGGGAGTCTATAAGCCGGGTCTAGTAGAGTCTTATTTATGGGTGTGTCATGCATCGCACTTATAAGCAGGAGGCTACATGGCATTTAGGATTGTCACTCTTTCTTCTTACTCTAGATCGTGTGGTAGAACTCAGTTGTAAGAATTCAAATTCCTAACTTCTATTTTATTCGTAATAAGACGATACCTATATCCAAAAAGACGGTTGGTAAAAGACATTGCTATGGAAGAGTTAAGTCATAGGAACTCGACTTTGCATCATGCTTATGATAAGTAAATGTGAGGTCTTCAACAGATCATATGCATACTGAAAGGTGTAAGCCTCTTGATAAGGAGTCTTGAGGCAAGAATACCTATCTAACTTAATGGTGAAAGACAATGAGAGATTCAGAAGATAAATACAAGTTTCAACAGGCAAAAGAAGCAAGATGAAAAAGAGTACGAGGTGCCCAGTTAATGAAGGTTAACAATGTTTATAATATAGGTAGAGGAACATAAGCTTTTTGAGTTATATTCAATAGTAATAGAGGTATGTACAATTAGCCGTATCCATCTCAGTTATGCCCTATGGGGGCTAACAGGTATAGCTTAAGAAAAGGACGGAACATCAGGATCCAGTTGGGGTTAAAGTAACCCAAAATGGTGAATGTATTGTTTGTGTTAGTTGACATTTCCGAAGGGTATTACAAATGTGCTAATAGATCTTCTTGTGAGACACCCAAATGGTGCACTCTAGAATATTACAATTAGATGTGAATACTAGTATGATCGGGAAAAAAATCAAAGATAGGCATTGAAAGCCTGGAAGGGATGAATATTACCTTAGTGTGACTCTCGTCTCTAGTAGAGCAAGGACGTTGAGCAACCCGAAGAGCCAATGGATGAAGCAAGGGGAGAAAAAAGTAAAAGAATGTCTTGCTGAAGTTTTCATAAGAAAGGGATAGGCAGAAATATTAGCAGAGTAATAAGAAGAGAGATAAGGAAGAATTATGAGTAAGATGTGATACATGGATCACAACGGTAGATCAAAAATATGACGGTATTACCGGGTCCATAGTTAGGTGAAGGAAGAGACGAGAGGTGATAGGCCGTAAGACAACAAAAGAGTATAGGCCATGAAGCCATATCCTCATTTCAAGAAGTAAGTTCGTGACTTTAACGTGATTAACAGAAGGAAAAGTTAGACCCCAGGGTAATAAAAATCAGTTTGGACTGGTGAACAAGATAAACTAAACATGAATTAGGAACTGAGTGATTTGATAATAGTCAACATCATGAGAAATTCAGATTACATTCCAGCAATAATAGAATGGATAATAAAAGAAGATCCATGATGAAGTCAGAGAATGGTCATTCAGGGAGACGTTTCCCTAAAGCAAGCAATATGAGCAAAGTTAAGCTTAAGGGACTGTATGTGCCAGTTACACTAAGTGTCACCATCGCGAGTGAAGAATTTTGTTATCCTTGGTACAGAAAGATTACCGCAAGGCGAGTAAGGGTCATTGATGATGTGAAAGGACGCCAAAGATGAAGAGGAAAAACATCTATAGGCAGGTCGTCATAGCTCCAAGTCTTAGTACTCCCCTAAAAGGGGGAATATGGAATGATAAAGGAAGTAAAGGTTCCTGCCCGAGATGTTATTGATAGATAAGGAGCCAGTATGTGAGGTAAGTTAAGAGAAGGAAATAACCCAAGAAAGATTACGTGGAATATGGATATGCGAATAGGACGACGAGTAGTTAGTAGTTAATTCAGGAAGAGCCTAGTCATGACTAGACAAGAAGTTATAGACAAATCAGCAGATCATTCAAGATAAATGCAGCAAACCCCAACATGGAGAATTCAACCTTGCAGTAATGTCATTATAATACTTGAGATATATTCAAATAGGAGTCGGACTAGTTAAAGGTACCGTATAAGTGTTACGGGGATAAAAGAAAATGCCACTGGGAAGACAGTTAAAATATCAGTTCAGAAGCAATCCTACAAACACAACGACACAGAGGTAAGCAACTACAGATGATTATAGGCAAGGAAGGACATCAAAAAGTCCGTAATAAGCTCACAGTTTTACGATAGTCAAGGGGTCTCCCTAAGTACTACAACGAAAGATGATGACGTCCAAATCCACTACTAAAAAGAAAATGGATACAGTCGCATGTAATATAATATACCCAACTACGAGTCGGGGTCGAATCCCATAAAGAACAATATGTAGGCGATTAGGAATGTAAGAGAATTATAACTTGTTATGCAATGCCAAACACTTAGAATTGGTTTTAGAAAATATTTATACCTAAATGCGGAAATGTAAACTAACCTAGAAAGTGAGTAAAATGATCAATGGCTACAAGTATGGATGCATCAGGAGTTACACTCAAGTAACGATCTAATGTATTTCACGATTTTACAAATATGAGCGAGTTTATGTTAATTAGCCACGAATAATAATTCTTAATTAGCTTCTTCCGAAAACTAACAAGACTTTCTAATTGAATTATTCCTAATCCAATTAAGAGAATAAGCACACATGGAATGGCTACAAGTACTTCAATTCTATTCCTAGGTAGAATCTATAAAATGAGGGTTAACGCCTCAAGTTCTTGTTAATTAATCTTTCCCAACCCCAAACTATCTTTTCCAAAATTAACTCGGAGTTAACGGGGGAGTCCTAGGGTTAGCTAATCCTAGGGGTGTGCATTCGATTTATCGATTCGATTTTGACCCATATCGATAATTACTTATCGATTAGCGATTTGTACATATGCTTATCGTTATCGTTTCAATAAGGTTTCGATTTCGATTTAACGATTTTTGGGGCTTATCGATTCGGTTATAGATTACACCAATAAGAAAATTTACAGGATTCCACGGAAAGTATATCGCTACAAACACACCTAACTAATATGGACAAAAGGAAGCTAAAATAAGAAGAGCACCATTTATAACATAAAAATTGTGTCAACAAGCACATGCAATGAAACTAAAGTAAGGGATCAAATGTATGCGACCAACACTCCAACGGTATAAAAAACAAAAAAATCAAAATACATCATCACGGCTAATTCTATTTTCCATTAATTTGAACTTCATTCCCTTGAGCTTTAAATATAATCATTCCTTAAATGTGGTAGAGGAAATAATAGGGTTAGGGACTTAGGGTAAAGGAAAGGGTATTATAGAATAAGGGTAAAAAAAATTTAAAAAATTAAAAAAAAAAAATTAATGTAGCTTATCGGTTTATCGATAAACCGATAATCGAAGAGGACAAAATCGAAATCGATAAATCGATAAGGAAAATTTTGAAATCGAAATCGAAATCAATAAATCGATAAACCGATTCGAATGCACACCCCTAGCTAATCCCTTTGGAAACATTAAATAACAAGAATAATTAAAGAAACAACAACTCACTTCATAAATAAATGAAAATCATTCAATACTTAAGCACAACAAGGTATTTAATCCACACTTTAACTATGAATATTTCCATAAGCAAGATTCAAGTGTTTGAAATAAATACTACACACTTAAATATTCAATACAAAGCAAGGAAATGAAGAAATAAACATAAATGGGTAAGAAATCCTTAACCACAAGCTTGAAATCTTCAAAACCCAAAGTGTGTGTGCAAACCCTAGCTTCCACCTTGTTCTCTCTAGTTCTAAGAACTGAAAATATGTCAAATGATCCTCAAAATATCTGTTAGGACGAGTATAAAAATGGTTTGGGGTTGAGAAAATGTGAAATGCCTGAATTACCCAGGTCTGATGCCCGTTGACCGCACCTGCGGAAGAATCATCGTAGGTGTGGCTCCGCAGATGTAGAGATCCCATCGCAGAAGCGAAATGCCAACTAAAACTCTGTCACCGCAGATGCGGTTCACCAGGCATAGATGCGCAACCGCAGAAGCTGTAATCTAATCGCAAATGCGGTTTCTTGCAAGCTCAGACAACTCTGCAGAAACAGGCCTTTTCACGCAGAAGTGGGGTCGCTTCAATACCTCTCTAATTTTATTCAAGGCTCCATATTTATATACATACATAGATTTCTCTTTTTATTTTTATTTTTTATATACATATTTTTCTTTTGGAGCTTGAATAATTTAATATGAACACTTTGAGATATATGTTCCTACACTCAATGTACAACCTTACCAATTTCCACTTTGACACCACACCCCCAACTTAGGCTTTTAGCCTCATTCTCAATGTTCAAGGAGGGACAGGTTCAAACGAGGGAATTATTTTACAAAAGAGGAAAGGTTTGTAATGAGGTAGCCAAAGAAAAGGTTAAAGGCTCAAATAGGGTACTAGTGATAGTATTTATACAATGGTAGGTTTGAAAGGCTAAAGAGGTTTTGCAAATAACACAAAGAATGCATGAGATCATCCCTCCAACCAAACATACTATCATTCGCGTTGAAAGACCAACCGGGCAAGTTCTAGATGATAGAAGTAAACAAAAAATTTATTTGTACAAACACTAACACACATGGCACATGAATTAATCAAGATGGATCAATTTCATTTTCTAATAAGAGCATCTAGAGCAATATTATTTAAACTAGTGGGCAAAGAGTCACTAAAAGAGCCAAAATTTTATCACAAAAATTATTATTCACCATGCAACTTACTTGTTTTAGTTCAAAACCAAAATTTGGAGGGGTATTCTTAATTCACATTTCACATACAAGAGACTAATTTTATTAGTACCAAATAATCCAAAAGTCACCTCCTAGCAAAACAAGACTAATTCCCTTAAGAAAGTTGTTACACCATCTATCATAGAGAAAAGTCACCCAGTTCACTTCAAAAATGTTCCTTGGGAAAGAACCGTAGCATGAAGAAAACTCAAGGAAATACTACCAAGGAAAAAAAACTAAAAGAACAAAACTCCTTAAAAGGATACTAATCACAAACTACTAAAATAAAAGCGACTTATACAGATAACAACAAGATACTAAAGAAAATAAATAACGAAAGAAAGCTAAAAATAGACTAATCACACCAAGCTCAACAAGAGCACCTGATACAACAAAATAGCCAGGAAAGGGCACACAATATCCAAAACAACAAAATAATCCCGGCAAGGGCACACAATATCATAGTATGAATACAGTATACTCCTACAACCACCCCCAACTGAAAACATTGTAGTGTCCTCACTGCACAATATCAAATATAAAGCACAAGTAGTTTGAGGGTCTCCCTGAGGTCTGTATCAGACTAGCAGAATGTGGGAGGAAGGCTGATCAATGCTGTGTTGAACTCGTAGCCTCATCATCATCAGTCTCCTCATCATCATCATTGTCGCGCCCATTTTTTCCTCCGCGAAAGTCGAGTTTATGACATTTTGGTATGGGACAACTCTTTCCTTTTGGGAAATGGGTTTGCAATTCTGAAGAGTCGCCACCTAACGATTTTAAGGTGCGTTAGGGCACCTATAGGGTTCATTTATAACTACGTTTGATAACCAGAGATAGGGTAAGGGCTTAAAATTATCCTAAGAGGAAGGTGTTAGGCACCCCTTAGGATTCACTAGTATGGTTCCCGGCCAAACAATTTTTGTGAATTTGTACAGTTAGCAAATAGACAAGTAGGGCTCAAATAATAAGGGATTTAAGTTTAAGAACACAGACGTTTGAAAATCATATAATGAAAATAATTACAATCTAAGCATAAAAGGGAGAGGGGTCTTAGGTTTGTTTATAATATGGATCACATCAATGCAATACCCGGTATGACACTCCTCAAATAGGGCTACACGTGGTATTAATGCACCGGTCATCATATCCATATCTACCCTTTCCCACCCCGTGAAGGTAAATAAAGCGAGGGTTGGTCTCGATCCTTATTGCATGTTGTTACCCGTCCCTTCCTATTAGTTCTGGAGGCATTTAGGACTCCTATCCTATAAGGGGGGTCTAGGCAGACCCTTAGGTTTAAAGGCAAAAATGCTAAACGACGAACAAGAACACATAGGATTGCATTTAAAGGGAAAACACAGTAAAACAAATAGAAGGCCCATATATACCTCCATAAGTAATGCACATAGACAACATGACTCATACATAGATAAAAGTCTGAATTCAGAATTCTAAAGCATGAGATCTAAGCAAAACCAGATTTATTACATGACTCAGATAAAAAGTCCGAATCAGGCTTGCCTGTTGATTTTAACAGTTAACAGTTAAACACTAATTACAGAGATGTGTAAAAATATCGAATTCCAAAACGTGGGCCGGGGGGTCGGGTTTTGGTAATTTCGGGATTTGTGTTGTAGATTGATTATTTTCGTTTGGGCTTCGTTCCTCTAGTATATTTTGACGTCGTGGTTCTGATTTTGGATAGAATCGACGCAACTGGAGGCCAATTCGAAGGCAAAGGTGACGCGGGCTAGAGATTTGACCGGATTGAGGTGAGTAGTGATTGTAAATGATGTTCTGAGGGTATGAAACCCTAGATTTCACAACATTATGCTATATTGAGGTGGCACACACTCTTGATGACGAGCATGGGGTCGTGCACTATTGGGGATTGTGACTTAGTTCGTCCTGAATGACTATTTTACCGCGTATTTGACTGAAATCTATTTGTGTACTTCATGTTCTGAATGTCATATTTGGGCCTCGTGCCAAATATTTGAACCCTTGGGGGATTTTATTGATATTTTCTCATTGTTTTGACTTTATACTTGAACTCAGTCATGTTATATGTCATTGTTCTCACACTCAACCATGTTTACTATGTTTTAACACTTAAATGATCTTTTAAATAATAATTGGGCTGAGAATCATGTTTTACTATTGCCGAATGGCTTGTGAGGATTTTCAACTGAGTAAGGCTGAGGGCCTATGTTGTCAGGAAACACTGATCATGATTATGAGGCCGAGGGCCTGAGATATGTACGCCACGAGGTGGCTTGATTGATATGAGGTCGAGAGCCTAGTAATGATGCCACGAGATGGCTTGATATTGCGCTTGGGCCGTAAGGGGCCCCTCCAGGAGTCTGCATACCCCCAATGAGCGCGGGTACCCATTGTGATTTGAGATTTAGCCGGAGGGGTTGGTATTGTTCTGAGATATTGCCCGAGGGACGAATTTATTGATAAAGTGTCCGAGGGGCGAACCTTTATGTGTTTATCTTTCTTAATTGACTGTCATTTACATACTTAATTGTTGAAAAGTCTTTTCATGAAGTTTAATTTGAATTAAAATGATTTTCACATATCTTTACTGATTTACTATCTGGTTTTACCGCTTCATTATAACCTGTAATGTGCCTTACGTGATGTCCTGCTTTCAGTCTTTGTTTATGATTATTACTCACTGAGTTGGAGTAGTCACTTTACTCCCTGCACCTCGTGTGCAGATTCAGGCGCATCTGGTCCCGGTCCCGAGTATTGATCTTTCCAGCTTAAGCGAATCCGAAGATTCTCTAGGTAGCTGCCGGCGTTCGCAACCCAGAGCTTCTTCCCTTTCTTATTTCTCCCTGTTTTAGTTTTGTATTGAACTTTGTAGATTTTTCTTGATTTTTCGAATTTTTAGATGCTCATGACTAATGACACCCCGGTATCGGGTTGTGTTGGGTTATATTCCGCATATTGTTCTGTATTGTCCCTGTTGATACTCAATTTTTTACTATGTATTTTTACATGCAAATACTTTCAAAAATAGCATATATATGCATATATAAGTATGTCCAAGTGTTTCAATAATTTTCCTAATTTTTAAAAGATTTTTAAATCAATTTATTGCCCATTTTAACAGTACAAAAACCAATAATTATTCCCAAAATTATCATTTTTGGTGATTAATTTATTTTATTCTCATATTTATAACAAAACATAGCTAGGATAATTTTTACAAATTTATTTGGTATTTTAAAAGCTAAATTGCATATAATTGCAATTTTAGCCTATTTTAAGTATTAATAGCATTTTATAATTATGAAGTTGGTTACAATATTTTAAATTAATATTTATATATTATTAATTGATTTTTTACCTTTAATTTGTTTTCAAAATCATTTTACTATATTTTATAAAATAAAAAGGGAAAACTGGCTATTTAAAATCTGGCCCATTTTTGTTTCAATTATAGCCAAAATTGATGCCCCAGTTGACCCAATTTTGAATCCCAAACGGACCATCACAATTCCATTTAACCCGGCCCCTAACCCAATTAAAATGACCCAACCCGGTTACCCACCTACCCTCTTAAATCTTGGCCATTGATCATTTAGATCAACGGCCACTATTCACCCTTCCATAATTAAACACAATTGACTACCCTAATCCCCTCGTTTCATTCCAATAGCCACCTTTGAATACCTTCCCTCTCTCAAACTCTCTCAAAAGTTCTTGAAACCCTAATCGTCTTCTACTACTATCAACCTCAATCTCACCGGAATCCATGGCCTCTCAGGCCATGGATGGCCTATACTCACCTCCATCCGCTCTTAAACGCTTGGTGTTCGAAGTTTCAAGGTCTGACCTTGATGTTGTCCGTTCATATCTTCTCCAATTCAAGGTTCTATGGCCTCTCCGACCTTACTCCAGCGTATCCAAGCATTATGAGCATATGTATGACTTGTCCGACACAAGATCGGACCTTTTCCAAGCCTTTCTCATTTAGGGTTCCTCTGAAACCCTAGCTATTCGAGGTTTTCTCTAATTTTTCTTAGATTTGTTATATATTTGTGCTCTATTTGAGTTTTTAAAATGTTTTTCACAATTTGTTCTTTCAAAATTACTTCTCTTCTATTTAGGGTTTCTGAAAAGTTCAAAATGTTTCTCCGACTTTTCTTTTCCTTTTTCTTTGTGTGTATTTGTCATGCATGTGCTACTACTGCTTTCTTATGTTTTTCCTACTATACATGTTCTTTTGTGCCTTGTTTTTCTACTGTGTTTCTACACCATGCTCGCATATTCATCCTGTTGTGTTTTCCTATATGTCTTGTTGATATTTCTCCACTGTATGTATTTCTTACTGAGTTCTTAAGTTCTTTATTTACCTTTTACTGGACTTTGTTTGAGTTCTCTTTAAACATGTTTCTTCTATTGTTTTCTTAAGTGCTATACTATTTATTTTCTCTTTTGAACCCTGTTTAAATCCCTTCTAAAAGGTTTTCTTAAACATGTTCCTTCTACTCTTACTATGCTTCGAATCGTTTCTTCACTCTGTTGCTTCGAACTTGCTATTGTATCTGTTTGTTTTCTCATGAGTCTCTGAAAGAGATTTCTGAGCATGTTTCAATTACTTTCCTCCTCGTCTCTGTATCTGATTCAAAATGGAAACCCTAGAATTTGGGGGTTTTCCTTGTGTTTGGACTAGGGTTCTATTTTGGAACCCTTGACTCTCTCAGACTTATTTTGAGTCTATAAACTGAGTTTGAACTTCTTTGTTTATGACTCTGAACTTTTTCTATGCTAGACTCTTCTGCTGATTAGCATGATAGCTCTTCATGTTTAAGCATGGCTATATTTTTTTATATGTGTGATGAATTCTTTCTTCTGAAAAGGTTTTCCAACTTATGATTGATTCAGAATTCTTTTTTTAGGTTTAATTGATTGTTACTGATCTTTCTTAAGTAAAATCTTTCTTCACCTTTTCTGACTGGATTCATTCATACCAAATTCAGACTTTGTGATTTACTGGCTGTTAATTGATCTCCTTTCCTTATTTGCACAAACCGTGTGCTACCAGACTTTTGCCTTAAATAAATCTCTGGGTATCTACCCTTCTTGTACTGCTTTGGAAAAGGTTTTGATCAATCTATTTCCTTAATTATATTTTACCCATTTGAAATCAGAATCCCTTAATTAAAGGGAAGCTTTTGTAATTGATTTTCAAATTATTCTCCTACCTTATTCTGCTTGCCTTCTACACTATAAAAGGGCACGACTCCTTTCTCACCAACACACTCTCAATTCAACACTTTTACACACATAATCTCATAACTCTCTTCTAAGATCTTCTAACTATTTGCTTGCATTTTGGTTTTACAAGACTACTGCTTTCTTTTCTTGTTTCCCTGAAACTGGTATGTTCTAGTTTGGTTTTCAGCCTCACCCCAATGTGTTTATTTTACAGCTTCCACAATCATGTATACTTTGCTGTCTATGTTCAATGTTAAATATGTATGCTGTTTTATTTGCCTATGCTTCTACTGTGAATCCTTGCACCCCTGTCCCCTTCTATATGTTTGAGTTGAACATCAGAACATGGCAACATACAAGTTGTTTCTTATTTCTGGACTTGATCCCTTAGGGGATCCTAACTCCCAAACAATGTGGCTAACAGGCTGGTTGGGGTGTACCAGCACTTCCAATTGCTGGGTATGACCACCATCCAGTCTTGGTTTTCCCCCCAAAATCCCCTCTCTGCACTTACACTCTCTCTTAGATTCTAAGTTATGCCCCCTCCTATGAGCCTTGCTTTGGGACCTTGAGTTCCCTCTGAACTTGGACATTTGAGGGTTGGCCCCTCCACACTGCACTATAACTCAATTCTACAATATATTCGAGTGTAAGTACTGCCCAGAGTCCACTTGAGGCTCTTAGGGAACTCTGACACATCCCAAATAAAAGAAAGGCTTTGGAAATTTGATCTTTGAGTTGGTTTACTTCATGGTTCAGACAGAAGTCTGAATCAGGCTCTCCTTGGTTGGAATTTTAAGTTTCTGATGTAATTTTTCTTTTTCTTATTCATTTATGGGCTGTAATAATTTGTAATAACTTATGGGGTTTTAGTGAAAAGGGGGAGGGTAAATCAGGCATGCAAAAGGGGTAGATATCATGTTCATAGGTATTTACTATACTTCTGCAATCATGTCCTGCTTTCACTTCTGCATTTTCATATAGAAATCCTGTTTATAGGTTCTACATTTTCATATAGAAATCATGCTTATAGGTTCTGCATTTTCATATAGAAATCATGCTTATAGGTTCTGCATTTTAATATAGAAACCATGTCTATAAGTTCTGCATTTTCATATAAAAACCATGTCTATAAGTTCTGCATTTTCATATAGGAACCATGTCTATAAATTTCTGCATTTCTGTATTCTGCATTTCATAATGCTGCATATCATATAGATAACTTGTCTATAGGATTTCCTGAATTCTGCATATGCATCTATCGTTAGGCAAGTGGTCTATAGGTTTAAATAATAATCAGCCTTCTAGATACCATGCCTATAGGACTTCTGCACTTCTATAAACGTTTTAAAATCAATAATGCTTAGAAAGCATGGCTATAGGAGTAATCAACCGAATCTGAATCTTCTATTTCTCTTATGAGTTTAATATCAGTAGTAACGTTGCTTAATATCTGCAGAACTCATGTTCCTGCAATTAATAAGTTTTCTTCTCTAAAATCACCATATTTCTCTTCTGCATTAATAAATATAATGTCTATAGGTTTCACCTAGGCGAGCCATAAAGTAACAAGTTAATTGAATCGGACTTTGTTCAATTCCAACCAGCAGGCAAGTCTGATTCGAATTTTTTATCTGAAATATGTAATAAATCAGTCTGCCTCACCCTTTTAAGTTTTAATCAGACCATAACTAGTATGTTCAAGACATGCTAAACAATTTGTATTTAAGTTGAAGAGGCTTGTTTGAGCCTTCAACTGTTATGTGTTTTCCCATATCTGCTTTATGTGTTTTGTTTGTCGCCTTAGAATTTTCTCATTTTAAAACCATAAAAGCCCAAATCTCCCTTCCTTTTAGGACTAGTAGCCCCAAATGCCTTCGGGGTTGATAGGATCGGGGCGGGTAATAGCATGCAATAAGTAACGAAACCATTCCGCGCTTTAATACCTTAACGGGGTAGGAAAGGGTAGATATGGATATGATGACCGGTGCGCTAATACCACGTGTAACCCCTCTTCTGAGGAGTGATTATCGGGTATTACATTGATGTGATCCATATTGTTTGTAAACCTAGGACCCCCTTCCCTTTTACTTGTTTGATTTTCAGAATTTTTAAAACCATTGCAACTTCAGCTCTTCTTTATCTTTCAGCTTCAATTACTTGCAACCGTTATGTGAAAACCTCTTTGTATTGAAACCCTTATGTGTCTATTTGTTGTTTACACTTAAAGTCACAATTGTAGCATGGTCAGGAACCATACTAGTGGATCTTGAGGGGTGCCTAACACCTTCCCCTCGAGATAATTTCTAGCCCTTACCCAATATCTGGTTTTTAAATCAAAACTCCTCTTAGTGTCTTAATGCACATTAATTATTAGGTGGCAACTCTCTAATTCAAAACCCAATTCTCAAAAGGGAACGAGTTGTCCTCCCGAATGTCATAAACCCGATTTTGCGAGAAAAAGGGGGCGCGAGAGTCACTGTTCACCTTTGGATTATTTACCATGTTTTAGACTTGAATCTTATTGTTTATCTGCTTAAAAAGTTAAATGGGAAGTGTCGGTTGGACTTGTCTTCAAGAGAGGCGCCATCACGACCGGGTCCGAGTTTAGGGTCGTGATAAGTTGGTATCAGAATCTAGGCTACATAAGTCTCACGAGTCATGAGCAGGTTTAGTAGAGTCTCGCGGATCGGTATAAAGATGTCTGTATTTATCCTCGAGAGGCTGCAGAACCTTTAGGAAAAACTTCATATTCTTGAAATTCTTGTCGTGCGACTTTGTGATCCGAGTACTAAACTTCTGTCATTCTATTCTCTCACAGATGGTGAGGACACGCGCTACCGGTCAGGATAGATGACCACCAGTACCACCAGCTGTGACCACTAGAGGCCGAGGATGCGGTCGTGGTCACGGTAGGGGCAGAAGTGTGGCCCGCACAGCAGCGAGGGCAGTACCTGTAGATCTACCAGCCGCCCCAGTTCTGGATCAGGTCCCAGTTGTGGACGCTCCCACAGCACCAGTTGTGCCCATTGTGATTTCGGGTCTTCAGGAGGCCTTGGCTCAAATTCTATCAGTTTGCACCGGCCTAGCCTAGGCGATCTCAGCCACTACAACTGCAACTACTTCTCAGGACGGGGGAGGCAATCAAACTCTTACCGCTCACACACCTGAGTAGGTCGTGTAGGGACTTCAGGTGCTGGGGGCACATCTAGCCCAGCCAGTTGCAGCTGCTCAGGACTATGTGGTTCCTTCCATGCCAGAGGATGAGTAGTGTAGATTGGAGAGGTTTGGTAGACTTCAGCCTATGACCTTTAGTGGTGCCGAGGGCGAGGATGCCCAGGGTTTCTTGGATAAGTGTTAGATGATGCTTCGTATAACAGGTATTTTGGATACCAGCGGGGTCCCTTTCAATACTTATCAATTTTCTAGAGCTGCCTTCACTTGGTGGGAGGATTTTGAGAGTCATAGGCCTATTGGTGCAGCACCCCTTACCTGGCAGCAGTTCTCTATTCTCTTTATGGAGAAGTATGTGCCGTAGTCTCATAGAGAGGAGCTACGTTGGTAGTTCAAGTGGTTGCACCAGGGAGAGATAACCGTGTCGCAGTATGAGTTGAGGTTCTCTAAGTTAGCTCGTCATGTTATTTGGTTGGTTTCGACAGATAGAGAGAGAGGATTAAGAGGTTTGTTGATGGCCTCACTTATCAGCTTCATATTCTCATGACCAAGGAGAGAGTGACTGGTGCTACTTTCGAGAAGATTGTAGACATTGCTCGTGAGGTTGAGTCTGTTCGTCGCTAGGAGTGAGAGGAGAGGGAGGCTAAGAGGCCTCGAGGATCTGGTAGCTATAGTGGTGCTACTTCGAGAGGTCAGTTTCAGCACAATAGAGGCCGTCCATTCAGGCATACTCAGCCAGCTTGCCCAGACTATTGTGGGGCGTCATCAGGTCATGGTTCTCATAGTTCTCATCAGGGCCAATCATCACTTAGTGCCCTTCCAGCTCAGAGTTCGTCCCG
This sequence comes from Nicotiana tabacum, assembly GCF_000715075.1. Classification (NCBI taxonomy): domain Eukaryota; kingdom Viridiplantae; phylum Streptophyta; class Magnoliopsida; order Solanales; family Solanaceae; genus Nicotiana; species Nicotiana tabacum. Next base: position 169,031,286 of record NC_134089.1, on the reverse strand, counting down.
TGCTCCATCAGTTCAAGGCTCTTCTATGCCAGGTGCATCTGCTAGTCATTCCGGTGCTAGGGGTTCCCTTCAGTCCCCGTCTCCAGCACCCAGGAGTTGCTATGAGTATGGAGAGATGGGTCATATATGGAGATAGTGTCCTCGTTGTCTTGCATGTCTATCTCAGCAGAGGAGCCAGCCATCGACTTCAGTACCAGTTACTTCACCACTACCCGCCCAGCCAGCTAGGGGTGGAGGTCAGTCAGCTAGAGGCCGTCCTAGAGGGGAGGTCGACCGGGTGGTAGTCAGGACCATTTCTATACACTTCCAGCTAGACCCAATGCTATTGCTTTAGATGTTGTTATTACATGTATTGTTTCATTCTTCCACAGAGATGCCTCTATATTATTTGATCCTGGTTCCATATTTTCTTATGTGTCATCATAATTTGTTCGTTATTTGGGTACGCCCCGTGAGTCTCTTACTTTACCTGTTCATGCATCTACCCCGGTGGGCGATACTGTTGTATATCATGTGTACTGGTCGTGTATGGTAACCATTGGGGGTCTAGAGACCCAAGTGGATCTTTTATTGTTGTGTATGGTGGATTTTGATGTCATTTTGGGCATGGATTGTCTATCTCTGTGTCGTGCTATCCTAGACTTTCATACCAAGACAGTCACATTGGCTATACCGGGTGTGCCACGGATTGAGTGGCAAGGTATAACTGATTATGTTCCCATTAGAGTGATCTCATTCTTGAAGGCCCAACGTATAGTTGGGAAAAGTTGTCTTTCGTATCTAGCCTTTGTGAGGGATGTCGGTGCTGATACTCCTAGTATTGATTTTGTTCTAGTTGCGAGGGATTTTCCCAATGTGTTTCCTGTAGACTTGCGGGGCATGCCACTGGACAAGGTATTGAGTTTGGTATTGATCTAGTGCCGGGCACTCAACCCATTTCTATCCCGCCATATTGTATGGCACCAGCGAAGTTGAAGGAGTTAAAGGAGCAGTTTAAGAACTCCTTGATAAGGGGTTCATTCGGCCTAGTATGTCGCCTTGAGGTGCGCCAGTACTATTTGTGAAGAATAAGGATGACACAATGAGAATGTACAGTAATTATAGGCAATTGAACAAGGTAACAATTAAGAACAAGTATCCTTTGCCTCGCATTGATGATTTATTCGACCAGCTTCAGGGAGCGAGAGTGTTCTCCAAGATTGATCTCCATTCAGGTTATCACCAGTTGAAGATTAGGGACTCGGATATTCTCAAGACAGCCTGTAGGACTATATACGGTCATTATGAGTTCCTTGTTATATATTTCGGGCTTACCAATGCCCCAGCAACGCTCATGCATCTGATGAACAGTGTGTTTCAGCCTTATCTTGATTCGTTCGTGATTGTCTTCATTGATGATATTCTGGTGTACTCGCGTAGTTAGGAGGAGCACGCGGAGCATTTGAGAGTTGTGTTCCAGAGGTTGGGGGAGGAGAAGCTTTATGCAAAGTTCTCCAAATATGAGTTTTGGCTTAGTTCAGTGGCTTTCTTGGGGCACGTGGTGTCCAGTGAGGGCATTCAAGTTGATCCGAAGAAGATAGAGGCGGTTCAGAGTTGGCCCAAACCATCCTCCGCTACAGAGATTCGTAGCTTTCTTGGTTTGGCGGGTTATTATCGCCAGTTTGTTCAGGTATTTTCATCTATTGCATCTCCATTGACCAAGTTGACTCAGAAGGGTGCTTCATTTGTATGGTCAGATGAGTGTGAAGAGAGCTTTCAAAAGCTCAAGACAGCCTTGACCACAACTCTAGTGTTAGTTTTGCCATTGCTTCAGGTTCATATACCGTGTATTGTGATGCTTCGAGGGTTGGTATTAGTTGTATGTTGATGCATGAGGGTAGAGTTATTGCTTATGCTTCTCATCAGTTGAAGCCCCATAAGAAGAACTACCCCGTTCATGATTTGGATTTGGCTGCCATCATTCACGCATTAAAGATTTGGAGGCATTATTTGTATGGTGTGTCTTGTGAGGTGTTTACTGATCATCGTAGCCTCCAGCACTAGTTCAAACAGAAGGATTTCAATTTGAGGTAGTGGAGGTGGTTGGAGTTGCTTAAGGATTATGATATCACTATATTGTACCATCCGAGAAAGGCCAATATAATGGCCGATGTTTTGAGCCGAAAGGCAATGAGTATGGGGAGTTTGGCATATATTCCAGTTGGGGAGAGACCTCTTGTAGTTAATGTTCAGGCCTTGGCCAATCGGTTCGTGAGATTAGATATTTCGGAGCCCAGTTGGGTATTGGCTTGTGTGGTTTCTTGGTCTTCCTTATATGATCGCATCAGACACCAGTATAATGATCCGCATTTGCTTGTCCTTAAGGACGGAGTTCAACATGATGATTGCAGAGATGTGACTATTGGTGATGATGGGGTGTTGAGGATGCAGGGCCGGATATGTGTGCCCAATATGGATGGGCTTCGGGAGTTGATTCTCGATAAGGACCATAGCTCACTGTATTCTATTCATCCAGGTGCAGTAAAGATGTATCAGGATCTGAGACAGCACTATTGGTGGCGGAGAATGAAGAAAGACATTGTGGGATTTGTAGCTCGGTGTCTCAATTGTCGGCATGTGAAATATGAGCATTAGAGACCGGGTGGCTTGCATCAGCGGATGGATATTCCAGAGTGGAAATGGGAGAGGATCATTATAGACTTTGTAGTTGGACTTCCACGAACCTTGAAGAAGTTCGATGCTATTTGGGTGATTGTGGATTGGCTGACCAAGTCCGCGCACTTCATTCCTATGTGTACTACCTATTCTTCAGAGCGGTTGGCAGAGATCTATATTCGATAGATTGTTCGTTTGCATGGTGTTCCAGTTTCCATCATTTCAGATAGAGGTACTCAGTTTACTTTGCAGTTTTAGAGGGTTGTGTAGAGAGAGTTGGGTACTCAGGTTAAGTTGAGCACAGCTTTTCACCCTCAGACAGACGGGCAATCCGAGTGTACTATTCATATATTGGGCTTGTGTCATTTATTTCGGAGGTTCATGGGATGAGTTTCTACCGCATGCAAAGTTTGCTTATAACAACAGCTACCAGTCGACTATTCAGATGGCTCCATATGAGGCTTTGTATGTGAGGCGGTGTAGATCTCCATTTGGTTGATTCGAAGCCTGTGAGGCTAGGATATTGGGGACAGACTTGGTGCAGGACGCTTTAGAAAAGGTGAAGGTGATTCAGGAGAGGTTTCGTATAGGGCAGTCGAGGCAAAAGAGTTATGCTGACAGGAAGTTTCGGGATATGTCCTACATGGTCGGTGAGAAGGTTCTGTTGAAGGTTTCGCCCATGAAAGGTGTTATGAGATTTTGAAGAAAGGTAAATTGAGTCCGCGGTTCATTAGGCCTTTTGAGGTGCTTCGGAGGATTGGGGAGGTGTCTTATGAGCTTGCTTTGCCACCCAGCTTGTCGAGTATGCATACGGTATTTCATGTTTCTATGCTCCGGAAGTATATTGGGGATCCGTCTCATGTTCTATATTTCAGCTCGGTTCATTTGGATGGTGAGTTGACTTATGATGTGGAGCCAGCACCTATTTCGGAGAGTCAAGTTCAAAAGTTAAGGTCAAACGATATAGCTTCGATGAAAGTGCAGTGGAGAGCTCGGCCTGTGGAGGAGGCTACCTGGGAGACCGAGCGGAGATGCAGAGCAAATATCCTCACCTGTTTGAGGCTTCAGGTATGTTTCTTGACTCGTTCGAGGACGAACGCTTGTTTAAGTTGGGGAGGAAGTGACGACCTGACCAGTCGTCTCATGAGTTACCGCTCTGTTTTCCCCATTTCTGCTTCTTATTGCTTTATCTTTCGGTTCTATATGTGATCGGGTTGGTTGGTTCGGGTTCATAAAGGATTTGGTAAGGTTTGGGACACTTAGTCTCTTTTGAGGAAACTTAAGTTGGAAAAGTCAACCGAATGTTGACTTGTATGTTAAAGGGCTCGGATGTGAGTTGAGATGGTTTAGTTAGTTTCGGAAGGTGATTGGGACTTAGGAGCGTTATCGGAATGAGTTTTGGAGGTCCGGAGTAGATTTAGGCTTGAATTGGCGAAATTAGATTTTCGGCGTTTTTTAGTTGATAGGTGAGATTTTGATATAGGGGTCAAAATGGAATTCCGAGAGTTGCATTAGTTCCATTGTGTCATTTAGGATGTGTGTGAAAAATTTCAGGTCATTCGGACGTGGTTTGGTTGGTTTTTTTATCAAAAGCGTAATTTAGAAGATTTTGGAATTCTTAGGCTTGAATCCGATGGGAATTGGGTGTCTTGATGTTGTTTTGAGCGTTCCGAAGGTTGGAACAAGTTTGAATGAGGTTATGGGATATGTTGGCATGCTTGGTTGAGGTCCCGAGGGCCTCGGGTGAGTTTCGGGTGGTCAATCGGACCATTTCATGATGGTTGGAATTGCAGATTAGTGTTGCAGAGAAATAACCTTCGCGTTCGCGAGTGGGTCCTCGCGTTCGCGAAGGGTTAGTTGGTGAATACTGGGATTTAAGCCTTCGCATTCGCGAGGAAGGCTACGCATTCGCGAAGGTCTGGGTGTTTGGTCATCGCGTTCGCGTGAAGTGGACCGCGTTCGCGAAGAGGAATTTGGTCAGCTGGACTTGAGGTATATTCATCGCATTCGCGAGAGGGGTAATGCGATCGCGAAGGGTTAGTCTAAGGAAGAATAGCATTCGCACTGGGCATGTCGCGATCGCGGAGAGTAATTTTTTGGTCAAAGTTGGATTGTGTTTCGCGAACGCGAGGCATTGACCGCGTTCGCGAAGAAGGATTTCAGACCTGGGCAGAATGTTTAATAGTCGGCTTGCCCGCGATTTTGGGGTTTATTTCCACCATTCTTGAGCGTTTTTGGAGCTTTTTGAAGAGGGATTCAAGGGGAATCACTTGGAGGTAAGATTCATGGACTTAAAACTCGATTCTAATGTGAAATCTACCTAATTTAATCATGGACATTAAGCCTAAACTGAAGAACTAGGGCTTGAAATTGGAGACCTAGAATTTGGGGTTTGAGGGGTCATTTGTGGTTGGATTTTTATGCATTTGATATATATGAACTCGTGGGAAGATAAGGAATCTATTGATGTAAAAATTATCGAATTCCGAGACGTGGGCCCGGGGGTCGGCTTTTGGTAATTTCGGGATTTGTGTTGTAAATTAATTATTTTTGCTTGGGCTTCATTCCCTTAGAATATTTTGACGTTGTGGCTCTAATTTTGGATAGATTGGATGCTAGTGGAGGCTGATTCGAGGGGCAAAGGCGTCGCGGGCTAGAGATTTGACCGGATTGAGGTGAGTAGTGATTGTAAATGATGTCCTGAGGGTACGAAACCCTATATTTCACATCATTGTGCTATATTGAGGTGACGTACACGCTTGATGACAAGTGTGGGGTCGTGCACTATTGGGGATTGTGACTTAGTCCGTCCCGAATGACTATTTTACCGTGTATTTGACTGAAATCTATTTGTGTACTTCATGTTTTGGGCTAAATGCCATATTTGGGTCTCGTGCCAACTATTTGAACCCTTTGGGGATTTTATTGATATTTCATCACTGTTTTGACTTTATACTTGACCTCAGTCATGTTATATTTCATTGTTTTCACACTCAACCATATTTACTATGTTTTAACACTTAAATGATCTTTTAAATAGTAATTGGGCTGAGAATCATGTTTTACTACTGCCAAGGCTTGTGAGGATTTTTGACTGAGTAAGGCCGAGGGCCTATATTGTGAGGAAACATTGATCATGATTATGAGGCCGGAGGCCTGAGATATGTACGCCACGAGGTGGCTGGTTGATATGAGGCCGAGAGCCTAGTAATGATGCCACGAGATGGCTTGATTTTGTGCTTGGGCCGTAAGGGGCCCTTCCAAGAGTCTGCACACCCCCAATTAGCGCGGGTACCCATTGTGATGTGAGATTTAGCCCGAGGGACTGGTATTGTTCTGAGATATTGCCCGAGGGGCGAATTTATTGATACAGTGCCCGAGGGGCGAACCTTTATGTGTTTATCTTTCTTAATTGACTGTCATTTACATACTTAATTGTTGAAAAGGCTTTTCATGAAGTTTAAGTTGAATTAAAATGACTTTCACATATCTTTACTGATTTATTGTCTGGTTTTACTGCTTCATTATAGCCTGTAATGTGCCTTATATGATTTTCTGCTTTCAGTCTTTATTTATAATTATTACTCACTGAGTTGGAGTACTCACTTTACTTCCTGCACCCCGTGTGCAGATTCAGGCGCATCTGGTCCCGCTCACGAGTGTTGATCATTCCAGCTTAGGCGGATTCGAAGATTCTCTAGGTAGCTGCCGGCGTTCGCAGCCTAGAGCTTCTTCCCTATCTTATTTCTTCTTGTTTTAGTTTTGTATTGAACTCTGTAGACTTTTATTGGTTTTTCCGGATTTTTAGATGCTCATGACTAGTGACACTCCTGTATCGGGATGTGTTGGGTTGTATTCCGCACATTGTTCTGTATTGTCACTGTTCACTTTTGGATTATTTATCATGTTTTAGACTTGAATCTTATTGTTAAACTGCTTATAAATTGAAATGGGAAGTGTCGGCTGGCCTTGTCTTCACGAAAGGCGCCATCACGATCGGGTCCGGATTTAGGGTCGTGACAATTGATTATATTTATTTATTTTATTTATGGATCGGGTTGCACACTGCAATGGATGGAATAAGAGAGGATTGACATTGATATGGTAGGTTCGGGTTGCACGCCGCAACGAATTTTATCTGTGATTTTGATATGGTGAACTGAGGGAGGATTATGATATTGATTCTGATTATATGGTGGGATCGGGTTGCACACCACAACGGATTTTACATGTTATTCTTGATATTGATATGGTGAAATAAAGAAGGGTTGTATTTGTACGATGGGATCGGGTTGCACGTCGCAACAGATTGTATGTTTTGTGTTCATTGTTGCATTGTGTTAGCTTTCGGTGTTTCCATACGAGATTCTGAAGTCTGGTATTTCTGGTTTTACTGATTTTGAGGATTGAGTTTATTTTTATAAGTTAATTGCCTTACTTTTCCTGTATTATTATTATTATGATTCTCGAACTACATTGACCTGATTCCTGTTTAGCCCAGGATATGTAGGAAACCTTTGGAGCAAAGGTTCGGTCAAATCTTTCAAAAATGCTTCACACGGAGTAGTCCATAGGCAAAAATCGCTCATATCCGCTCACTTTATCTTTGCACGAAAACCCTTCGTGTTTCCGAACAAAGAGGGGCAGCTGTGAGCACGTGATTTTTGTCTTACGCGACAATCGCTCCAAAAGAAATGAAAAATATTAACAAATGGTCCTGCTGTACAATTTTCGGGTTTTACGTGGCATTTTGTTAATTATTTATGATTTTTTGTCCATTTTTATTTTTATTAAAACAAAATACAAAAAAATGTATGTGTCATGCGTAGTTGGAACCGTAATCCGGTTATTAAAAAAGAAAAATCATAAATAGGCATCTTTGTCCGTGATTTTTGTTTTGTTTGATTTTACCTGCTTTAAATATTTTAATATACGTGTACAAATAATTGTATTAAGTGTCTATTTAATTTTAATTTGATTTACTTGGTTTTTGTTTTAAAAAAATAATAAAATAAAAAATATATATAAATAAAAGATAAGTGCAAAGTTGATTTGAAAATCAGTTTGGGCTGATTTTTCATTTTAATTCAAAACCCAAACAACCCAGCCCAAAACCTGTGCTTGCCCCGGTCCGGACCAGCCTACTTCAAGGACGTCCAAACGACGTCGTAGTGATTGAGTCTGATCTGAGCCGTTGATCTCTGAAAGATCAACGGCCAAGATCTCTCACCCCGTACCCACTAACAGACCCGACCCGTCTCACCCGGACCGACCTCAACCCTTTACCCTTGAAACGACACCGTTTCCCGTTAGTCGAAGGATCCTGGCCCTTCATCGTGTCTCATCCAACGGCCAGGATCCATCTATCCACTAACTATATAAACCTACAACCCTTCACCCCGCGCCCTAGTCCAAACCCCCCCCTGCCTTAGGTCGTCTTCATCAGACCTCAGGCCTCCAAACCCTAGCCGCCCCTGTATTCTTCACCATGAAAGCCGGCGGCATGGACGCCGGTGACCACACCCTTAACACCATAGAACCCCCTTGCTATCCTGAACATGGATCTTTTAACCACTTAGCTCAAATCCCCTCCCACCGTCTCGAATCTTCATTTGAAGATTCGAGTCGGAACCTGACTTACACCAATCGACCTCAACTTCACACCATATAATCCCCAGACCCCCCTCGTGACCAAACCATGCTTGGTTTGGTCCGAATCTAACCAGGGAAACACGAATCCCAGATCTAATTTTTTTTTGAACCCTAGGTTTCTCCGTGCCTGTTCCGTATCTGTTCAAGCCGAAGAGATTAAGGTCTAAAGGACCTTAATCGAAGTGTTTCTCATCTGAGAAACACTTCGATTAAAGTCCGTTCAGCCTTAAGAAAGGTCTGTTCGAATCCAAGGTAAGGCTTTTGATTTTTCGGATTTAAGGTGAGTTTTTGTTTTCCTTTTTCTTTATTTTTAGTCCATGTGTTGTTTAAGGGGCTGTTCATGTTTTGTGAAATTTGTGTTTTGAATTTTATCAATTGTATCCTGTCCACTTTGCCTGAACCTACGTGTTTGATTAAGTCCATCTTCTGTTCACTGATAATGTGTATGTGTAAGTTGTACAATCAAATAAATTTGAATTGGTTCGTTCATTTAGTTCCTAGGGCCATTCTGTATTAACATTGCAATCTGAACCCCTTGTGTGATACTGTTAAATGTCTGATTTTGGCTACGATTGTGCATGTTATGATTAATATAGTCGAGTCGACATGTGTCGTCAATTAGTTTTAACTGCCTGAACAATAACAAATCGATTTGCTTCTGTTAAGCATTGCCTGAATCAATTAGGAACTGAATTTAGTGCTTATAATTGTTAATTTGAATCGGAAATGTAAAATCAATGTTTTGTTTAGTTACAGTTCTGAAATTGGAGGGCATGTGCACTTGTGCACAACATGTACATTTGTGCACCACATGTGCATTTGTGCACAGCCTGTTGTTCCTGCATAAGGGCTTTTGAATTAAATAGTTTGACATCATATGCTGTCAGACTACATTCTGCTGCCCATACTCTACTTTAGTTTCAGAAATAATAAACATTACTCAAAGTAAGTCTGCCAGGGAATATCATGGGGTTTGTTTATACTTAATTAGTTAAGTGAAATATGAAAGTAGGAGAGCACATGGGAGGGGTGTTAGAGGATCTAAACAGGCTGTAAAAGGTTTGATTTTAGGTGGATAAAAGGAGGAACTTCCATCAGTTTTCGGGGGGATTTTTTTTTGATATACATACAGAGGGACAGACATTGAGAAAAAGAGAGAGTAAATTGAGAGGATAACAACAGGGAGGAGATCAGGAGATCAGATAGAAGGGGAGGGCTGAAGATATACACACATAGACATAGAGACACACACATATTAACACACACAGACAGAAATAGATAGAGAGAGACATAACACAGAAAAGAGGGACTTTATCTTCATCTTTGTCTTGATTCTCACTGGTCTAGATTTCCTTGTTCCATATTGATTTCTTCTGAGGCCTGTTTGAGATTACTAGTTGTGTATAGCATCAGTTCATTTCTGGATCTATTCTGCCCAAATTCTGATTCACTCTGCTGGGAATTTGCTACATTCTGCCATTTTTCATTGGTTCTAAACTGCACCTTGCACTGGGAATTTGTCCTGCTGTTTGTTCATCTGTTACTGCTGTTTCGCTTGCACTGTTGCTCAATTCACTCTCTTGCTTTCTTCATTGTAAGCATCTCCTCAGGTACACACTTCGAATCTGTCTGATGTAACTGATGTCGCAATGAAAGTTGGATCGAAAGATCCGAAGAATTTTTAATCATCTGTTGCCTTACTTATAGCTTTGCGAATATTGTTAAAGATGTATAAATCCTTTAACTTTTAGCCTGAGAGAGAATACATTAGTAAGCTTGTACTTAATTAATGTTTATGTTGATTTGAAACTGTGGTGTTTGATTCGTTTAGTAGCATACAGGATGTAAATGTAACACATGGAATGTGAAACTATTTAGTGCGATTGTTAAAGTTAAATTCACTCTTTCAGCATGTTTTGAGTAAGTAGGGGCAAATGGCTATTAAACCTAGCCAAATATAATACAGTTTTTGAATCGTCCAGTTTTCGATTTCTTTAGGCAGTTTATAGGACTAGTTTTGAATATCATCGGTAGTATTCTTTAACAAGGAATTCTATTAACCCTGTTTAAGCAAGTTAATCTAAATTCGACCTAAAGATGTTTGTTCGGATTAAGTGTTGTATTTCGTTAGAATAAACGGATTTCTTTTGTCAAATTAAAGCATTTTTTCCATTGAAGTATAATGTTTTCTCAACTTTGTAAATAATTAACCATAAGAATCCGGATTAGGCCAAAGCATATAATTAAATTAGCATGTACCTTTCTCTTCTAGTTTTAGAGACAAAAGCATTAGAAATGTAGCCACTTTAGGATATCCTTTCTAAAAATAGAGACGAGCCTCGCCAAATAAAACGCAAAATTGCGGGGCCCTCAATAAATAACCATAATAATTTTTTTAGAATTCGGGATAGGCCGTTTATTGAATTTCATGGCATTCTACAAAAATAATAACGCGCTAGACTCTTTAGGCGCGGCTTAATAATTTGACCTTCTTAAACACGGGTGCACATTGATGTGACCCAAATCCAAATCTCAACGGAGTCAAAATGTGTCGACGACCACGGGTGCATTGATTGTGACGTGGTTCGAGATGCATTTTCACGACGTTGCAATTCTATAAAAATAAATGATAATAATAAAAGCGGTTTAAACTTAATAAAAGCACGTAAGTCATAACATATATTCAAATCAGATATTTAGCCATTATAACAATTTAAGCGATCGTGCTAGAACCACGGGATTCGAGGGTGCCTAACACCTTCCCTCGGGTCAACAGAATTCCTTACTTAGAATTTCTGGTTCGCAGACTTCATTTGGAAAAGTCGAATATTTTTCCTCGATTTGGGATTCAAGATAAACCGGTGACTTGGGACACCAAAAGCCAAACCTTTCCCAAGTGGCGACTCTGAATTAAATAAATAATTTCATGTCGAATATTGTCACTTAAATTGGAAAAACTCCCTCGCGCATCGAACCCTTCGGGGGCGGGCGCGCAAAAAGGAGGTGTGACAGCTCTGGCGACTCTGCTGGGGATTGTGCAACCCAGAACCACTGGTTCAGGGTTCAAGAATTCGAGCTTAGAATAATTGTTATATTTGGCTTTATTATCTGATCTTTATTACATGCTTTTGCATAACGTGCTAAATGTTGTCTTTTACCGCTTTGATATTATTTGAACTGTATATAAACTGTGCCGAAACCCTTCTCTTCTTACCTCCGGGGAGAAGCTCGCTGGTCGAGACTCCCTATTCTGTTAGTGTCAATACCTGAAATAAGAAAAAGGTCGAACAAGTTACAAAGCCGGACGATCTCGCGGGTCCCCGATACGTAGCCCCCTCCTCGACTCGAGTTGTCCGCTCGGGTACACAGTCTAGAACAAATATCCAGGTTGTGAATCTAGTATAACGAAACTTCATGCCGGATCCCTAGTAGGAACGCTTATTTGCATCATGTTGCATTTGACTTAGGGGACTCACACAGGGGTTGGGTCCGTCTAGGACTAGCAACCTGAAATGAAAAGACTATCCTGCTGCATCCTATTTGTTTTGCGCATTTATTTGCTTCAGTTTCGCATGCTGGCCGGTTTCTAAAAATAAAAGGGAAAAATAGCAGCGTAGGGAGATAATTACTTCTTTTGGAAAAACCAATATCCGAGTAGTGTCGAAACCTCGCCGGAATTTCTTCTTAAAAATATATATAAAAAAAAAGATTGTCTTCTAGTTTGATTTTTAAAAAAATATAATATAAAAATTTTCTTTTTATCATTTTCAAAATCAAAAAAAAAGAGAAGGTATTTATTTTAAAAGTAAAAAAAAAAACGGAAAATTCATAATTCAAAAAAAATGTTGTTTCTTTCGTAGTACCCCTTTTATAAATTCAGACTAATAGTCCAAATATTTCCTAAAAAAATAATAAATATTTTCTTTAGTCTTTATCTCTTTTCAAAAGAAAAAAAAATAGTATAAAAATATATATTCTTGTTTTCTAGGTTTATTTGATTTTCTCTATTCACGATAGCCCGAACTACGCCGGTTTGATTCTTACCGAATGTGAGATACGTAGGCAACCCTCGTCGGGTTCAACCCCATTTTTGCTAAAATAGCCAAAATCAATAAATAATAAAAAAAAGAAAAAAAAATGTGTCAAATTTTAAAAGAGCCATAAATAAGTCAGGTGATGCTGTTTTGTCATAAATAGCTGAATGTTCCCGAAAAGGGACGCCGGAAGGCTGACTTTGCATAAACAGCCACCTTTGGGTCTTGTTTAGCATTTTTGTCCAGTTGACCCATACAACCTTAAAATCTTCGTCCCTGAAGTGTTTAAAGGCCGTGTTCAAAACTTGATCCCCTTTGTAAAATATTTTTGAGTCAAGTCATTTTTGTTAAAATCACCTTAATAAATGTGCAGGATGAGCACGATGCAAAATGAACATTTTTCAATAATGACCAAAATCCCTGTCAAGTTACGGCTATGGTGGAATGATCTAGGTGTTGAAGGACAAAATGAGGTCAAGAAATATTTGAAAGGTCTCGTGGGTTTGTTGGAAATCCAGCCTCGGGGAGATATCATAAGAGCTCTGGTTACCTACTGGGACCCGGCGCACAATGTTTTCCATTTCTCTGATTTTGAACTCACCCCGACTTTGGAAGAAATGGTCGGGTACCTCGGGAATGCTGAACTTCCGTTGAGGCAAAAATACTTGGTTGCCCCAAGAGTTGTCACGGTACATCGGTTCCTAGATTCATTGAAGATACCCAGAACGGTCCACAACCCGGATCTGGCAGCCGGATTTTGTACTCCATGCTTCATATATGATAGGTACGGTCATGAGGGGGGATTCAATAATCCAATCAACAAACTGTGCAGCAAAGGTGTTCGTCAGAAGTGGGACAAACACAGACGAGTAGCTTTCATGATGATGTTCCTGGGCCTTCTGGTATTTCCAAGGAAAGACGGAAACATTGATTTGAAGATATCCGGGGTCGTCAGCACTTTACTCACGCAACACCTATGGTGGTATCTGACATCTTTCGAGCTCTTACAGCTTGTAAAGCTGGGGGAAACTTCTTCGAAGGTTGTAACTTGCTCCTACAAATATGGATGACCGAGCACCTCTGCCATCATTCCGAGATTTTGAGCCATGGTTCCCCAGAAAAGACTTGCATAGAAGAATTTTACACGAGAACCAAAGAGATCAGTTTGCCCAAAGGAGTCCTGGCATGGACCTCGTTCTTTCAAGCTCTTACTGCCAGCCAAATACAATGGACGCTAGGATGGTTGCCTGTTGATGAGATCCTATATATGTCGGCAGCTAAAACTCATTTCTTACTGATGGGGCTTAAGAGCATTCAACCTTACGCACCCTGCCGAGTTTTGAGACAGTTCGGAAGATGCCAGACAGTACCTCATGAAGAAGATCTTAGCACTCAAGCAGTTGAGATAAGTCCTAACGGACAATTCCCAGAAACGAAGATTCGCCAGATCTGGAGTGAGTGTCAATATTTGAAATCAGATACTTGCGTACGGGATCGAGCCACAGGAGAGACGGCGCCAGGTTACCTTGCATGGTATAGAAGGGAATTTGAGCATGAAAGGCCGGCTAAGAGACCCCACATCCGGAATTTTACCGAATCATCGCAAAAGCAGTGGGATTGGTTAGCGAAGGAAAGAGGCTATTGCGCCGAAATCAGCAGGTTGAAGTGACAAGTGGAAGGCTTGAAATATGAGCACAATGTGCAAGTTGCTACCAATCTGGGAGAGCGGAACAAGTTAATTCAGGAAAACGAAATGCTCAGAGCCCAGATCAAACAGATAAGGGTGGATGCGGATAAACAGCCGAGGCGTCGATCAGACGAGCAGCTGATAAAAAGGCTAAAAAGTGAAATCAGGGAATGGCAAGATGGTTTGGAGAAATCCGAAAACGTCATAGCAGAGCTCAGGGCACAGTGGGATACAAGAGCAGATAAGCATCGCCGATACCTGAATCAATTGGAAGGCGACCACGAGAAAACTGTTGCTAAAATGAAAAGAGAGATGGCTACACTTGAAATCAAAGCAGCTAATCAGGCCAAGGATATCCAAATTGAGAGCAGATACTGGTACGACTTGTTGGCCCGAATGAAGTTAGAAGTACGACAACTGAAGAATCAGCATATTCAGGATGCTCAGGTATTCAAGATGTGCAGCGATCAGATAAAATGCCTACTTATAGAGAAGAAGCAAACCAGAAATAGGATCAAGGCCATTGCCCATGCCATCACCCGACGATGTCTACGATGTGAGAACATGGCCAGCGTTACCGTCCTCTCGGCAGTGATGAGTTATGTCAAGCAGACCATGCATGAGCTGGAACAACTCGAGAGGGATCTCACACCTAGGACCGCGGCGAGGCCGAACGATGCCCCGCGGACACCAATTCTCAAAACCATAATGTACTCATAAGTCAAGTCTATGTCTTAGCATCTTCTACCTGTTTTTCCGTAAGAGTGATTTTAGTCTGTTTTGAGTCTAGGTTTATTTTCAAAGTTTGTTTTTCCTTTTGCAAAATATAGCTTGTAATAGACCATTTCAACAATAAAAAGTGTGCTGCTTTCTACGCTCATTTGTATGTTTCGAACTACGTAATGATCTGATTCACGTAGGCATTGTGATACATAGGCAGTCCTCATCACATTCGGTCGCATTTCTTTTACTGCAAAATAAAAAAAATAATAAAAGAAAAACAAAAACAAAAAAAAGGAAAAAATAATAAGAGGAAAAATGCCGGAATGACGCATGCTCTCATAGCAAACATGTAGTAATCCACTCAACTGTATAGGTGCATCATGCCCAACGTGAGATTGACTATCTGTTATTTGCTGCAAATTAACCGTGCGTTTGTCGTTGAGTACCTCAGGGTTTTTGGAAAAGACGGTTGGTTTGGTGAAAGTCTGGCCTCGCACTCATACTTCACGAGGTAAAGGAGAAGTGTTCAACTACCTGTTGTTAGGACCAGAAGCAGTACTCACACTTACTTCACCAGGTCAAAAGGAAGTGTGAAAATGTCTTCAGAAATTCCGTTGCAAACAATCCCTGTTTCCGAGGAGAGCTCGATCTCAGCCGTCCTCACACCTGAATCCGCAACTGCGGAGGAAAATAGAATCCTACGACTCTGCATGTTGGAAATGCTGGACGACTGGAATAATGGGAAAGAGCCGCCAAGTGTCGTCCCCGGATTCCCTGAATTATTCTCCGGGTCAAGTGGGACTTCTAATGTCCCCATAAATTATCCTGCTACCCCATTCGGGTACCCAGCCACCTCAGCCTTCTCTGCTGGATCGCCTTCTGAGCCTCATCCCCGAATGTCAGCCACCGATGCAAGCATGAACATCTTTACTGCACCGCCTTGCCCGATTACGGCACAACCTGCCACATACAAGCCGAGCTTTGACTCATCCTCTTTTACATTCCAAGCACCATCGTTCTCAATGGAACCAACTAGGTTCACTACCAGCACTAATCCTCCACCACCTCAGTGCGAGCTTGCACCCGGGCAGGATCAGAACCCCAGAATTGCAGAACAAAATGAGATTGCCAAGAGAATGAGAAGCCTTGAACAAAGTTTGAAGAATATGCAAGGATTGAGCGGGCAGAAGAGCGTCTCTTACGCCGACCTATGCATGTTCCCTCACGTGCACCTGCCAGCGGGTTTCAAGACCCCAAAGTTCGAGAAATACGATGGGCACGGTGACCCCATTTCACATCTTAAGAAATACTGCAACAAATTGCGGGGAGCCGGCGGAAAAGAAGAACTGCTAATGGCATATTTTGGGGAAAGTTTAGTAGGGATAGCCTCGGAATGGTATATGGACCAGGAAATGTCCCGATGGCATATATGGGATGATCTCGCCAGAGATTTTGTAAAACAATTCCAGTATAACATCGACATTGCACCATACCGAAATTCTCTGTCAAATTTAAAGAAGAAACCTTCAGAAAGCTTCAGAGAATATGCTATTAAGTGGCGTGAGCAGGCGTCGAGGGTGAAGCCTCCCATGGATGAAGTGGAAATGGTCACTACCTTTCTCCAAGCTCAAGAGTCTGACTATTTCCAAAACATGATGTCAGCCATGGGAAAGCCGTTTGCAGAAGCAATTAAGATTGGAGAGATGGTGGAGAATGGTCTGAAAACAGGTAGGATTCTGAGTCAAGCAGCCATAAGGGCGACCTCCCAAGCCGTCCAAAGCGGGTCCGGAGGAATGACAAGAGGGAAGAAGAAGGAAGAAACGACCATGGCAGCCTCGGAAGCAAGGGAGTATCGTCATCCCAGGCCCCGTTTTCCGGAAAGAACCCCACAACACTACTACCCCCACTCAAATTTGGCATATGCTCATCAACCTTATATGGTCATGAATGCCCAGCCTTATGCCCATCCACCACAACAAGCCAACCGAGGCCCAGCTCCACCTCCCAGAAATCAGCCTCCTTACCGCAACCACTATAACCCACAACCCCCGCAGAATAACTTTCGCCCTCAGGAGCCACCTCGAAGGCGGACTTTCACGCCCATCGGTGAACAATACTCTACTTTGTTCCCGAAGCTAGTCCAGTTGGGTTTCTTACAACCAATCCCTCAAACGAGGCAAAACCCAACGTCACCTTCTTACAAAGCTGGAGTCAGATGCGCCTATCATTCAGGGGCTGAGGGACATGATACAAATGACTGCTGGTCATTGAAAAGAGTGGTCGAGAATTTGATAGAGCAAGGGAAAATAGTGCTAAGGGACGAAGAGATCCCAAATGTGACTAACAATCCATTGCCTGCTCACAATAATGGACCGCTGATCGGAATGATTTGCGAAGACAAAGAATTCGACCCTGCTTTGAAAGCTATAATTGCCATTGTCGACACGGGGAAAAGGCCTGAAATAGACCAGAAACCAGAAAAGGGGGAGGAGGCCAAGGCTATAAAGAGCGAGCCTGAAAAGAAGGTGGAGAAGAAAGTGGTACCGGTAAAGGATGGAGTTCTTTACATACCACGAGGTCGAGCTGAGAAGACGCAGAACTTCGGGATCAAAAAGACAAAACCTATGTACGTGCCAAAAGGGGCCTATGTGGTCTGGGGGACGATTCAACCACCTCGGCTGAATGAGCCAGTGGTTATCGGACGCGTGCCACAAAAGCCAATGACCAACCCGTCCACAGTGCCGTGGAATTATCAAAAGACTTCGGTAATGTACAAAGGTAAAGAGGTCATGGGAGAACTTCCAGAAAACACTTTCATTGGAAGGTATTCAAATACCCAAGAGCTCAACAACGCCACACAAAGGCGCTTCCCGCCAAAGAAGCCCGTAAGTGTTGAAGAAGCGGAAGTGTTCTTCCAACAAATGAAAATGCCGGATTACGAAGTGATAGATCAACTGCGCAAGTACCCCGAGCAAGTGTCCATGTTGTCATTGTTGATGAGGTCGACCGAGCATCAAAAGATCTTACTGAAGACCCTGAATGAAGCATATGTGCCAGTTAAAACCTCGGTAGAACAACTAGAGCGGATGACAGAAAGATTCTTCGACGTCAACCAAATCTCTTTCAGCAAAAACGATTTACCCCCGGAAGGAGCGGCACACAACAAGGCCTTGCATCTAACAGTTAAATGCGAGGACTACTATGTCAAGCGGGTAATGTTGGATGGGGGATCAGGTGTTGACATTTGCCCGCTCTCCACGCTACAAAGAATGGAAATTGGGACCAGAAGAATCCGACCCAACAATGTCTGCGTAAGGGCTTTCGACGGCATCAAGAGAGATACCATGGGGGAAATAGACCTGTTGTTGGTCATAGGGCCAGTCGAGTTTGAAGTAACCTTCCAGGTGCTCGACATGGATACATCCTACAATTTCCTCCTCGGCGGACCTTGGATCTATGCGGCAGGAGCTGTGCCTTCCACTCTTCACCAGATGGTGAAGTTCGAGTACGAAGACCGAGAGATCGTGGTCCATGGGAAAGATGAGCATGCTATTTATCGGGACCCATCTATCCCATACCTTGAACCAAGAGAAGGGAGCGAACATACGGTCTATCAAGCTTTCGAGATTGTACTGGCAGAGCAGCACGAAGAGGGAATACCCTGCCCCCAGCCTTTCTTGTCTAACGCCTCGGTTATGGTGGCCAAAGAGATGATCCGGCACGGATTTAGGCCAGGAAAAGGGCTTGGACGAACCCTTCAGGGAATAACAGAACCCATTTCCTTGCCAGTCACCAAGAAACCTTTTGGACTAGGTTTCAAACCTACTCCAGCAGACGAAGAGTGGGCAAAGAAAAGGAAAAATGAGGGTTGGAAGTTACCTCGACCATTGCCGGATTTATATGCAACTTTCATCAGGCCAGGGTACGCTGAAGAAGAAGATGATGAGGTCTTCACGGCTGAGGAAATCGAGGAGATATGTGGGGCAATGAGAGAAATGCTCTACGAGACTCACATGGTTCAACCAGGTGAAGGCACAAGCACTGCTGAGATGCTGTACGTGGGACCGAATGCCAAACTTCAAAACTGGGAGGCCACGCCATTCCCGACTAGACGGAAGTTCGGGTAGACCTGTCCTGCCACCTTTCCTGTGTCGCAAGTTATCTCTAGGACATAACTTGAACGTTTTCTTCCTTTCAATTGTTGTTTTGAATTCCTAAGTTTTAAACATTGTTGTCTTCCAACTTCCCAAAGAAAAATAAAAAAAAATCGTCATTGTTTTCCCATTTTTTCTTTTGTTCTGATTTTTGTTATTTTTCCTTTTATCTTTCCTTTCAGTTATAATAATACGGCTTTAAATATGACATGCTTGCGGACTTCACGCCCAGATCACAACGAGCTATTTAACTGTGAATTAATGAACTCAGAACCAGAATATGACGAAGAAGAGGCTTTTAGGGAAATAAACCGAGAATTGGAACATTTTGAGAATAAACCTAAGCCAAATCTGAATGACACCGAACTGGTTAATTTAGGAACTCCGGAAGAAATCCGGGAGACCAAGATAAGCATTCACACGGACAAGAAAATGCGAGAGGCGATAATTCAACTTCTTTTTGAATTTAAAGACGTGTTTGCTTGGTCATATGATGACATGCCGGGACTAGGTGTTGATCTAGTGGTTCATAAATTGCCGATTCATCCTGATTGTCCTCCAGTTCAACAAAAGCAACGAAAGTTCAAAACTGAGGTCAGTGACAAGATTAAAGAGGAGATCACCAAACAACTGAAAATGGGAGTGATTCGGGTAGTCCAATATACAACATGGTTGGCGAATGTGGTTCCAGTACTGAAAAAGGACGGGAAGACTCGGGTATGTGTAGATTACCAAGATTTGAATAGAGCAAGTCCCAAAGATAATTTCCCACTGCCCAACATCCACATCCTCATTGATAATTGTGCCAAACATGAAATACAGTCTTTCGTAGATTGTTACGCTGGGTATCATCAGGTATTGATGGATGAAGAGGACGCCGAGAAAACTGCCTTCACCACGCCTTGGGGCACCTACTGTTATCGGGTCATGCCATTTGGTTTGAAGAATGCTGGGGCTACTTACATGAGGGCCATGACTGCCATCTTTCATGACATGATGCATCAGGAAATAGAGGTGTACGTGGACGACGTGATAGTCAAGTCCAGGACGCAGGATAATCACATCCAAGATTTGAGGAAGTTCTTCGAGAGATTAAGGAAGTATGACTTGAAGCTGAACCCAGCCAAATGTGCTTTCGGAGTTCCGTCGGGCAAACTTTTGGGCTTCATCGTAAGCAGGAGAGGTATCGAACTAGATCCAACTAAGATAAAATCTATCAGAGATTTGCCTCCCCCGAGAACGAAGAAAGACGTGATGAGTTTGTTGGGCAGGTTGAACTACATCAGTCGGTTTATTGCCCAACTGAGAAGCACGTGTGAGCCCATATTCAAGCTGTTAAGGAAAGATGTGGCGATCAAATGGACAACTGAGTGTCAAGAAGCCTTTGATAAAGTCAAAGAATACCTTTCGAATCCCCCAGTCTTGGTCCCTCCAGAACCAGGGAGGCCACTTTTCTTGTATCTGACAGTCTTAGAGAACTCTTTCGGTTGCGTCCTAGGGCAACACGACATAACCGGAAAGAAAGAGCAAGCAATCTACTACTTGAGCAAGAAATTCACCGGCTGTGAGGCCAAATACACTCTGCTGGAAAGGACATGTTGCGCTCTCACGTGGGTTGCTCAAAAGCTGAGACATTATCTCCAAGCCCACACTACGTTCCTCATAAGCAGGTTGGATCCTTTGAAGTATATATTTCAGAAACCGATGCCTACTGGAAGACTGGCCAAGTGGCAAATCCTGCTTACTGAATTCGACATAGTCTATGTCACTCGCACGGCAATGAAAGCCCAAGCGCTAGCAGATCATTTGGCCGAAAATCCGGTCGATGAGGAATACCAGCCATTGAGTACCTACTTTCCAGATGAAGAAGTGAACACCGTAGAAGTGGTCTCGGAGGACGCTCATGTTTGGAAGATGTTCTTTGACGGAGCCGTGAATGCCAAAGGTGTAGGGATTGGGGCAATTCTGATCTCGCCTTCTGGTCAGCATTATCCCGCCACAGCTAGACTTCGTTTCTTTTGCACAAATAATACAACTGAGTATGAAGCCTGCATCATGGGCATGCATATGGAAATCGATCAGGATGTCGAAGACTTACTGATTATGGGAGATTCTGACTTGATTATCCGGCAAGCCCAAGGCGAGTGGGAAACTCGGGATGTCAAACTTATCCCTTACCGACAGCATGTGGAGGACCTCGGCAAGTGCTTTACATCAATAGAGTTCAGGTATATCCCGAGGTGTCACAATGAACTGGCAAATGCACTTGCTACTTTGGCTTCAATGCTACCCTACCCGGGCAATGCCCACGTCGATCCTTTGGAAATCCAAATCAAGGAAAGACACGATTACTGCAACGTAATCGAGGCGGGATCAAATACGCAGCCTTGGTACCATGACATCAAGAGGTTCTTGAAGACACAAGAATACCCCGAGCATGCTACTGGAGATCAAAAGAGGACCATTAGGCGACATGCAAGTGGTTTCTTTTTTAGCAGGGAATTGTTATATAAGAGGACCCCGGACCTCAATCTCCTAAGATGTGTCGACGCCGAGGAGGCGGGAAAGATCATGCACGAAGTACACGCAGGTGTGTGCGGACCTCACATGAACGGGTATGTCTTAGCGAAGAAAATCCTTCGAGCAAGTTATTACTGGATGACCATGGAAAAGGATTGTTTTAGCTTCGTTCGGAAGTGTCATCAGTGTCAGGTGCACGGTGATTTGATTCATGCACCTCCCACGGAGCTGCATCCCATGTCTGCACCTTGGCCATTTGTCGCCTGGGGCATGGATGTCATTGGACCAATCGAACCAAAGGCTTCGAATGGACACAGATTCATACTGGTTGCCATCGATTACTTCACAAAATGGGTAGAGGCTGTCACTCTCAAGTCGGTCACTAAAAAAGCTGTAGTGGACTTCGTACACTCAAATCTTATCTGTCGTTTCGGTATTCTTACGACTATCATTACAGATAACGTAGCAAACTTGAACAGTCACTTGATGGGAGATGTATGCGAGCAATTCAAAATAACGCATAGGAATTCTACTCCTTATCGGCCAAAGGCCAATGGTGCTGTAGAACCAGCGAATAAAAACATCAAGAAGATTTTGAGGAAAACCATCCAAAGTTCCCGACAGTGGCATGAGCAGTTACCATTTGCATTGTTGGGGTATCGCACTACGGTACGCACATCAGTAGGAGCGACTCCTTATCTTTTGGTTTATGGGACCGAGGCTGTAATACCGGCAGAGGTAGAAATTCCTTCGCTTCGAACCATTGTCGAAGCAGAAATCGAAGACAACGAGTGGGTCAAGACTCGGTTAGAGCAATTGACTTTGATTGATGAAAAGCGATTGGCCGCAGTTTGTCATGGACAGTTGTACCAGCGAAGAATGGCCCGTGCTTACAACAAGAAGGTCCGACCCAGGAATTTCGAAGTAGGTCAACTGGTACTGAGGCGTATTCTGCCGCATCATGAGGAAGCAAAAGGGAAATTTGCTCCAAATTGGAAAGGCCCATACATCATAAGAAAGATATTGCCGAGAGGAGCATTGTATTTAGGTGATATCGAAGGAAATGACCCCGAAACAGCAGTAAATGCAGATGCAGTCAAGAGATACTACGTCTGAATTATACTCCAGTAGTCTTGACACATTTGAAATGAAGGAGGTTTTATTCCCCACTACTCCCCAAACACTACCCAATTCTCTCTACAAGCCTTTGAGCCGCTTACAAAAAAAACAACAAAACAAAAAAAAAACATTGATTGAGCCCTGAACTACGTTTGACTTGATTCCGAAAGGATACGTAGGCAGCCTCTCCCTGAGGTTCAGTCACACCAACAATAAAATCCCATTCACCCTGAAATTGAAACCGGGGCACGTCGAGCAGTTTAGAAGTTAGTATCATCTACCTCTCTTTACCAAGCACAAGCCTTCAAATTAATTACCAAAGATAGTGGGAAACCAATAAGCGTCACAAATGGAGACCGGCACACTCTGAATTGAGAGAAATAAAATGAGAGAGTCTCGTCGGTGAAAACCTTCGGGCACCGCGAGGCGACGGGAGTAGAGAGACCAAAATGAGAGAGCTTGTTTAGCAAAAACTCACAAAGAGTGCTATCAAGCGATGACATGAAGAGAAATGAGAGAGGTCAACCAGCGAAAACCCGCAAAGGGCGCTGTTGGCCGAAAGAGTGACTCCACCCAAGGAGGTTTCGGCAAAGTTCCACCAGGTTTGGAATCACAGATCCGTTCTGGTTCAGGGAAACGCAAGCCCATGGAGAGTCAGGCGTCCAGTCCAAAGAGCATGTCATGTCATTTAAAGCCAGCATTATCTTCCTCAGATAAGTCTTTCTCGTCCCGAAGGGGGCACTCCTTTTCTGAAATTCGTTTTATCTTTTCTTTGTTTTTCTTTGAATCTCTTTTATGTTTAAGCCCAAGTTCTAGATGTACCGGAAAGGACAGGTGGCAGGTTTGGTTGCACAGAATTCCGTTTCATGAAGGAAAACACCCCGTTTCATTGGTACGTTTGTCCAAACTTGATGAATCACGATGTTTGATGGCGTTCGAAGTAAAGAGGAAAAAGAGAAATTTCCCCCAGCAAGTCCGCCTTCGGACGAATCCCCACAGAGTCTCCCCTTGTACAATCCCCCATAGAGTCTCCCCGATATATATATAAAAAAAAAAAAAATCCCCGTTGGAATTTCCCCAGCACATCCCCAGCGAGTCCCTTTGTAAAAATTCCCCAACAAGCTTACCCCAACAAATCCTAGAAAGCCCGCTTCGAAACAAATCCCCAGCATGCCCCATTGTACAAAAATCCACACAAAGAATCCACTTTGTAAATATTCCCCCACAGAGCTTCCTTTTGTACAAATCCCCGTAGAATACCTCCAATAAAATCCCCGTTGAGAACCTCCAAGCAAAACGGGACAAAAAAGAGAGAAAAGAAAAAAAAAAGAGCCTTACGAGGCAAATCATCACAGAATCTGGAAATACAAGCCTGAGCAGTCTAAAGGGTTTCGACATATGAATCAAATCAATGGCGGGACTTCGCAACAGAAATGAAGACGCAACAAAGCAACTGGGAACGATCAAGGTCACCAAACCGACCATCATTTCCGAACTAACAATTGTTCTTTGTCTGAAAAGTTGAAACAGGTTTAATCCAAGACAACCGTGCAAGAAGCAGGTGTCGCCCAAAGAAGAAGGTACATGGGTACAAGAAATATTTTGGAAATAAGGAATTCACTCGAAAGGTAAGATTCCACGAAACTCCCTTTTATCTTCTACTAAAACAAGAAAATTCAAAAAAAAGAGGTCAGTTGTTGTTCTCGAATTTTGTCCCCAGCCAGTCAGCATTAGGGTTTTAAACCCTAAACTGAACTTTTTCCTTTTAATCAGCATTAGGGTTTTAAACCCTAAACTGAATTTTTTCTTTAGTCAGCATTAGGGTTTTAAACCCTAAACTGAACTTTTTTCCATTCGGCCAGCATTAGGGTTTTAAACCCTAAACTGAATTTTTCCATTCAGCCAGCATTAGGGTTTTAAACCCTAAACTGAATTTTTCCTTTAGTCAGCATTAGGGTTTTAAAACCCTAAACTGAATTTTTCCATTCAGCCAGCATTAGGGTTTTAAACCCTAAACTGAGCTTTTCCAGGTAGTCAGCATTAGGGTTTTAAACCCTAAACTGAATTTTTCCTTTAGTCAGCATTAGGGTTTTAAACCCTAAATTGAATTTTTCCTTTAGTCAGCATTAGGGTTTTAAACCCTAAACTGAATTTTTCCATTCAGCCAGCATTAGGGTTTTAAACCCTAAACTGAGCTTTTCCAGGTAGTCAGCATTAGGGTTTTAAACCCTAAACTGAATTTTTCCTTTAGTCAGCATTAGGGTTTTAAACCTTAAACTGAACTTTTTTCCATTCAGCCAGCATTAGGGTTTTAAACCCTAAACTGAGCTTTTCCGTGCAATCAGCATTAGGGTTTTAAACCCTAAACTGAATTTTTCCTTTAGTCAGCATTAGGGTTTTAAACCCTAAACTGAACTTTTTCCCATTCAGCCAGCATTAGGGTTTTAAACCCTAAACTGAGCTTTTCCATGCAATCAGCATTAGGGTTTTAAACCTTAAACTGAATTTTTCCTTTAGTCAGCATTAGGATTTTAAACCCTAAACTGAACTTTTTCCATTCAGCCAGCATTAGGGTTTTAAACCCTAAACTGAATTTTTCCTTTAGTCAGCATTAGGGTTTTAAACCCTAAACTGAACTTTTTTCCATTCAGCCAGCATTAGGGTTTTAAACCCTAAACTGAGCTTTTCCATGCAATCAGCATTAGGGTTTTAAACCCTAAACTGAATTTTTCCTTTAGTCAGCATTAGGGTTTAAACCCTAAACTGAACTTTTTCCTTTAATCAACATTAGGGTTTTAAACCGTAAACTGAACTTTTCCCCAGTCGGTTAGTATTAGAGTTTCAAACTCTAAAACTGAACTTCTCCCCAGCTAGTCGGTATTAGGGCTCCAATCCTGAACTGAGCATTTTTATCTTCCTTCATCAATTTTTAGGAACTTCCTGGCGAATAATTAACGAAATTTTCCTAGTGAAACTGGGGCAGAAAATTTCGTTCGTTTGTTTGTTTTCTCCCGCAGGTCTAACCTCGAGCCACACGGATCGAAATGACCCACGAGATGAGTCTCAACTCAGAATCAAAAGAAAAAGACAAAAATAAGATGTCCCGAGATACCGGAGAAAATGGAAGGCGGATCGTTCCAAGATTTGATTAAGGTCCAGAACTCTGCCAGTCACGTCTCACTGAGTATCCCAGAGGTTAAACAAGCACCTACAACTTGCAAGCATCAAGATTCAGATCGGAGTCTACAAGCAGAATCAGCTAAGACCCTAGATCAAGTCGCAAAAGAATCATAGATAAGAATCTTGTAACTAGTAGTTGACATGCATATAAGTGTTTAGTTCAGTTTCAATTTTTCTTTGGTTGTAATAAGGCGGTCAGTAAAGCAGATGACAACAGCAACAGCAGTAACAGCAAACATTGCAATCCCATGGTAGTCCCAGCCACCGAAGCTTCCCGAACTACATTGACCTGATTCCTGTTTAGCCCAGGATATGTAGGAAATCTTTGAAGCAAAGATTCGGTCAAAACTTTCAAAAACATGCTTCACACGGAGTAGTCCATAGGCAAAAATCGCTCATATCCGCTCACTTTATCTTTGCACGAAAACCCTTCGTGTTTCCGAACAAAGAGGGGCAGCTGTGAGCACGTGATTTTTGTCTTACGCGACAATCGCTCCAAAAGAAATGAAAAATATTAACAAATGGTCCTGCTGTACAATTTTCGGGTTTTACGTGGCATTTTGTTAATTATTTATGATTTTTTGTCCATTTTTATTTTTATTAAAACAAAATACAAAAAAAATGTATGTGTCATGCGTAGTTGGAACCGTAATCCGGTTATTAAAAAAGAAAAATCATAAATAGGCATCTTTGTCCGTGATTTTTGTTTTGTTTGATTTTACCTGCTTTAAATATTTTAATATACGTGTACAAATAATTGTATTAAGTGTCTATTTAATTTTAATTTGATTTACTTGGTTTTTGTTTTAAAAAAAATAATAAAATAAAAAATATATATAAATAAAAGATAAGTGCAAAGTTGATTTAAAAATCAGTTTGGGCTGATTTTTCATTTTAATTCAAAACCCAAACAACCCAGCCCAAAACCTGTGCTTGCCCCGGTCCGGACCAGCCTACTTCAAGGACGTCCAAACGACGTCGTAGTGATTGAGTCTGATCTGAGCCGTTGATCTCTGAAAGATCAACGGCCAAGATCTCTCACCCCGTACCCACTAACAGACCCGACCCGTCTCACCCGGACCGACCTCAACCCTTTATCCTTGAAACGACACCGTTTCCCGTTAGTCGAAGGATCCTGGCCCTTCATCGTGTCTCATCCAACGGCCAGGATCCATCTATCCACTAACTATATAAACCTACAACCCTTCACCCCGCGCCCTAGTCCAAACCCCCCCCTGCCTTAGGTCGTCTTCATCAGACCTCAGGCCTCCAAACCCTAGCCGCCCCTGTATTCTTCACCATGAAAGCCGGCGGCATGGACGCCGGTGACCACACCCTTAACACCATAGAACCCCCTTGCTATCCTGAACATGGATCTTTTAACCACTTAGCTCAAATCCCCTCCCACCGTCTCGAATCTTCATTTGAAGATTCGAGTCGGAACCTGACTTACACCAATCGACCTCAACTTTACACCATATAATCCCCAGACCCCCTCGTGACCAAACCATGCTTGGTTTGGTCCGAATCTAACCAGGGAAACACGAATCCCAGATCTAATTTTTTTTGAACCCTAGGTTTCTCCGTGCCTGTTCCGTATCTGTTCAAGCCGAATAGATTAAGGTCTAAAGGACCTTAATCGAAGTGTTTCTCATCTGAGAAACACTTCGATTAAAGTCCGTTCAGCCTTAAGAAAGGTCTGTTCGAATCCAAGCTAAGGCTTTTGATTTTTCAGATTTAAGGTGAGTTTTTGTTTTCCTTTTTCTTTATTTTTAGTCCATGTGTTGTTTAAGGGGCTGTTCATGTTTTGTGAAATTTGTGTTTTGAATTTTATCAATTGTATCCTGTCCACTTTGCCTGAACCTACGTGTTTGATTAAGTCCATCTTCTGTTCACTGATAATGTGTATGTGTAAGTTGTACAATCAAATAAATTTGAATTGGTTCGTTCATTTAGTTCCTAGGGCCATTCTGTATTAACATTGCAATCTGAACCCCTTGTGTGATACTGTTAAATGTCTGATTTTGGCTACGATTGTGCATGTTATGATTAATATAGTCGAGTCGACATGTGTCGTCAATTAGTTTTAACTGCCTGAACAATAACAAATCGATTTGCTTCTGTTAAGCATTGCCTGAATCAATTAGGAACTGAATTTAGTGCTTATAATTGTTAATTTGAATCGGAAATGTAAAATCAATGTTTTGTTTAGTTACAGTTCTGAAATTGGAGGGCATGTGCACTTGTGCACAACATGTGCATTTGTGCACCACATGTGCATTTGTGCATAGCCTGTTGTTCCTGCATAAGGGCTTTTGAATTAAATAGTTTGACAGCATATGCAGTCAGACTACATTCTGCTGCCCATACTCTACTTTAGTTTCAGAAATAATAAACATTACTCAAAGTAAGTCTGCCAGGGAATATCATGGGGTTTGTTTATACTTAATTAGTTAAGTGGAATCTGAAAGTAGGAGAGCACATGGGAGGGGTGTTAGAGGATCTAAACAGGCTGTAAAAGGTTTGATTTTAGGTGGATAAAAGGAGGAACTTCCATCAGTTTTCGGGGGGATTGTTTTTTGATATACATACAGAGGGACAGACATTGAGAAAAAGAGAGAGTAAATTGAGAGGATAACAACAGAGAGGAGATCAGGAGATCAGATAGAAGGGGAGGGCTGAAGATATACACACATAGACATAGAGACACACACATATTAACACACACAGACAGAAATAGATAGAGAGAGACATAACACAGAAAAGATGGACTGCATCTTCATCTTTGTCTTGATTCTCACTGGTCTGGATTTCCTTGTTCCATATTGATTTCTTCTGAGGCCTGTTTGAGATTACTAGTTGTGTGTAGCATCAGTTCATTTCTGGATCTATTCTGCCCAAATTCTGATTCACTCTGCTGGGAATTTGCTACATTCTGCCATTTTTCATTGGTTCTAAACTGCACCTTGCACTGGGAATTTGTCCTGCTGTTTGTTCATCTGTTACTGCTGTTTCGCTTGCACTGTTGCTCAATTGACTCTCTTGCTTTCTTCATTGTAAGCATCTCCTCACGTACACACTTCGAATCTGTCTGATGTAACTGATGTCGCAATGAAAGTTGGATCGAAAGATCCGAAGAATTTTTAATCATCTGTTGCCTTACTTATAGCTTTGCGAATATTGTTAAAGATGTATAAATCCTTTAACTTTTAGCCTGAGAGAGAATACATTAGTAAGCTTGTACTTAATTAATGTTTATGTTGATTTGAAACTGTGGTGTTTGATTCGTTTAGTAGCATACAAGATGTAAATGTAACACATGGAATGTGAAACTATTTAGTGCGATTGTTAAAGTTAAATTCACTCTTTCAGCATGTTTTGAGTAAGTAGGGGCAAATGGCTATTAAACCTAGCCAAATATAATACAGTTTTTGAATCGTCCAGTTTTCGATTTCTTTAGGCAGTTTATAGGACTAGTTTTGAATATCATCGGTAGTATTCTTTAATAAGGAATTCTATTAACCCCGTTTAAGCAAGTTAATCTAAATTCGACCTAAAGATGTTTGTTCGGATTAAGTGTTGTATTTCGTTAGAATAAACGGATTTCTTTTGTCAAATTAAAGCATTTTTTCCATTGAAGTATAATGTTTTCTCAACTTTGTAAATAATTAACCATAAGAATCCGGATTAGGCCAAAGCATATAGTTAAATTAGCATGTACCTTTCTCTTCTAGTTTTAGAGACAAAAGCATTAGAAATGTAGCCACTTTAGGATATCCTTTCTAAAAATAGAGACGAGCCTCGCCAAATAAAACGCAAAATTGCGGGGCCCTCAATAAATAACCATAATAATTTTTTTAGAATTCGGGATAGGCCGTTTATTGAATTTCATGGCCTTCTACAAAAATAATAACGCGCTAGACTCTTTAGGCGCGGCTTAATAATTTGACCTTCTTAAACACGGGTGCACATTGATGTGACCCAAATCCAAATCTCAACGGAGTCAAAATGTGTCGACGACCACGGGTGCATTGATTGTGACGTGGTTCGAGATGCATTTTCACGACGTTGCAATTCTATAAAAATAAATGATAATAATAAAAGCGATTTAAACTTAATAAAAGCACGTAAGTCATCACATATATTCAAATCAGATATTTAGCCATTATAACAATTTAAGCGACCGTGCTAGAACCACGGGATTCGAGGGTGCCTAACACCTTCCCTCGGGTCAACAGAATTCCTTACTTAGAATTTCTGGTTCGCAGACTTCATTTGGAAAAGTCGAATATTTTTCCTCGATTTGGGATTCAAGATAAACCGGTGACTTGGGACACCAAAAGCCAAACCTTTCCCAAGTGGCGACTCTGAATTAAATAAATAATCCCATGTCGAATATTGTCACTTAAATTGGAAAAACTCCCTCGCGCATCTAACCCTTCGGGGGCGGGCGCGCAAAAAGGAGGTGTGACAGGTCCTAGCGGCGGCTAGTAGATTGCTCGAATTGATTACCTGATGAAGACTTGAGGTACAACTACTCGGTGTTCGTAGCTCTGAAGTCCCCTTCTACCTTATTCTAGCTGTTTATTTCATATCAGACAGTTATACTTTCATTCAAACCATTATGTGTATTATTCTATTTGCTCGTGCACTTGTGACACCAGTTCTGAGATTGTATCTAGATATCGTTGTTGTTATGATTTTCTCACTCTATTTCGGTTTATTCAGTTCTTGGTTATTATTTAATTTGAATTGGTAAAAATGGCTAGAAACCATTCTAACGTTGGCTTGCCTAGCAAGTGAAATGTTAGGTGCCACCATGGTTCCGATGGTAGGAATTTCGGGCCATGACAACTATATAATAGGTAACGTAATAGCAATAATTAAAAATTGAAAAACATTTACAATTAGAAATAGAAGGGAAAGATGATTTGAACTTGAGATTATGCAAAAGTTATGGTAAAAATACTCAAACTATGGATAAGACCACAAAATTAAAGTTTTACTAGAATAAAAATAATAATTGGATAACAAATTAAAATATTAAGAATAAAAAATAAATGTCTCATTTAGATAATTTAGTAACGGAAATAAAAGCTAAACTTTTATCTTGAAACTAAAAGTGAAAGAAAATTTAATTGCACGTGATATAAAATAATTATATGAAAATACAATAGATTTAAATTTTCTAATTAAAAAAATTATGTATTCAATATTTTATACTAATTAAAAGTTATGACTTAAAATAAAATGCGATACTACATATTTTGATTATTGGTAAAATATTAATATAAAAAACTAATTAGTTCATAATAGGAGTAAAAATATATAAAGAGGAAAATAAAGATAGTGTAAGAATATTTGTGCTTTGAATTAATTTAAGGATACATATATTAAATAATTAAATAATACTCAAAAATATTATTGATAGATTCGATTGACAAAAGAGTTCTGAGTAAGAGGGAAAAAGTATAAAAATATATTAACTTTTATGAATAAAAAATTATATTTATATATGATTATCAAAAGGGTAATAAGCAAGATATTAAGTCAATTGGTAAGCTAATAAAAGATCACACGATAATATAACAATATTAGGTAATGAATAATGTAATAACTATAAGCAAAGATTAAAGCGAGTTTTTTTGTGTGGTGAAAATGTAGAAGGATAAGACTTTTCGACTTGGAAGTAAAACATAAAATGGTAATAAGAATTTTGTTAAGATAATATGCTCAAACAAGACAAATTACAATGTGATATGTTTATCACTCTTTAATATCTACCACGAAATAAATGCAAGTACTAAGATCAAGATTGTTAGAGATATAAAAAGGAAATATGTTATCTAGTATGAGATATGAGAAACATTTTCATGTCCTGCTTCTTAATTGATATATAATGATTCTATGTAATTTTTATCCGGAGGGTTTAAATTTTAAGGTAAATTGTATATAATCCAAATAACTCAAATCATAATTTAATATTTGAATCCGCGTATCACGTGGATACTAATATTAGTGTGTAAATAAAAAGAGCAACTTGATTAATTTGATTGTTAGGTAACTGTCAATTAGAAAAAGGCTTCATGTTCTTATTTACAAAGAATTGTGTTTTATAAGTTTATTTCAACAAAAATAATGCATTTGTATACTGAAAACTCTTTAACTTTAAATTTCTTGTTTTACTTTTAATAACATGCTTGTGTCGTCATAAAAATATCATTATATATTTAACAAATATGTACTTAATTAGAAGTTAAAAATTAAAACAAGAGAAAGACTTAACCATCTTTCATGTATGAAAAATATATGTCTTATCGGTATTCATTTTAATTTGGTATAAATGTTGAATGTGAATTAATATATGATCTTAGTTAGTGCCAAACACTTTTTTCTTTCCTTAAGATCCTGCCCAAATAAATAAATACGGTCATATAAAATGAAAAAGAATATTTATTTACTTGCCTAAAATAACATGAAGATACTAAAAGCAGCTAGGCAAGTCATAAACGCATACGCACATGCCTTTTTAAAGACCTTGATACAGCAGATAGACTATTTCCGATAAACCCTTAGCTCAGTAAGATCCAGAGCTATATATGTAAAATAGTAAGGTAAAGACAAACAAGATCTAGGACCTCAAAAGGAACCTCCTATACATAACGAACTTATAAGTTATAATAAATTCTTTTATTCTTAATCCGCAGTTAATGTATTTAACCATTTTTTGTCCTCTATAAACATGACGTCCTCTTCGGCACACTTATAAAATTTGCCTCCTCTCATAAACTTCCAAGCGGCTTTTCAAGATCTTTGTCACTTCCTTCTTTGACCCATCCTCCTAGAAAATTGCACAAATTCCACCATATTCCTCCTCTATCGCACATAATATAAATCCAGTATTACAATTACGAATACAGAAAAAGTAAAAAATCAAAATCAAAATCTAACCGCCTTAACTAGCAAATCATAATTAGTTTTCGAAATCTCACCCAATCCTCCGTTACTTTTTTCTTAGATCTTCTTTTTCGGCCATTCTTTTTCTTCCCAATAACAACGACTCATTGCATGTGAAGGTTGATTTTGATTTTTGTGTTTATTCAAACTCTCTCTTCACGATTTTCTTACTCTTTCTAGAAGTATCCATTACTTTCTATTCTGTGATTTCTGTGATTCGGCGAAAGTAAGCAATGGCGATCATGGAATTGCCGGAGAGCGTCGAAATGACGACGACGGCGACGACTTCAGGTATTGAGAACCTCAACTCCGATCTTAATCACTCGGTTCGGAGGAGACGTGGCAGTAATGGTTTTGAAGCGGTTAGTGCAATCGACAGTTCGGATGCGAATACAAGCGAAGATAGAAGAGATGTGTGTGGCAGCGGTGCTGGATTGGAAACGGTGAATGAGCGGAGTAAATCGGTTGGTGAGTCCAGTGATGTAATTCGAAAGGAGGAGGACAGGAATGATAATGTTGCGAATGGCGAGGAAAGCAAATCAACGGAAACAACAACGACGCCGTTTAAATTTGCTTACAGGGCGTCGGCACCAGCTCACCGGCGAATCAAAGAGAGTCCTCTCAGCTCCGACGCCATTTTCAAACAGGTGTGTCATGTGTACTATTTGCCGTGCTATTTTGACCTGTTGCTGTGTTGGAATATTACATTTCGTAAATTCAGTTTCTTAAACTGTATGTAAGCTTATGATATTAGAATTTGAGTTTGCTAAGATGCGTTTAACAGAGGAATTTAGCTTATTCTAGATGGTGTAAGGTTAGGCCTAGTAGTTAGGTGACTCCTTATTTGTGCTTCCTCCTTGCATAGGAGGTCTAACAAGCCTCGTGTTTATTGGTAGCACGTCTATTTTAGGATTTTTCTTTTTGGTCTGTGATTTATAGGAAGGCGTCTAACCACCTAAATTCATAAGTATTTCTCAGTTCGCTGATTACCTGCTAACGGCTGGGAATGATAGTGGTGATGGTAATCGGTTAGCATAAGTAGAAGTACATAGACACTAGATATCGGGTCTATGTTTGGGTCGGAAAAAATCATGCTGTGAGCTGTTGATGACAGAGAACACCTTCTGCACCTTAATTATTTGCACTCTACAGAACTGTTAATTTTCTATTTATAGTCATATTTGAGGATTAATTTTCTCGAGATGCTAAAGAAAAGGAGAATCTTTGTCGTAATGGACTGCAAAACATGCTGAAACAGGGCTGAAAAAAGAAGTAAAATCTTATTTTTCTTCAAACAAAATTGTATTTCTTCATTTCATGTGGTCTCAACTCTCATCCATGTTGTGAAATCCACAATGTTATGTGACCATTGTTACTGGGTTGATGTTGCTGTTATTGTCGTTGTTTTGTGGTCATTGTTCACATTGTCATATGTGAAGTGGCTTCTGTTGAACTCGACAAATGAGTTGTTTGATGGTGGTAAAAGAAACCAAAGTTAGAGGGGGACATATAAGCTTAGGTTGTAACATAACTTTTACATTTTTCATTGAACCACTTGCTCAACGATGAGTCAAATTTTATCTTTTGATTGGCTTTTGTTCTTGAGCTGGGAAAATATATTCTTATTGTCTGTTGACTCCATGCACTAGAGTTATAAAGGATATCCTTCCCAAAACACACCATAATAAAGAGTCAAGTTCAGATCAATACAGATGATACTAAATGCTGAAAAATCAGGTGAAGAATAAGAAGCATACCACTATTAAATGCAGTTAGGGTTTTCCATAAGCCTATGTTGTCATCAGGCAACATGACTTTCACATTTGCTTGAATGATATTTTCTACTAAAACGGATCAGTTGTACCTCAGTGTGCAGTAGTTTGTCCTTTTTACGCATGAACATCAAAAAGACTGTCCCATATCAGTGCAAACTAGGTATCGCAAGCGTCCTTGATGTACTTCGTCCAATCTCATGAGTTAACCTAGAGTCTAAGTCAAAAATTTGCAATCCAAATTGCTTTCATGTTCTGTTTTCAGTTTTTAGATGTATCAACCTTTATCGTATTCCTAGATCTTTGTTATTACACTCTGCCATTTGCTTCCGTTGCCTATTACGTGTTGTTGCTAATTATTTGTTTATTACTTCCTTTTCATTGTTATTGAGCCGAA
Organism: Nicotiana tabacum; assembly: GCF_000715075.1. Lineage (NCBI taxonomy): Eukaryota > Viridiplantae > Streptophyta > Magnoliopsida > Solanales > Solanaceae > Nicotiana > Nicotiana tabacum. The sequence goes on along the minus strand of NC_134089.1, from coordinate 168,996,436 downwards.
GGTCTATCGGAAACAACCTCTCTAGCTTATGATGTCTGCGTACACGTTACCCTTCCTAAACCCCACTTGTGAGTTTCCACTGGGTTTGTTGTTATTGTTGTTGTAGATGTATCAACCTTTAGTCTATGATTACCAAAAGGTATTCCTGCTACTGCCAGTGATCATGCGAAAAAGAAGTTTTGCTTACCCATCATCAGAAAGATAGTGTATTAAGACAAAGAGGTCAACCAAATAGGTAGTCCTGCTACTGTCAGTGATCATGACACAAGAGAAGCTGCTCCTTAATCCATCATCTGAATAATAGGTTTTGACGCTGCATGATCTGGGATGATATATACAATATGGTCAATAGGTAATAGAATTGTCAATAGGTATTAGGTAATGAGCTCTTGTGATATTTGGTTTGATCACAAACAGGTATTTTCACCGACAGTTGAACGAGTAGAAATGTTTACCATGTACTGTGCTTATAGTGAAAAATGTAGCAGGAGACCTTGACAAATGCTAAGAGTTACTGTGCAAAATTACAGTTCTCACTTATGAATTAATGAAGACAATGGATATCTACAGACTAAAGAATCTGAGTGTCATGTTTTTCTGGATTGCATTTCATGTGGCTCACAAGTGCTTATAGCATAAGAGTTACTATATTATTTTATAAGGAGCATAAGAGTAACTATGTTAGAGTTACTATGCTATATTGTCAGTATTCACTAATTTTTTAGAATGCTAACAATTATTATCAATATGCACTAACTATTTGTGAACTAATGAGGAAAGTGGAAGTGTACAAACTTTTAATAGACCAAAGCATTTCAATTTTGCGTCTTTCTTGATTCCATTTCATGTGGCTCACTAGTGCTTGTAGCTCTGCACAAAAGCGGCCATATACCTCTTTGCTAACACCCAATATTTGATTCACGTGGTAGAGTCACGCGGGGCTGTTCAATCTCTGTGTGGTGGTGCTGATTGCTGTTAACAGCAGGCTGATTATCGAGAACTTGATGAAGGTATACATCTTTCTGTAATATCATTCTAATCATGATGAAGGTATACATCTTTCTGTAATATCATTCTAATCAATTTGATTAACAATGCGATTTGTACCCTGGCCACTTGTATCAGTGTCACATTAAAGCCAAGCAATGAATAGGAATAGGTTACAAAAGATATGATATGTCATTTCAAAATGTTTTTAAGTATTGTGTTGCTGATGACAAACTCTTGACTACTATTGCAGTATGGCCTTTTAATTAGGGCTGGCTTTTGGTTTAGCTCGAAGTCGTTAAGAGATTGGCCGCTTCTAATGTGCTGGTATTGCCATCTTGAGTCCCTTCTCTTTCTCTGATCTGTTTTTAATACCTACAATTCTTTAGACAAAAAAATGAAAGTCTTGATGTGCTTCCAGTCTGAGTCTACAAATTTTGCCGCTCGCTGCTTTTCTTGTGGAGAAGTTGTCACTGCAGAGGCGTTTGACTGAGCGTGTAAGTCGAAATCACCTCTTTTTCTCTGCCTTTTTTTTTTCTTCCTAAAATCCTTTGTTGTTTATGAAAAGTAAATATTTCTTTCACATAGTGTTCTCACTGATTCTTATTCCTGTTTATAGTGAAGGAGGTTCATACTGGTGTGTCTGTGGCCGTTGTGTTTTATCCTTTCTGATGTTTTGACGATTGAACTTGTTATGATCCTTCATTACTCTAAGACTCAAAGTTAATCATGAAATTTTCTTTCTGATTCTGCAGGCGGTGGTTACTCTTCACATAACTATAACAACAGCTGCCATTTTGTATCCAGTTCTGGTCATTCTCGGGTATGTTCTTATGCTCTGTAGTCATGAAACTTTGATATACATCCTCTTAGAAGTGTATGATGGGTGGCCCTTGCTGACTGCCATGTTTGTGGTTAACTGAGAATTTTTTTAGCTACAACTGGTGAATATCTTAGATGTCAAAAGTTGCCCATTTATTGGGAGAGGAGTTCTGCATAGGAACTAATATCTGTTTCTAAGCTTTACTGGTCAAGATGTTTTTAAACCTTCGTTTTGGGATATTGGGAAGGACGACTACTGATGTAATTTTGGATTACCAATTACGAGGGGAGCATTTCTAATTATACCTGTCCAACTATTATTTTTGTAGGCTAGATGATAATATTGAAAATAATAACAAGTCAATGCGTTTTAAATTGCGCAGGTGTGATTCTGCTTTTCTGTCTGGTGTCATATTGATGCTAGTTGCTTGCATTGTGTGGATGAAGCTGGTATCTTACGCACATACAAATCATGATATGAGACAGCTCGCAAAGTCTACGGATAAGGTATGATTAATCTATATCCTCTTCTGATGGACCCAGAGGATCTGCAGTTGATTAAAGCTTCATTTGTGGTGTATTAAAAATCACTTGATTAACCAACTCTGCTCTTTAACCTTTGGAAGACTTGTTGGCATTCTGCTCCTGCGAGCGCTATTGAAGATATCGAGTCTCTTATATCTTGCTTATTTTTGTTGTTAGGATGAAACTTCAGATGGGGATTACTCTTATGATGTTAGCTTCAAGAGTTTGGCTTACTTCATGGTTGCGCCAACATTATGTTATCAGGTAGGATAAGTTAAGTCTTGCCAATTGATTTTTGATAAATGGAACATGATGAATTAACAACAAATTGGCAATTGAGTTCGCAACAAAATCTGCTCTGTTTCCCATCTGATTCCTTCTAATTCCATATTGTCTTTTTTTAGGAATAAAAATGCCTGCAGTTTGTTTAGATGCACTGGGGCTACATTCAATGGATACCATAATCGAGTCCTCACTCTTCCTTCTGTCAGCAAGATTATATTCTTGTATTTGTAGTGATAGGATCTCAATTATCATTAGTGACCCTGCCTGACATTGAAATAATGACTCAGTTCTTACGATTCCAATTCTCTTTATTGAATTGAACATATTCATCCATTTTGACTACTTTAGCATATTTTCTCGAACTAATTTCGGGTCTGGTTCAGAAAGACAACTCTCAACCAAAAAATTAAGCTATGACTGATCGAGATCAATAGGAAGCTAAGACTCTATTGGCAAAGTGCAATCCGTGATTATCTTTATGGAAGGGCCTCTTTTTCTATCTGGATTTATAACTTATGGTGTTGCCCTCGTCCTTTCTTTTAATAATATATGCTTTCATCTTATTATTAAATCCCATTTTTAATCAAAAACCTATCTAAGGGAAAAGAGAGAGTTCACTCTAGGAGGTTTCTTGCATCTAACTCATTATTTTTTGGGTTTATTTATTGTGTTATCTGAAGCTTAGCTATCCCCGCACTCCATGCATTCGCAAAGGTTGGGTGGCACGCCAATTCATCAAGCTGGTAATATTTACAGGATTGATGGGATTTATCATAGAACAGGTGATTTTTTCTTGAAGGTTCGAACTGCATTTGCTCCAGTAAAGCGTAAATATATTCTGACGGGATGCATCCTTGTGCAGTACATTAACCCAATTGTGCAAAACTCACAACATCCTTTGAAAGGAAACCTTTTATATGCTATCGAGAGGGTATTGAAGCTTTCGGTCCCAAATTTATATGTCTGGCTCTGCATGTTTTACTGCTTCTTTCATCTTTGGTATGTCCCTCTACCTTTATTTCATATACTCTTTACATCTTTTCCCTATGTTCAATGTCCGAATTGTTTTTCTTGCCAGAGATTTGTGCTTTAAAATTGAGAACAAGTATCATTAACATCATTGAAGTGTATGTCTGCACAGTTTCCCCCTTTTTCAATTGAAACATATTTCTTTGAACTTTTGATGGCCATTTACTCACAACTTGTTTGGATGGTTGTTATGTATTGTTTCATAATGTATCGTATAGTATTGTACTATATCGTTTTGATGTATACAATGTTTGGATAGATTGTATTGTTTGCCGTCGTTTCATAATATCATGCACCAATAATATGAAGAATAAACTTGCAATATTTATAAATAAAAAGTAAGGTACGAGGTAATATTATAATATAAAAAGGTAGAGTAAAGGATAAAATAAAATTATTTAATAATAAAAAAGGGCAAGATGAGAGAAAAAAAATAAGGAAACGACGCGACCACACCAAATCGGTTGTTCCATAAAGTAGCACTTTTCGTCGTTACATAACGACAGATTTAAACGATACGATACAATAAAATTTAAGTAACAATCAAAATAAACATTGTATTTAAAGTAACAATACGATACAATACAATAGGTAACAGGTAACAACCATCCAAACAAGCTGTTACTGTTAAAGCATGGATTACCTTTTACTGTAATTGGAGTTTCTAAACACAATTAGTGCTTACTATCGGGGGGGGGGGGGGGGAAAGGTGCACTAAAGGAACCTGGAGGTTCTCAATGAGCCTGAATGGTTTTAGTAACAGTATATATCTGCCCCCAACCCCAAACAAAATAAAAGAGGAAAAAAGTCCCAAGAACAAGAAAGTGCCTCTAAGTTGTGAATGCCTTAATGCCAAGGCTCTGTTTGAATCCTTTGAACAGTTATGGTTATTCACATGACATTAGAACTCATCTCATCAGATGTTTAGACAATGTATTCTTCCTTGTCTTTGTTAGTGTTAAAGCATCAAAATCATGATATCATGATTCATCTCTTTGCTTTTTCTTGGAAATGGCTTTTGTGTTAATGAATATGAAAAGCTTCACCTTTTCATGAAGTACAGAGCTTAACGTTTTACCTCTGAATAAACTGAAACACATATTTGGCTTATGTGCCCTTGCACCAAAGAGAATGAGCTCTATTTACATCACTTAACTTTGTATTCAGGCTAAATATACTTGCGGAACTTCTATGTTTTGGTGATCGTGAGTTCTACAAGGATTGGTGGAATGCCAAAACAATTGATGAGGTAGATTCAAATATCACTTTGACCTTTTGGTTATATCTCAACTGTTTCAGAGCTGGTTGGAGTTTCTTATTCATTTTGTTACGTGATTGGGTGCTACGGCTGCTGTTATCAGTACTGGAGGATGTGGAATATGGTATGTGTATCTGCTTTTTTTCTATATCATTGCCTGATTCTTATGCATGCAAACATGTGGTTGTCTTATTGACCAAGAAGTAGAATACCAAAAATACATTTCGAATGATGTTATATCCTGTCGTCATTCTTGGTTTGTTTTGTCACTAAGTACAGCTTTTTCTAACAGAAGCAAATGTCTGTCTTCTCTTTCACTCCACGTTGGCTTTGACACAATCTTTCAACATGTGACTAATGCAAAGGCTATGTAAAAGAAGTAGGTGGTGAAGTGTAAGCCTAAAGAGTTTTAAGACACCAACGTGTGTCCAGAAAATTTAGTTGGTAAAATGCAAAAAAGCTTAAATAAAAGGTATAATCAAGTCACCTTAGAGAGATTTTCCAAAATGTGAGATCAAAACACTTATGTGTCCTAAGACTTGCATAAAGAAATTCTATCCAGGGGCTTTACTGGTAATGGAGGACAAAATAGTCGTGGGATTTAAGGTTGGGTAATAAGGTCTCTAGGGGTTGGTGGAGCTTTGCAAATCTAAGTGCAAGCACATGATATTAAGCTTACATCTTTGTCAAGCATTTTTCGTTATTCGGCAACATTAGTAACCATGTATCTGGTGGTTATTGCAGCCTGTTCATAAGTGGATGGTTCGTCACATTTATTTCCCTTGCTTAAGAAACGGAATTCCAAAGGTACCTTCACACTCTTAATTGCTCTTTTGGGCTTCTTTGTGTCCTATTTCCTTCTGCTCTCCTCTCCTAATTAACTAACTATATTTCGTCTGCTTTTCTTTTTACTTTACTGAGGCAGAAGGAATTACTTTTACTTTCAGTTGTGCGGCAATCTGTGTTCACTTGATGAGTTTTTATTCAAAATGCTCTTTCTCAGAAAATTTATGATAGCACTTCCATCTTTCATCTCTGGCCGATTTTCAAGGACCAATATTTCCAATGTAGATGGGTATAAAACCTCAAGATTACACCTATATTCTGAATGAAATAGCAAAAGAAAAGAAAAAAGACTGCCTCTGATATTCGACCATCATAAAGTACCTTTTTAGCTGGCAATTCAGTGTATGTTTTACATTTTCCTGTCAGATCTCAGTTAATTGATGAGTCTGCAAATAGGATAAAGCGCCAACCTGCTGCCTCAAATGATCTTGCACTCACTGCTTTGACAAGACTAATACTTGCTAATACTTGGTGCAGGGGGTTGCAATACTGATTGCTTTCCTTGTATCCGCTGTTTTCCACGAGGTATGTTGTTTCTGTCCCTCTTCCATATTTTATGGTGAAAGGAGGTAATGTCAGCTTACGATTGGTTTGAGATGACATGTTCCGGCGTATCTGCAGCTGTGTATTGCTGTTCCATGTCGCCTTTTCAAGTGGTGGGCATTCAGTGGAATTATGTTCCAGGTAATGGCATCTAACATAGTGACCTAACATGTTATTGGAATTGAGTTAGTTACCAGGTTGCCATTTATGCTTTACTATAGATAGTACCCATAATTGCATTGAATTTTAACTCTCACTTTGTGTTTCCAAAGAAAACTGCTTTTAAGCATAAACAAATGGAAAAAAAGACAATTGAAAGCCAAGGTTTTCTATCTTAGTTGTCCATGCTGAACAATAAAATATGGTGTTATTTCTCAGGTTCCTTTGGTCATACTCACAAACTTCTTACAGAACAAGTTCCAAAGCTCGATGGTATGTTATATTTCCATACGCTAAGCTGGTCCCCCCCCGGCTCCTTCTAAATCCATATAGAGTATAATGCAAGCGATTAATATTAGATTATATATGGGGAATCTTTCTAGGTGGGCAATATGATGTTCTGGTGCTTTTTCTGCATCCTTGGTCAGCCAATGTGTGTGCTTCTGTACTACCACGACGTGATGAATAGAAAAAGCAGTGCACGTTAAGCTTCATCCAAGGTTTTTGTTGATGGGCGATTATTTAAATTTTGGATCCCTAGCTCTTTGCTACTGTTTCCTAGAGGACACTGGTCATCCACTGCAACATTGCTGATGATGTGTTTCTGGCAAGGCATTCCTGCTATTTCCTTCATCTGTCCACAAATGATATTCAGATGATATGAAATTATGTGTTTCGAATGCACAACACAAGGGCACGGCCAGTGATGCTGATGTCTTGACATTTTATTGTGATCTTCATGTCAGAGAAATGTAAAATACTATCTTGAGATAAATTTTCTTGTCAGTAAATCCCTTTCGCCTCTAGTTTCTCATTCATCTATTTCTGCTTGAGGCTGGCTTTGATGCAAGCTTGAAATGTAAACAATTGGGTGTAACTGATAAACAAAGCCCATTGTGCTTTGTAAACGCTTATTTGGATTTTGATTGTTACTCTTTAAAAAAAAAAGAGTAGAACACGCTTATTTAGATTGTTATGATGTCAAAATTTTGGGGGAAGCCGAAATTATACTCCTGTTAGTTGCACGTTGGTCTATTTATGGATCAGCGATTTGTTCGTACTCTACTTGGTATTTCAGAGCTGTGAAAGACAATTGAAGCAGCTTCATACGAAGCTTATCAAAGTTGACTAGACAAAGCATGATGCAACTGTATTTTTCCGTTGACAGTATCTAAAGTTTAAATATATAGGGTGCGGAAAATGTTTTCCAAGAAAACAAGTAGTAATCTTATTTATTTTTCGGTGTTTGGTACGCAAATTAAGGAAAATGACTTCTTAAGAGTATACATAAATAATTTAGATATATAATAAACATGAAGTCATAAACTTTCAAACCAACAACCTTCCGAACCTATATTTTTCATAAATTTTCGAACCGCTTTCGAAACAGTAGAATTTCTAACCCGTAAATATATTAAAAAATATTTTTTTCAAGGGGGTGGGGGGGGGGGGGGGCAGGGACGGGGGTGGAGGTGGGGGTAGAAAAATGAAAAAAACAAAATTTGAAATTACAATTTTTTTTTGTGCGGGGCGGGGGAGGGGGGGAGGGTGTGCAGAAAAACGAAAAAATAAAAATTTGAAATTGTAATAAAAAATAATATTTTTTTGCGGGAGGGGGGTAGGGTAGGGTGGGGTGGAGGGGTAATAGGGTGGGTGGTAACGGAAAAAATGAAATTTGAAAAAAAAAATCTTTTTTTGGAGAGAGGGGGTGGGATGGGTTGGTGAGGGTAGAGAAGGTTGAGAAGGAGTTTTGGAAAATATTTTCCCTCTTGATAAGGAAAACATTTTCCTCCAATGGGAGGAAAATGAGTTCATAAGGAAAATGTTTAAGCTAACCAAACATGGAAAATATATAAGCTAACCAAACATGAAAAAATTGAAAAACATTTTCCGAAAAATATTTTCCTTCGTACCAAACACACCCTAATATATGGATTAATTGTTGTAAAGCACTTGGTCTGGTTTCTAAATGTGGTCCAGTTTGTTCCCGTTCAGCTAATTTTGTACTTATTTGTTTCACTTTTGTTCTTTGGGTTGTATCATGGGACAAGTACCCTAGTTGCTAGGTATATAGGGTGCAAGTCAAAGGTTGCCTAGGTCCTATTAGTTTGACTTGAAAACAAACCTGAAATTAATTAGAAAAAGGTTAATGAAAATCTCGTTCTTATCAAAAGAAGATTATATAGTTTTTCAAGCCACCGTATCTTCATACATATTTTAAGTTATTTTGAATGAATTTTTGTTAAATCTTCATTGATCGATGAATTGAGTGAACTGATTGAACACTTGAATGAAGAAGATGAGAGAACTATGAAGAAGACTTGAGATTAAAAAGTAGAGCAATTGATAAAATGAGTCCTATCTGTACATATGGAGCTACAAGTCGTTTATATAGGATATCCTAATCTATTCATACCTGGGCTAATGGATAACAGTTGTGACTAACGACCTCTTAAGTTAGTTACTACTATTACAACTAACTAAAATAGTTAAACAGTAAAGTAACCATGGTTAAGTAACCCTGGTGCAGGTTGTCAATTCCTTTACCCCCTCAAGCTAGGAGATATGAAGAGGTTCTTCATGCCTAGCTTGGACAACAGATAATGATGTTGAAGCTGAGTAAGCCCTTTGGTGAGAGTATCAACATGTTGCTCTGAGGAAGCCAAATACTGAAGATTTACCAATCCCTGCTTGACCTTCTCCCGAATGAAATGATAATCGATGTCGATGTGTTTGGTTCGCTCATGAAAAACGGGATTAGCGGCTATTTAGATGGCTGATTTATTGTCACGATATAAAGAGATAGGCAGCTGAACATTCACATTCAATTCCTTAAATAATCCAAGAAGCCAGACAAGCTCAGCAACTGTCGAGGCAAGGCTCCTATATTCTGCCTCCGCTAGAATTTCTATAGATAGTTGACTGTTTCTTGGATTTCCAAGACACTAGAGAACTGCCAAATTTAACAAAATATCCTGTAACACGGCGAGTATTTGGGCACGAAGCCCAATCAACATCACAATAAGCAGTGAGAGAGGAGAATGGGCAGATGACAATAGGATTCCAGCTCCAAGTGACTGCTTAACATAACGAACCGGTCGTACAACAGCCTCCATATGAGAGACCTTAGGAGAATGTGTTATACACCATTTTAACACTGGTCAAATTAGGCTATGACATATTGGTAATTCCTTAATTAATTATTAACTAAAGAGTCGCCACCTAACTATATTAAAAGGTAAGTTAGGACACCTAAATTATCTATTGTTGGTATTGTTGATACCCAATTTTTTCCTGTATATTTTCATATATACAAAATACTTTCAAAATAACATATATATGCATATATAAGCATGCCCAAGTGTTTTGGTATTTTTCCTAAATTTTTAAAGGTTTTAAAATCAATTTATTGCCCATTTTAGTAGTATAAAAACCAATAACTATTCTCAAAATTATCATTTTGGTGGATAATTTATTTTATTTCCCATATTTATACCAAAATATAGTTAACATAATTTTTGTATATTTTTACAAATTTATTTGGTATTTTAAAAGCTTAAATTACATATAATAGTAATTTTAGCCTATTTTAAGATTAATAGCATTTTATAATTATAAGATTGGTTACAATATTTTAAATTAGTACTTATATATTATTAACTGACCCAGTACTTTTAATTTAATTTCAGAATTATTTTTACTATTTTTTATAAAATAAAAGGGACAAAATTGGCTATTTAATATGTAGCCCCAATTTATTTCAATTATAGCCAAATTGACCTCTCCAATTGACCCAATCTTAACTCCCAATTGGACCGGCCCAATTTCATTTTAACCCGACCCCGACCCAACCATTTAACCCGCCTGACCTTTCTTTCAATGCAGGTCGTTGATCATTTTAATCAACGACCTCGATCGACCCTTACCATTTTTAATCCACCGACTATACTCTAATCCCCTCATTTCTATCTCTCAGCCGCCTTCAAAAACTCTCCTCTCCCAAAACTCTCTCGAAGGTTCCTCGGAACCCTAGTCATCTTCTACCCTTTTCAACCGCATTTTCACTGGAATCCATGGCTTCTCAGGCCATAGATGGCCTGTACTCACCCTCCTCCACTATTAAACCCTGGGTGTTCAAAGTTTCGAGGTCCGATCTCGATGGTGTCCTTTCAGATCTCTACAGATCCAAGGTTCTATGGTCTTTCCGGCCTTGCTCCGGCGTATCTAAGCATTAGGAGCCTATTTCTGACCTCTCTGACTCAAGATCGGACTTTCTTCCAAGCCTTTCTCATTTCTAGGGTTTCTCCGAAACCCTAAGCTATTCGAGGTTTTTCTCTGGTTGTTTTCGTAGATCTATGCTATATCCGTTTTCTGCTGGAGTTTTAAAACGTTTTCCCCAATCTTTTCTTTCAAAATTTGTTTCTCTTCGATTTAGGGTTTCTGAAAAAAAAATCTTAAAATGTTTTCTGATTCTTCTTCTTCTTTTCTTTGTGTGAATCTGTCTATGCTATGTTTGTATGTTTTCTTTTTCTAGCATGTTCTTCTCCTGTTTTTTTTATGTTTGCCTTATTGTGCATGTTCTTCTATTGTGCTTTGTTCTTCCTTCTACTGGTTTCTATATCATGCTTTCACATGTTTATCTTATGTGTTCATCTACCCCTGTGTTCCTTTACTGTATTTTTCACTAAGCTCTTAGTTCTTTATCTGCCTTCTTCTGGACTTTGTTTGAGTTCTTTGTTAAACACGCTCCCTCTAATGTTTTCTTAAAGTTTATACTACCTTTTTTCTCTTTTGAATTTGTTTAAGTTCCAAGCTTTTCTTAAAACGTATTCTCTATGCTTCAAATCGGTCCTTCATTCTATTTGCCTTGACCCTGCAATCTTATTTGTTTGTTTTCTAATGAGTCTCTGAAAGAGATCTCTGAGCCTGCTTCAATTATTTGCTTATTCTTCTCTGCATCTTACTCGAGTCGAACCCTAGGATTTGGGGTTTTTTGGCGAGTTTCGATCCTGTGTTTAAGACTAGAGTTCTATTTTGGAACTCTAGGTTTCTCAGACTCGTTTTGAGTCTTTGTACTGAACTCGAACTTTTTTGACTCTGAACTTTTCTATGCTAGGCTTTTCTAATTAGCATGACAACTCTTTCTTGATTCACATGTCTGTACACTTTATATATGATGAACTCTTCCTTCAAAAAGGTTTTACCAATTTGTAATTGATTCAGAATTCCTTTTAATAAGGATCGATTGATGGTAAGCAACCCCCACTTCCAACCGAGAGGTTGTGAGTTCGAGTCTCTCCAAAAGCAAGGTGGGAAGTTCTTGGAGGGAAGGATGCCGGGGGTCTATTTGGAAACAGTCTCTCTACCCTAGGGTAGGGGTAAGGTCTGCGTACACACTACCCTCCCCAGACCCCACTAAGTGGGATTATACTGGATTGTTGTTGTTGTTGTTGTTGTAAGGATCGATTGATTGTTACTGATTTTTCTTTAATTAAACCTTTCTTCACCTTTTCTGGGTGGATTCATTCATACCAAAACTCAATTTCTGATTTTTTTATTGGCTGTTGATTGATTGCCTTTCCTTATTTGCACAAACCGTGTTGCTATCAAACTCTTTCCTTAAATAACTTCTGTGTATTTACCCTTCTTGTGCTACTTTGGAAAAAGATCTTGATCAAACTCTTTCCTTAATTATCCTTTACCCGTTTGAAATCAGAATCCCTTAATTGAAGGGGAACTTGTGTAATTGATTTCTGAATTATTTTCTTACCTATTTCTACTTGCTTTCTACACTATAAAAGGCACGACCCTTCTGCACTTTCGATGGACACAACAATTATTGAACACTTTCAATTTCAATACACCTACATTCTCAATTCAACACTCTACTCGCTTCTGAAATCTTCTGGCTGTGTGTTTGCAATTTGGCTTTACTACTGCTCTTCTCTTCTTGTTTCCCTGAAACTGGTATGTTTCTAATTTAGTTTTCAGCCTCATCCTTATATGTTTACTTTACAGTTTCAACAATCTTGTCTACTTTGCTGTTTATGTCCAATATTGAATATGTTGTTCTCTTTGCATCTGTTGTTGTTGTGAATTCCCCCATACCCTTATTCCCTTCTATATGTTTGAGTTAAAGTTCAGGTATGACAACATCCAAATTGTTGTTCATGTCTAGACTTGATCCTTTAATGGATCCTAACTCCCAAACAATGTGGCTAACAGGTTGGTTAGGGGTGTGCCAACACTTCTAATTGCTGGGTATGACCACCAACCTATCATGGCCTTCCCCAAAATCCCCTCTATGTACTTGCACTCTCTCTTAGATTCTAAGTTCTGCCCCCCTCCTATGAGCCTTGCTTTGGGACCTTGAGCTCCTTCTGAACTTGAACATTTGAGGGCTGGCCCTTCTACACTGCACTATAATTCAATTCTGCAATATATTTAGGTGTAAGCACTGCCCGGAGTCCATTTGAGACTCTTAGGGAACTCTAAAACATCCCAAATAAGAGAAAGGCTTTGGAATTTGATCTTCGGAGTTGGTTTACTTCATGCTTCAGACAGAAGTCTAAATCAGGCTCTCCTTGGTTGGGACTGTTAGCTTTCTGATGTATTTTTTACTTTTCTTTATTCTTTCTAGGCTATAATAATTTGTAATAACTCATGGGGCTTATAGTGAAAAGGGGAGGGTTACTTATTGTATGCATAATGGTAGATATCATGTTCATTAGGTATTTACTTCTGCAAATCATGTCTAGTTCTGCATTTCTGCATCTTTGAAATCCTATTTTAGGTTCTGCACTTTCATATAGAAATTCTGTTTTAGGTTCGGCACTTCTACATTTTTCATATAGAAATCCTGTTTTAGGTTCTGCACTTTTGCATCTTAGAAATCTTGCCTATAAGTTCTGCATTTCATACATAGATCAATAGTTTTCTGTATTTCTGCATCTCACATAGAAAACATGCCTATAGGATTATGCATTTTGCCTATCATATAGAAAGCATGTCTATAGGGTTTCTGAATACTGCATACGTATCCATCACTAGGCAAACAATGCATAGGTTTAAATAATAAAAATAAGTATTTTAGACACCATGCCTATAGGATTTCTGCACTTCCATAAACGTTTTAAAATCAACAACGCTTAGAAATCATGTCTATAGGAGTAACCAACTGAATATGAATCGTCTACAAGTCTAAAATGAGTAGTAACGTTACTCAATGTCTACAGAACTTATGTTTTCTATAATCAATAAGCCTTATTCTTTAAAAATCAGTACACTTCTGCATTATTAGATATCATGCCTAGAGGTTTCACTTAGGCAAGCTATAAGGTGAAATCAGCTAATTGAATCAGACTCTATTAATTCCAACCAGCAGACAGGTCTGATTCAGGTTTCTTATCTGAAATGTGTAATAAACAAGTCTGCCTCCTTAACGTTTAAGTTTAATTCAGACCATAACCAGTATTTGCAAGACATGCTAAACAACCTGTCTTTAAGCGAGGAGGCCTATCCGAGCCTTTTAAGTTGTTATGTGTTCCCCATAATCCTTATGTGTTTTGTTTATCGCTCTAGAATTTTATCCTTTTAAACCATAAAAACCCCAAATTTACCTTCTCTTTAATAGTCCCAAATGCCTCCGGGATTGATAGGATTGGGACAAGTATTAGCATGCAATAAGTAACGAAACCATTCCGCGTTTAATACCTCAACAGGGTGGGAAAGAGTAGATATGGATATGATGACCTGTGCGCTAATACCATGTGTAACCCCTCTTCTGAGGAGTTATTACCGGGTATTGCATTGATGTGATCCATATTATTTATGTCACGACCCGGATTTCCCACCCTCGGGAGTCGTGATGGCGCCTACTAATGAGAGCTAGGCAAGCCAACCCTTAACTACCTTTTTCATTAACAAAATTATCCTTTTAACAATTATCTGCAATAGTACAGTTTCAGTGGAATAAATTAAATAAGCGGAAGTCTTAAATTAATGAAACAGATTAAAGATGCGAAAATTCAACTTAAACCTCTACCCAAGAACTGGTGTTACAGTACTCACAAACTACTAAGAGTACTAAATACAACCGTTTGAAGAAAATATAACATTGTTTGTCTCGGATACATGAGATAACAACATGAAAAGTAAGATAGAGGAGACTCTGGGCCTGCGGACATCTGCAAGGCTACCTCAATGTCTCGGTAGATTGAAAGTTGGCTCCCAATCTAATGTTGTTGCTCAAATGCTGCTCCAACACCTGGATCTGTGCAAAAGAGCACATAGTGTAGCATCAACACAACCGACCCCATGTGCTGGTAAGTGCCTGGCCTAACCCCGGCGAGGTAGTGACGAGGCTAGGACTAGACTCCAGATAAACCTGTGCAATTATATAATATATGGCGAAAGGAACAACATGAAATAAGCAAGTAAACTGAGGAGGGGAGAACATGCTTGGGGATAGAAAGATAAACAGAATCCTCAAGAAATGATAAATGAAACCAACTATTAAGCCTCTAACACGAATAAGAATATATATACAACTTTCACTTTCAAAACTCATCTCGTTGTAGGCGTGCAACCCGATCCCATTTCTCAATATCTCGTGGTAGGCGTACCACCCGCTCCCATTTCATCATAACTTGTGGTAGGCGTACCACCCGCTCCCATTTTATCAATCTTTTGTGGTAGGCGTATCACCCGCTCCCCTTTACAATATCAGTTGTGGTAGGCGTACCACCCGCTCCCATTTCAATATCAGTTGTGGTAGGCGTACCACCCGCTCCCATTTCATCCAAACACAGTACACAATACAAATCCCGGCAAGGGAACATAAGTAAATTCATAAACTTCCTGGCAAGGGAAACAATAATAACAAGTCATACATCCCTGCAAGGGAAAGTCGGCTATAACCAATCCTATTCAACTTCTGCTTGACACAATTTAAAAACCAATACTCAGTATCAAGGATAATCAATCAAGGCTTTCATAGAATCAATTAAGATTACACAATCATCAATTTAAGACCCACGGTCATGCTCGACACCAATGTATGGATACTCGTCACCATGCCCAAACGTCGTACTCAACACAAAACAAGTAGCATTTATGACTCAACTCCTAATCCCTCAAGCTAAGGTTAGACCGAACACTTACCTCGATGCCTTGAACTCAACTCAAGCCTCAACTATAGCTTTGCCCCTTGTTTCCTGATCGCAGCGGACTCGACTTGAGGAAGAGTGGGCACTAATACTTTTACCCAATAACGGTATCGGGGTCAATTTTCCACAGGGAACTTCAATTTGGAGTTGCGTGTTTGTATAGTCTAGGACTATGTTTTAGCTCCTAATTGATCTTCTAACATTTTTTGTTTTCTTTTGATTAATAGCTACAATTTATCAACTATAATTGTAAAGCTAAGTTATGCTAAAATTATGATTCTAAGTTGTATGCAATATAGAGAAAGGCACTAGGGCTGTGGCATGTACCTAGGTGGTCAACTAACGGGTAGAGATTCCTAATGCAAGAATGATGACTATGGGACTTATGCTATAACCATTGCACTTTTGCACTCACTCTCACACCTCTCGGTAGAGAGAGTGATTTTGCCCAATTGACTTTCTCGAGACCAATTGGGTAGGCCAATTTGCCCAAGCAACTTATGGTTCAAGTTGGGTAATTACTCTCTCGAGGTTTAACCCGTTAATTGGGACTACCATTCTCATGGGTCCATCCTAATTCCTTGTTAGAATTAATCTTGGGTCATAGACTCTCTTTCTCAAGAAGAGTCAAGACTCACTAAGCTAGACTTAGTGTTTGCAACCAACAAATCTTAATGAAAACATAAGATTAATTCAAATAACAAATACCCAACATCATTCATGCACTAAACAATCACACCCATTAATTACCCACACTAGGGTTGAGCCATAACCCTAGCTAATGGGTTCAGCTAGCCATAATAGGAACAGAAATTGAAGAAATAATAGATGAAATTGACATAACAATTAACTACAATGTTCATCTACTCAAATCCACGTTAATACTAGAAGAGATTGCCCAAAATAGGCTAAAATCATGAAATCCCAAGTTCAGCTGATCTATGCTCTCAAAACAGATCTCCGAAAAAAACTCTTCCTAAAAAGTAAAATGTTCTATTTATAATACACGGGAAAAATCAGACAAAAATACCCTTGAGGATCTGGTGCGGACCGCGCACAAATGATGCGCGGCCGCGGAGGGTTTTGGGTCTTCATATCTTGCTTCTGGCACTGGGGACGCGGACCGCACAAAAGTGACGCGCGACCGCGTGAACTTCATCCACGCGGACCGCACTGATTAGGTGTGCGGCCACGTGGGCTTTTGCCTTGAATGATTGAGTCTCTGACACTCTTAGGCGCGGACCGCATGAAAAGGGGCGTGGACCGCGCGGAAAGGGGCGCGGACCGCGCAACTTGACTTAAAAATGGCATGGCCTCTGAACTTTCCTGTGCGGCCGCGTGGCAAAACAGTGCGGACCGCGCAGGTTGAGCTTGAAAATGCCCAGCCTCTGAACTCTCCTATGCGGCCGCGTGACAAAACAGTGCGGACCGCACAGGTCATTTTGTTCCCCCCTTTTGTTGTCTTTTGACACTTGACAGATTTCACTCCTTTTTGAGCCGATCTTTAGTATTTGTCATCTTGTAGCTCAAACCTGCAATCAAGTGCAACTTGTAAGCATTTTGGGACTAATTTATGGTAGTTAATGCACAAAGCTTAGGTAAGAATGGGTATAAAACATGTAGAAATCACAGTTATCATCTCCCCCAAACTTAAACCTTTGCTTGTCCTCGAGCAAATAAAATGAGACCTACCCCTCAATGGAAAACACCCAAGTAATTCCTGTTTATCCTAAAGTAACCTCAACAAGCATCAATTGGGACTAACAATTTCCCTCAATGCGAATGCATCATTAACACATTTAAACTTTGAAAACTTGTGGATCAAGTGCGACACAAGAGCATCAAGAGTTGATACATTTCATCAAGGAACCTTTCTCAATTTCTTTGGTCATTGTGGAACCCAAACTCACACATCCTCGACTTTCCCTGAGTGAACCTTACCTTTTAGAGTATTTGCACACAAATCGAGGTAAATGGACTTCTCTCTCATCTCTCACAAAGAAAAGGCCCTAAGTCCGGCTCTAAGTACCATATGCTTGCCCTTTATGTAAGTATCCATTAATGTAGGCTTCCCTCAACTCAAGATCATATAGGGCTTTTGAGGAGTTATTGTGAAGGCTTTGGGTAAAGGTAGGACGTGTTTTTGTTCAAATGGGTTCAATCTTCCCTCAAACACTTTTTTTGATTTATTTTGGCACACTTTCTTGACTCAATTGAGTAATTCACTTCCTTCAAGGGGTTAGAGAGACACATTGTCACTCTTTCTTTTGCAATTCAACCCCTTTCTCCTTTTTATCACTTTTCCACACCTTTTTCACTTTTTGTTGTCCTTGGATTCCCTTTTTGATTCTTATTCATTTTTGTCTTTCTTTTTGTCTTTTTCTCTTTTTTTTTCATTGCCTTCCTTTTCTTTTTGCTTTTGCGCCTTTTTACCATATTGATGCCTTTCTTGTCTCCCCCCCCCCCAAATTTAGACATTTGTCATTTACTCAAGGGAAGATTTGGGTGCCAAGAGAGGGTTTCGTTAAGAACGGGTATAGGCTTGTAGCTTGGTTCATGAACGAAAAAGGTTTAAGGCTCAAAAGGGTTGAACTAGGGATTATTTCATTGGTAGGTCATGGAAATTGTTCAAATTTTGCATTTTGGATCAAGGAGAGCCTATAATCACGTCTCAAGGAAAGTTCCACCTATGATTTTGCCTCAACAAACATTCAGGGCAAGTTCTAGACCATCGGCTCGGTACTTGGGCTCATGATTCGAATTCTCACTACACACACTCAAGGATTGCCTAAGATAAAGTCGAGGGCCCACAACGACCTTAGATATGATTCAAGCGCACAATGGCCCAAAATGACCACATGATGATTGTTTGGTCAACACAAGAGTCTCAAGGCTACAACTTTCACCATCCTACACACAACATAATGTCTTTGACCATAGGATCAAAGGAAAATGTGCTAGGCCCAAGTGAAGCTTTGCCTGAGGTACCCTTAACTACAAAAACTTGAAAATCAAAAAGAAAAATCAAAAACGGACTCAAACCCTTAAGAAGGTTGTCACGCCATCTATCATTGGGAAGAGCCACCCGGTTCGCACAACACTCTACCCTTGGAAAGAACCGTGGCATTAAGAAAACCAATGGGCTTATTGCAAACGCCAAAACAAGACAAAAAGGCTCCGAGCCTAACCTTGCAACTAAGACGAAGAATTTTAACGAGAAATAGAAAAACAAAATGAAAACCGAATGAATATGTACAAAGGGGAGTAGAATATACAACCAGAGGGGAATGAATATATACATCGAATCTAAAGAGCATCTGGAATGAACAGTTATATACAAACCATATACCAATTACTAATGTCAACAAGCTAAATGTAAATATAATATGTATAGTAATCCAGCAGTTAATCAAAATAGTAGGGCCACACCCCCACGAATAAAAGTTAGCATTGTCCCCAATGGTAACTACCAGATAAAACAACAAAAATCAGCAAAGGATATAGAGCGGCCCCTCAAACCTCATCAAACTGGTCCCCAGCCTGCTGCTGCTGTGCTGCTGGGACAGGTGTCTGCCCCTGATCCGGCTCATCAACTGGTGGAACTGAAGAGGGCTCAACATCTGCATTACTAGACGGGCCCACCTGAGTTGGAGCCACCTCGATCACTATTCCCTCTGTGCTAGGGAGCTTTCTCTTCTTCCTTGGCCTATCCCCCTCTGCCTGTGGCTGCATTGCTGCTGGCTCTCCAGCTGGATCTCCAAATAGTAAGTCGAGTGGCATCTGATCCGCTAGCAGCTTGTCCACATCCACTCTCAACTGTGCAACTGACTCTTTGGAACCTTTCTGCTTCCTTAGCTTCTTGTACTCCCTAGCCAACTTTTCCAACGCCTTTCCATGTGCCCCAACCGCCTTAGTCAAGTCATCCTGCGTCGCCATCATCTTTTCCTGGTTGGCCAAGATATTCTTCAATGCATCCTTAATGGAGGAGGGAATATCAACAGTAGCTGGTGCTCCCTGTGCCTTCACAACAGTGGTCAAAGTAGACAACTTGGATTTCGCAACTGACATCCAGTTGTTCAAATTGGCAAGGGAGTGAGTGAGCTGGTTGGCAGTGAACCGGTGAGTCTTTGATGAAGGAATCACCGGATCAGCTGTGGAGGAAGGGCATGGGGGCAGTGCCTCATCAGTAGTGGGTTCAGGGGGCTGCTCAGTAGCAACTGGCTCTTTAGACTGGCCAGGTACGGAGGGGGTGGAAGCTTGAGTGTTTTTGCCTCTCTTTGGGTTGTCCGGACCCAACTGATCATACCACGAGTAGGGGGCCACTGGAGGTACCATAACATCATATCTTTTCTTCTTCACTTTCAACTCTCTGAAGTAAAGGGAGAGTGTGTTCGGAAAAGGGTAGTTTGTTTTTGTCTCACTACCGACAGTAGAAATCACTCTCGACATTATATTACCTACATTCATAGGGAAACCCGCCATGATAGATGCTACCAAGACAGCCCGAGGAAGAGGAACAGAGTGATCGTGTGTAGACGGGTCAAGTCGACTACACACGAAGGTCAACCACCCTTTTGCTTCAAAGTTGAAGGTGTTCCGAAAAATCTTTTCCTGTGCCTTCAACCACACAGGGACTGTACCTGGAGCTGCTAAATGCTCGGCCAACCATGGACGAACCTCCTCTTTCATTGCCAGCTTCTCAAGATACTGAGACTCATCCTCTTCTTCAAACCCCAAGAAGTCATTCAGTGACTTCCCATCAAACATCACGATCTTGTCCCTCACTTTTTTTGCTTTGGAGTCCCGAACTGTGTGGTGGATATTGTAGTAAAACTCCTTCACCATGTGCTCGTTTGCAATTTCAACTCGCTCTTTGAAGAATCCTCACCCCTCTCTAGTGTGGAATTGTGCTTGCACATGAGGGTTGAGTGGGACAAGATCGGCATCTATGAACCTCCTTTCCGGAATCAACTTTCTTTTGGGCCACCATTCCCTGAATTTGTGGAAAGCGACCTCACTGACAAACCTATCTTCCCATGCCCCCGGTCGCCTGGTCCTCTCTATGCCTCCAACCTGTGGTGCACCTCCTTCGGCATATCCTCCACTTTCCCCTGATAGTGAAGCTGTGGGAGAGGTGGAGTAGGTGTTTTCATTTGCTTTTTCTGCTCCGGACTCATCAGACGAGTCCGAGATGACATTTACCGGCCTTTTGGAAGTGGCTACATCAGCACGACCAGGAGATAGGGAATCCCGTAGCTGAAAAGATGTGGACATGTGTGTGGGAGCAGACTCTGAAGTGACACTCCTCGAAGGTGTATACTCACTCCCCGTGGAGTGAGCTGCAGCTCCATCAGCTTCCCGGGTTTGAGGATTCAACTTTACAATTCTTTTTCCTTTTCCCCCACGGGAGGAACCACCTCTCCCTGGTGGTATTTGTTTGCCCGCTCGTTTTTTAGCCACTTGCTTTTGAACCATTGTCTGCAAGGAATACGTGTCTAACATTGTTAGTAGAAGTACATAATAAAAAATAAACATTTCAGTTGAATGCACAGTTGCAGACACAGTTACATAGACAGAAGGGCGCGGACCACAACAAAAGGCACGCGGTCCGCGCAATATACTGATACCCACACATGTTTCTCTGAATAAGCCGATGCGGTCTGCAATGTTTTGGACCGCGGCCGCGTGGCTTTAGTGCGGACCGCATAGAACTGGCACGCGGATCGCGCTTAGAAGGTTCGTCCTTGCACACAAGGGGCCACGCAGACCGCGCAGGAATACTGCGCGGCCGCGTAGGGAAAATATAACTGAGCCGGGATATTCTTCTATTAAGTCCCATTTTTTATCACAATTTGAGTCCTAAGTGTCCCTACTCAATTAATTAACATGCATTTATGCCCCATGATTCAACCAAAACAATAAAAATCTAAACTAACAGTTAACTAAGAAGAAAAAGGACGAAAATAAAAAGTTATACTAGTAGGGAGTGATTAAAAGAAACAAAAATTAGGCTATGAATGAAATAAACAAGAGTTGTTACCAGGGAGTAATGAGAAATCAACTAACTGAGCAGGAGATGCGGATGTACAGTGAAAATTAAAGCTCCAGATGAAAATTTGCGAAAAGGTTCAAATGAGGCCCAAGGCTTCTATTTATAGAAAAACCCTGGGAACTCACAACTTACCTACCAGCACGGCCACGCAAAAATGGCCGCGGTCCGCGCTAGTTTTCATTCCTTCACATTTGACTGCTCAGCCCATGCGGACCGCACTGTTTTGGTGCGCGGCTGCGTGGAAGTTATCAGAGACTTGGTGATTTCAGCTTTAACCACGCAGACCATACTGCTTTGGACCGCGGTCGCGTATGAATTTTATCAGAGAGCATGCCATTTTAAGTTTCCACACGCGGACCGCACAGCAAGGGATGCAGACCGCGTTGAATCTTCTGAGAATGAACTTTCAGCTACTCAAGCCCATGCGGACCGCACTGCTTTGGTGCGCGGCCGCGTAGGCCATTTTCAGGGACTGACCATTTTTTTGCACTTTTGCCCTGCACTGGTGCAACATTATTCCCTGCAACACTTCACAAATTATCAGCTCAAAAATCTTATTCTACAACAGAAAAACAAAGAAAAGGAAAAGACATGGGTTGCCTCCCAAGAAGCACCTGATTTAACGTCGCGGCACGACGCATGTGACCATCACAGTCATTTCAAATGAATGCGTGCCACCACGTGGCTGTCATCAATCTTTCCCAAATAATGCTTGACACGATGCCCATTGACTCGGAAAACTTCACCATTTTTATTTTTGAGATCAATGGCACCAAAGGGAGTTACACCAACCACTTCAAAAGGGCCGCTCCACTTAGACTTCAGTTTGCCCGGAAATAACCTCAATCGGGAATTGAAAAGAAGAACCATGTCACCAACTTTGAATTCCTTCCCTCGGGCATACTTGTCATGAAGGTACTTCATTTTGTCCTTATACAAGGACGAGCTAGAGTAAGCATGAAACCTAAACTCATCAAGTTCATTCAATTGCTCAACCCGGAGATTTGCAGCTACATCCCATTCTAAGTTCAACTTTTTCAGAGCCCACATAGCCTTATGTTCCAATTATACCGGAAGATGACAAGCCTTCCCAAACACCAAACGATACGACGACATACCAATCAGAGTTTTGAAAGCTGTACGATAAGTCCAAAGAGCATCATCCAATTTCTTCGACCAGTCGATCCTATTTGCATTGACAGTCTTGGACAAAATACTCTTGATCTCACGGTTGGACACTTCGACTTGGCCACTCGCTTGAGGATGATAAGGAGTGGTCACCTTGTGATTTACCCCATACTTGACTAGCAAAGAGTCAAAAGCCCGGTTGCAAAAATGAGAACCCACGTCACTGATGATAGCACGTGGAGTGCCAAACCTCGTGAAGATACTCTTTCTCAAGAACTCCACCACACTTCGAGCTTCATTATTTGGCAAAGCTATGGCCTCAACCCATTTCGACACATAATCAACCGCTACCAAGATGTAAGCGTTGCCATAAGAACTTACGAATGGTCCCATAAAGTCTATCCCCCAAATATCAAAAATGTCAACCTCTAGAATCGTGTTAAGGGGCATCTCATCTCTCTTCGAAATCCCTCCGGCACGTTGTCATTCATCACATCTTTTCACAAATTCACCGGCATCCTTGAACAACGAAGGCCAATAGAAACCACAACTCAACACTTTAGACGCCGTCCTCGCCCCACCATGATGTCCACCATAGGGCGAAGAGTGACAAGCTTCCACAATACTCAATTGTTCTTCTTCGGAAACACACCGGCGAATTACACCGTCGGAGCAAATTTTGAAAAGATACGGCTCATCCTAATAGTAGTCCAAGAAATCCCGCTTGAGCTTCTTCCTTTGGTTAGAAGAGAGCTCATACGGAATCACACCGGTAACAAGATAATTTCCAATGTCGGCAAACCATGGCATGTCTAGCATTGAAACTGAGAGGAGTTGTTCATCCGGAAAAGCATCATTTATCTCAAGGCCGTCCAAAGGCCTCCATTATTCCTCCAATCGAGACAAGTGGTCCGCCACTTGATTTTCACTACCCTTTCTATCAACAATCTCCAAATCAAATTCTTGAAGAAGAAGCACCCATCTCATTAACCTTGCTTTAGAATCTTTCTTCGTCATCAAATACCTAAGGGCGGTGTGATCGGTATGAATAATCACTTTGGCCCCCATAAGTTATGGGCGAAACTTTTCCATGGCAAAAACAATGGCAAGCAATTCCTTCTCGGTGACCGTGTAGTTCCTTTGAGCTTCATTCATTGTCTTACTTGCGTAGTACACCGGATGGAATATTTTGTTGATTCTTTGGCCCAAGACCGCCCCCACCGCAATATCACTAGCGTCGCACATGAGCTCAAAGGGCAAGCTCCAATTTGGTGCAGTAATGATTGGGGTAGTCGTCAACTTTTGCTTTAGAAGCTCGAAAGCCTCCATACATTTCTCATCGAACACAAATTTGGCATCTTTCTCTAGCAATTTACACAACGGGTTAACTACCTTAGAGAAGTCTTTGATGAATCTTCGGTAGAAACCCGCGTGACCAAGAAAACTCCTCACCCCTTTGACAGAAGTAGGGGGAGGGAGCCTTGAAATAACCTAAATTTTCGCCTTATCAACCTCAATCCCTCTTTTTGAAATTTTGTGACCCAACACAATTCCTTCTTCTACCATAAAATGGCATTTCTCCCAATTGAGAAATAAGTTTGTGTCTTCGCATCGGGCCAACACACAATCCAAGTTTTGTAAGCAATCACCAAATGAGTCCCCAACCACACTAAAATCATCCATGAAGACCTCCAAAATGTCCTCCACCATGTCGGTAAAGATTGCCATCATATATCGTTGGAAGGTCGCCGGTGCATTGCATAATCCAAATGGCCTTCGAGAGAAGACGAATATGCCATAAGGACATGTGAAGGTTGTCTTTTATTGATCTTCCGGGGAAATGAGAATTTGGTTATAGCCTGAATACCCATCCAGAAAACAATAGAAAGCCCAGCCCGCAAGACGATCAAGCATTTGGTCCAAAAACGGCAATGGGAAATGATCCTTTCTAGTCACCTTGTTCAACTTCCGGTAGTCCATGCATACCCTCCAACCAGTCACCGTACGAGTCGGAATAAGTTCATTGTTGTCATTGGTCACCACCGTCATTCCTCCCTTCTTTGGCACACATTGTACCGGAGAAGTCCACGAACTATCAGAAATTGGATACACCACACCGACGTCAAGCCACTTGATGACTTCCTTTTTAACCACCTCTTGCATGGCCTCATTGAGTCTCCTTTGATGTTTAAGAGACGGCCGAGCATCCTCCTTCAATATTATATTGTGCATGCAAAACGCGGGGCTAATACCCCGAATATCCGCCAAGGTCCATCCAATCGCTCGTTTGCGCTTTTGAAGAACCGCCAAAGTGGCATCAACCTGCACGTTAGTCAAGCAAGAAGAAAGAATAACCAGCAAAGTGAAATTAGGACCAAGAAATTCATACCTGAGGTGAGGAGGAAGTGGTTTCAACTCCAACACCGGTGGCTCCTCAATAGATGGCTTGGTGGGAGGAGTTTTGCGATTTTCAAGATCAAGAGATAACTTCCTCGGTTCATAAGAATATGAGCCCATGCCATGTAATGCGTTCACACACTCCACCCTTCTAGCATTATCATCAACATCAATGTTCAATAGCATGGCCTTAAGTGGGTCCTCAACATTTGCCATTGCGCTTGTGTTATCCACTATCACCGCCGTGACAATGTCAACAAACGAGCACACCTCGGTGCTATTTGGTTGCCTCATTGATTTGCATACGTGGAACACCACCTTTTCATCACCAATACGGAAGGTCAATTCTCCTTCTTCCACATCAACCAAGGCCTTCCCCGTAGCTAGGAAGGGTCTCCCAAGAATAATAGGCACCTCGAAATCCACTTCGCAATCCAAAATTACAAAATCAGCCGGCAATATGAACTTATCAACACGAACAAGGACATCATCAATAATTCCCAAAGGCCGCTTCATTGACCGGTCCTCCATTTGAAGCCTCATAGAAGTTGGACGAGGTTGTCCGATTCCCAAGGTCTTGAAGACCGAATATGGCATTATATTGATACTTGCCCCCAAGTCACAGAGGGATTTTGCAAAATCGGCACTTCCAATGGTACATGGGATAGTGAATGCGCCGGGATCCTCAAGTTTTGGTGCCATAAAATGCACAATTGCGCTCACTTGATGGGTCATCTTGATTGTCTCACACTCCATTGATCTCTTTTTTGTAACCAAATCTTTCATGAACTTTGCGTATCCCGGCATTTGCTCGAGTGCCTCCACCAAAGGCACGTTGATAGTCAAACTCTTCATCATTTCAATGAATTTCTTAAATTGGTTGTCACCCTTTTGCTTGGCCAACCGTTGAGGATAGGGCGGAGGAGGTCTAGGTAAGGGTGTCTTGGCTTTGGGTATATCAATGACGTGTTCCTTAGATGGGTTCACAGCCTCTTGAGTCTCCTCCTCACCTTCATCAATTTCAATTCTCACATCATCATTTGCACTTGGTTCAACAACATCCTTAACTACCAACGGGTCTCATCATTTTGCAACTCATCTTCATCCACCGTAACTTGGTTTCCTCTTGAGGCATGCACATTACCGCCTCTTCCACTTTGCGTTGTCACTGCCATCACATGATTATTGTGCCCACTCTTGGGGTTTACTACCGTATCACTTGGTAGAGCACCCTTTGGGCGAGTATTTAAAGATTGAGAGATTTGGCCTAATTGCACTTCCAAGTTCCGGATAGATGTGTTATGCGAAGCTAATTGGGGCTAGGAATCTTGACTCCTTTTCATCATTTGCTCGAACATGCTCTCTATTCGACCCATGTCATTGCCCGACGAACTCGACCCTTGAGATTGAAACGGAGGTGGGTTATTGGGTTGTTGATATATTGGGGGCCTTTGAAAGCCTTGCCCCCTATTACCTTGTCCACTATTGTTGTTCCAATTGTTGTTCCCGTTCCAATTACCTTGATTCCCCGAATTATTGTTCCCCCAATTGACTCCTTGATTATTGTTGTAATTCCAATTGCCACCTTGTTGATTGCCCCAATTTCCTTGGGCTCTCCATTGTTGATTCCCTTGATTACCTCTATTCCCTTGGTAGTTGTTGACATATTGGACTTCCTCACTTTGGTCATCAAAACCTTCGTTCGAATATCCACCACCATCATTGTTGTTGTTATATTGTTCATAATTACTTTGAGGTTGTTGTCCTCTTTGCCTCCTTTTCAACATAGCAACCCCTTCCATTGCGTTGACTTGGCGAGGGTTTTGGACTTGTTGCAATTGCGCTTTTATCAATTGATTCATAGTTATTGTAAGCTCAGCTATAGCTTGACCATGATCATGCAATTCCTTGTGCAAATGGATGACTGTGGGGTCACCTTGGGGCACGTTTGCTCGGCTTTGCCATGCCGAAGAGGTGTCGGCCATTTCATTCAGTACATCACATGCCTCTTGGTAAGAAAGTTTCATAAAATTCCCTCCGGCCAATTGGTTCACAATGCATTGATTTGTGGTGTTGATGCCCCGATAAAAGGTTTGTTGCATCATAGCCTCGGTCATGTCGTTATTAGGGCACTCTTTCACCATTGTTCTATATCTTTCCCATATCTCATGCAAAGGTTCCGTTGGCTCTTGCTTGAAAGCTAGAATTTCATCCCGAAGAGCTGCCATATGACTTGGAGAGAAGAACTTGGCAATAAATTTGTCCGCCAATTCATCCCATGTTGTAATAGAATGATTGGGGAGCCTTTCTAACCAATCCAATGCTTTACCCCGAAGAGAAAACGGGAAAAGCCTCAATCTCAACGCATCCTCGGACACGTTTGTCTGCTTGCTACCCCAACATGTATCCACGAACCCCTTCAAGTGCTTGTAGGCATTTTGATCGGAGGCACCCGTGAAATAACCTCTTTGCTCGAGCAAGGTCAGCATAACATTTGTGATTTGAAAGTTCCCCGCCCGGATTCGGGGAGGAACAATAGCACTGGCGTATCCTTGATTTGGTAGAACTTTGGGAGCTACTCTCGGCGGTTGCGGAGGAGGGTCTGGAATGTTGATGTTCTCATTTGCATTTATATTGACATGTCGGCCTCTCCGTGGAAGTTGAGGTAAGACCTCATCTTGTTCTAGATCTTCTACCTCCTCCCCCGCTATCACATTGCCGAGAGGGTCATTTGCATTAAGAGCCATTGTACCTGATTGATCGGCACACACTAAGTTAGTAAATAAGAAGGAAAGAGAAGCAAAACACAATACTAGCTGCACAAATAGTCAACACCGTAAAGCTCCTCGGCAACGGCGCCAAAAAGTGATCGCAGCGGACTCGACCTGAGGAAGAGTGGGCGCTAATACTTTTACCCAATAGCGGTATCGGGGTCAATTTTCCACAGGGAACTTCAATTTGGAGTTGCGTGTTTGTATAGTCTAGGACTATGTTTTAGCTCCTAATTGATCTTCTAACATTTTTGGTTTTCTTTTGATTAATAGCTACAATTTATCAACTATAATTGTAAAGCTAAGTTATGCTAAAATTATGATTCTAAGTTGTATGCAATATAGAGAAAGGCACTAGGGCTGTGGCATGTACCTAGGTGGTCAACTAACGGGTAGAGATTCCTAATGCAAGAATGATGACTATGGGACTTATGCTATAACCATTGCACTTTTGCACTCACTCTCACACCTCTCGATAGAGAGAGTGATTTTGCCCAATTGACTCTCTCGAGACCAATTGGGTAGGCCAATTTGCCCAAGCAACTTATGGTTCAAGTTGGGTAATTACTCTCTCGAGGTTTAACCCGTTAATTGGGACTACCATTCTCATGGGTCCATCCCAATTCCTTGTTAGAATTAATCTTGGGGTCATAGACTCTCTTTCTCAAGAAGAGTCAAGACTAACTAAGCTAGACTTAGTGTTTGCAACCACCAAATCTTAATGAAAACATAAGATTAATTCAAATAACAAATACCCAAAATCATTCATGCACTAAACAATCACACCCATTAATTACCCACACTAGGGTTGAGCCACAACCCTAGCTAATGGGTTCAGCTAGCCATAATAGGAACAGAAATTGAAGAAACAATAGATGAAATTGACATAACAATTAACTACAATGTTAATCTACTCAAATCCACGTTAATACTAGAAGAGATTGCCCAAAATAGGCTAAAATCATGAAATACCAAGTTCAGCTGCTCTATGCTCTCAAAACAGATCTCCGAAAAAAACTCCTCCTAAAAAGTAAAATGTTCTATTTATACTACATAGGAAAAATCGGACAAAAATACCCCTGAGGGTCTGGCGCGGACCGCGCACAAATGACGCGCGGCCGCGAAGGGTTTTGGGTCTTCATATCTTGCTTCTGGCACTGGGGACGTGGACCGCACAAAAGTGACGCGCGGCCGCGTGAACTTCATCCACGCGGACCACATTGATTAGGTGTGCGGCCGCGTGGGCTTTTGCCTTGAATGATTGAGTCTCTAACACTCTTAGGCACAGACCGCATGAAAAGGGGCGCGAACCGCACGGAAAGGGGCGCGGACCGCGTGAAAAGGAACGTGGACCGTGCAGCTTGACTTAAAAATGGCATGGCCTCTGAACTTTCCTATGCGGCCGCGTGGCAAAACAGTGCGGACCGCGCAGGTTGAGCTTGAAAATGCCCAGCCTCTGAACTCTCCTGTGCGGCCGCGTGACAAAACAATGCGGACCGCACAGGTCATTTTGTTCCCCCCTTTTGTTGTCTTTTGATACTTGGCAGATTTTACTCCTTTTTTAGCCGATCTTTAGTATTTGTCATCTTGTCGCTCAAACCTGCAATCAAGCGCAACTTGTAAGCATTTTGGGACTAATTTATGGCAGTTAATGCACAAAGCTTAGGTAAGAATGGGTATAAAACATGTAGAAATCACAGTTATCAACTCCCCCAAACTTAAACCTTTGCTTGTCCTCAAGCAAATAAAATGAGACCAATAAATGCTAAATGAATCAATTTGAATGCATAAACATGAATTTCCCAAAGTTTTGCTCAAAAAGTCCAAAAACGCCCCCGGGCTCACGTGGTCAAAACCCGAGGTTCAAACCAAAACGCGATTACTCATTTCCCCACGAACTCAAATATATAATTTGTTTTGAAATCGAACCTCAAATTGTGGTCCAAATTCCCAATTTTAGAAAAACCTAGGTTCTACCCAAAAACTCTAATTTTCTCCATGAAAATCTTTGATTTTAAGTTAAAAACATGTTAAATGATGTTAAAGATTTAATGAAATGAGTAAAACCCAACTTACAAATGATTTGGAAGAAGACTTGTTCTTAGAAAATCGCCCAAAGGAGTTTGTGTTTTGAAAGAATGTTGAAAATGACTTCAAATTCGGCTAAGTGTAAAATCTACATGCCTCAGATGTGGGAAATGCGAACAGGGGTTCGCAATTGCAAACCCCGACCTGCTGATATGGGAATTGCAAAGATAATGTTCGCATTTGTGAATACTAACGAAATCCGGGACTTTCGCATTTGTGAAATCTTCATCGCATTTGCGATGCCTTAGCTTCCCCAGCCATCTTCGCATTTGCGAGCCAAACGTCGCATTTGCGACCGGCTCAGCTTCGCATTTGCTAACCAAATGGTCACATTTGCGACCCCAGTGCAGGACTCCCCTTCTCACAGTCTTCGCAAATGCGATGGGTTTTTCGCAATTGCGAAGCCGACAGGTCTGCAACACACAACAATTTTTTTTTCCTAAGTTCAAAATACTCCGCGGCCTATCCAAAACTCACCCGAGCCCTCGGGGCTCCAAACCAAACATGCAAACCAACCCAAAAATATCATACGGACTTACTCGCGCGATCAAATCGCCAAAATAACATCATATACATCGGATTAAGACTCAAAATCCATGATTTCTTCCAAATTTCTTAAAACATCAAATTTTCCATTTTAAGTTCGAAACACGTCAAACGTCGTCCGTTTTCAACCAAACTTTACAGAAACATATTAAATCATATATAAGACTTGTACCGGGTGCCAGAACCAAAATACGGACCCCGATACCATAATCTTCTAATCAAATTTCATTTCCAATTTCCTTAATCATTTTCAGAAAACAATTTTACTCAAAAATTCATTTCTCGGGCTTGAGACCTCGGAATTCGATTCCGGGCATACTCCCAAGTCCCATATTTTCCAACGGACCTTCCGGGACTGTCAAATCATGGTTCCGGATCCGTTTACCCAAAATGTTGATCGAAGTCAAATTTATTCATTTTAACACCAAAATTTAGCATTTTCACAGAATTTCACATTTAAGCTTTCCGGCTTCGTGCCCGAACTGTGCACGCAAATCGAGGCAACCATAAATGAGGTTTTTGAGGCCTTGGGGACACATATTTCAATTAGAAACAGGTGATGACCCTTTGGGTTGTCACATTCTCCACCTCTAAAACAACCGTTCGTCCTCGAATAGACAGAAGAAAGAAGTACCTGAGTCAGGGAATAAAGGGATAACGGCTCCGCATATTGTACTCGGACTCCCCGGTCGATGCCTCAGAAGGCTGACCTCTCCACTGAACTCGAACAGAAGGGAAACTCTTGGATCTCAACTGACAAACCTGCCGATCTAAAATAGCTATCGGCTCCTCCTCATAAGACAAGTCCCTGTCCAACTGGACAGTGCTGAAATTTAACAAGTGGGATGGATCGTCGTGATTCTTCCGAAGCATGGACACATGAAAGACTGGATGCACGACTGATAAGCTAGGCGGAAATGCAAGTCTATAAGCCACCTCTCCCACTTGCTCAAGAATCTCAAATGGGCCAATGAACCTAGGGCTAAGCTTGCCCTTCTTCCCAAACCTCATCACGCCCTTCATAGGCGACACTCGGAGCAATACCCGCTCACCAACCATGAAAGCTACATCTCGAACCTTATGATCTACATAGCTCTTTTTCCTTGACTGAGTTGTACGAAGCCTATCCTGAAGATCCTGACCTTGTCCATAGCCTCCTGAACCAAATTTGTACCCAACAACCGAGCCTCTCTTGGCTCAAACCATCCAACCGGAGATCGACACTGCCTACCATATAAAGCTTCATAAGGAGCCATCTGGATACTCGACTGGTAGCTGTTATTGTAGGTAAACTCTGCCAAAGGCAAGAACTGATCCCACGAACCTCCAAAGTCAATGATACAAGCTCAGAGCATATTTTTCAATATCTGAATGGTCCGCTCGGACTGACCGTCCGTCTGAGGATGAAATGCTGTGCTCAACTGCACCTGGGTGACTAACTCTCATTGCACTGCTTTCTAGAAATGCGAGGTAAACTACGTACTTCGGTCCGAAATGATAGATATTGGCACACCATGAAGGCGAACAATCTCCCGGATATAAATCTCAGCTAACCTCTCGGATGAATAGAAGACCGCCACAGGAATGAAATGTACTGACTTGGTCAGCCTATCAACAAGGAGCCAAACTGCATCAAACTTTTTCCGGGTCAACGAAAGTCCAGTAACAAAGTCCATAGTGATCCACTCCCACTTCCACTCGGGAAGTTCAATCCTCTGAAATAAGTCACCAGGCCTCTGATGCTCATATTTAGCCTGCTGACAATTCAAACACCGAGCTACATATGCCACAATATCCTTCTTTATTCTACGCCACCAATAATGCTGCCGTAAATCCTAATACATCTTTGCGGCGCCTGGATGAATAGAATATCGGGAACTGTGGGCCTCCTCTAGAATCAATTCTCGAAGCCCATCAACATTAGGTACAAAAACTCGCCCTTGCAATCTCAAAACTCCATCAGCATCTAATGTAACCTACTTGGCACCTCCTCGCTGTACCGTGTCTCTAAGGACACATAAATGGGAATCATCAAACTGCTGATCACGGATATGCTCCAATAATGAAGAACGAGCGACCGTGCAAGCTAACACTCGACTAGGCTCAGAAATATCCAGCCTTACAAATCGATTGGCCAAAGCATGAACATCTAAGGCAAGCGGCCTTTGACTGACCGGAATAAAAGCAAGGCTGCCCATACTAGCTGACTTCCTACTCAAAGCATCGGCCACCACATTGGCCTTCCCCGGGTGATATCATAATCCTTCAATAGCTCCAGCCACCTTCTCTGCCTCAAATTCAATTCCTTTTGCTTAAACAAGTAGTGAAGACTCTTGTGATCAGTGAACACCTCACATGCCACGCCATAAAAAATAGTGCCTCCAAATCTTCAATGCATGAACAATAGCTGCCAACTCCAAATCATGCACTGGATAATTCTTCTCATGAATCTTCAACTGCCTCAAAGCATAGGCAATGACCTTGCCATCCTGCATCAACACTGGACCAAGCCCAATACGGGAAGCATCACAATAGACTGTATAAGGCCCTAAACCTGTGGGCAAAACCAATACCGGTGACGTAGTCAGAGCTGTCTTGAGCTTCTGAAAGCTCGCCTCACACTCATCTGACCATCTAAATTGGGCACCCTTCTGGGTTAATTTGGTCATCGAGGCTGCGATAGATGAAAATCCCTCCACGGACCGTTGATAGTAGCCTACCAATCCCAAGAAACTCTGAATCTCTATAGCTGATACTGGTCTAGGCCAGTTCTTGACTGCCTCAATCTTCTTCGGATCAACCTGAATACCCTCTGCGGATACAATATGACCCAAAAATGTAACTGAACTGAACCAAAACTCACACTTTGAAAATTTTGCATATAGTTGACTATCCTTCAGAGTCTGAAGAGCCACTCTGAGATGTTGTTCATGCTCCTCCTGGCTGCGGGAGTATGTCAATATGTCATCAATGAAGACTATCATGAACGAGTCCAAATAAGGCCTGAAAACTCGGTTTATCAAGTCCATAAAAGCTGCTAGGGCATTTGTCAACCCAAATGACATGACCAAGAACTCGTAATGCCCGTACCCAGTGCGGAAAGCTGTCTTAGGGACATCGGATTCCCTAATCCTCAACTGGTGGTAGCCAGATCTCAAGTCTATCTTTGAAAATACCCTAACACCCTGAAGCTGATCGGACAAATCGTCAATCCTCGGTAGTGGATACTTATTCTTGATTGTAACCTTGTTCAATTGTCGGTAATCAATGCACATTCTCATCGAACCATCCTTCTTCTTTACAAACAACACTGGCGCACCCCACGACGAAACACTGGGCCTAATGAAACCCTTCTCAAGCAAGTCTTGCAACTGCTCCTTTAGTTCCTTTAACTCTGGCGGGGCCATGCGATATGGAAGAATAGAGATGGGCTGGGTGCCTGGAGCCAAATCTATGCAGAAATCAATATCCCTATCGAGTGGCATACCCGACAGGTCTGAAGAAAATACCTCAGGAAACTCGCGAACCACGGGCACAAAATCAATAGAGGGAACCTTAGTGCTGGAATCACAGACGTAAGCTAAATAAGCCAAATACCCCTTCTCGACCATACGCCGAGCCTTCACATATGAAATAACACCACGGGTAGAAGCCAGGAGTCCCTCTCTACTCTAAATGAGGCAAATTCGGTAAAGCTAAGGTCACAGTCTTGGCATGGCAATCCAAGATAGCATGGTACGGGGATAACCAGTCCATCCCCAATATAACATCGAAGTCGACCATATCTAAAAGCAACAAATCAACATGGGTCTCAAGACCCCCAATCTCCATAATACAGGCACAATTAACTCGATCGACCACAATAGAATCACCCACCGCTGTAGACACATAAACAGGAATACTTAGTGTATCACTAGGCAGAAACAGGTACGGTGCAAAATAAGATGACACATATGAATACGTAGACCCTGGATCAAATAGCACTGAAGCCTCTCTATCACAAACCAGAATAGTACCTGTAATGACTGCATCTAAAGACTCAGCCTATGTCCTGGCTGGAAGAGCATAACAGTGCGGCTGAGCCCCACCACCCTGAACCATATCTCTGGGACGGCCTGCTGCTGACTGCCCTCCACCTCTGGCGGCCTGAGCTCCACCTCTAGGACCTCTACCTCCACCTCTAGCACCTTTACCCCCACCTCTAGCTAGCTGGTCAGGCTGTGGAACATCTGGTGCTTGTACCATAGCACGAGAACTCTGCTGCAGAAAACTGCTCGAAGCTTGTGGACAATACCTAGCAATATGCCTCATGTCACCACAAGTAAAACAAGCCCTCGGCGGACGGCCCTAGAAACTCTGAAGTGGTGGTGCACTGATAGGATTTGGCTGATGAGAATAATGCGGGTGAGAACCACAACCACCCAAAGTACCATGGGAAACCTGGAGAGATGACTGAAAGGGCCTAGGAGGATGGCCTCTACCATAAGAATCTCTACATCTAGATGAGGTACCACTGAATCTACCTGAATGATGGGGCCTCTTATCCGACCCATGACCCCCTCCCTATGACAGAACCACCTCAACTCTGCGGGCCACATTGGCCGCCTCCTGAAAAGTGATCTCACTCCCAGTCTCCCTAGCCATCTGAAGATGAATCAGCTGAATCAAACCGTCGATAAATCTCCTCACCCTCTCTCTCTCGGTGGGAAGTATGACAAGAGCATGGCAAGCTAGATCGATGAACATGGTCTCATACTGAGTGACCATCATGGAACCCTGCTGAAGGCGCTCAAACTGCCTCCGAAATGCCTCTCTCTAGGTCACGGGGAGAACTTCTCCATAAACAACACTAAAAACTGCTCCCATGTCAAAGATGGCGACCCTGCTGGCCTGGCCAAGCAATAATCCCTCTACCAATTCTTGGCAGATCCAGATAGGCAAAATGCAGCAAAATCAACTCCATTGGTCTCAATAATGCCCATGTTCCTGAGAACCTCGTGGCAGCTATATAAGAAATCCTGAGGATCCTCAGTGGAAGCACTGTTGAAAGTAGTAGTGAAGAGCTTGGTGAACCTATCCAGCCTCCACAAGGCATCTGCGGACATAGCTGCTCCATCGCTGGTCTGAGTAACTACACCCGACTGAACTGCCACAGCTAGATGAACCTCTGGAACCTGAACCTGGGGAGCTACTGGCTCCGAAGTGCGCGTAGTAGGAGTCTGAGTACCTCTTCCAGCCTAAGAAGTGGTTGGTACTAATGGAAGCAAACCCGCTCAGGTGACACTCTTCATAAGGCCTACCAATCGGACCAGAGCATCCTGAAGAACTGGAGTGGCAATGAACCCCTCTGGGACCTGAGCTGAGCCCAGTGGAACTACTGGGGCTGGAACCTCCTCCTCAAAATCGACCTGAGGCTCCCACTGGTGCTGCTGCTCGGGGTTGAGCTCTTCCCCTACCTCGGCCTCTAGCACGGCATCAGCCTCGCCCTCTACCCCTAGTGGAAGCTGATACTAGGGGCTCAGGCTGCTGAGCGGTAGATGAGAAAGCATGTGTTCTCACCATCTACGAAAGAACAAAGTAGAAGTTCAATTAGCATTTGACGAACCAATCCGCAAGACAGGAAAGAACAAAGATGAAATTTTTCCTAACTCTGTAGCCTCTAGGGGATAAATATAGACGTCTCCGTACCGATCCCTCAGACTCTACTAAGCTTGTCCATGAGTTGTGAGATCTATGTAACCTAGAGCTCTGATACCAACTTGTCACGACCCAGATTTTCCACCCTCGGGAGTCGTGATGGCGCCTACTAATGAGAGCTAGGCAAGCCAACCCTTAACTACCTTTTTCATTAACAAAATTCTCCTTTTACCAATTATCTGCAATAGTACAGTTTCAGCGGAATAAATTAAATAAGCGGAAGTCTTAAATTAATGAAACAGATTAAAGATGCGGAAATTCAACTTAAACCTCTACCCAAGAACTGGTGTCACATTACTCATGAACTACTAAGAGTACTAAATACAACCGTTTGAAATAAATATAACATTGTTTGTCTAGGATACATGAGATAACAACATGAAAAGTAAAATAGAGGAGACTCCGGGCCTGCGGACATCTGCAAGGCTACCTCGGTATCTCGGTGGATTAAAAGCTGGCTCCCGATCAAATGCTGCTCCAACACCTAGATCTGTGCAAAAGAGCACATAGTGTAGCATCAACACAACCGACTCCATGTGCTGGTAAGTGCCTGGCCTAACCCTGGAAAGGTAGTGACGAGGCTAGGGCCAGACTCCAGATAAACATGTGCAATTATATAATATATGGAGAAAGGAACAACAGGAAATAAGCAAGTAAACTGGGGAGGGGAGAACATGCTTCGGTATAGCAAGATAAATAGAATCCTCAAGAAATGATAAATTAAACCAACTATTAAGCCTCTAACATGAATAAGAATATATATACAACTTTCACTTTCAAAACTCATCTCGTTGCAGGCGTGTAACTCGATCCCATTTCTAAATATCTCGTGGAAGGCATACCACCCGCTTCCATTTTATCATAACTCGTGGTAGGCGTACCACCCGCTCCCATTTCATCAATATCTTGTGGTTGGCGTACCACCCGCTCCGATTTCAGCAATATCTTGTGGTAGGCATACCGCCCGCTCCCCTTTATAATATCACTTGTGGTAGGCATACCACCCGCTCA
The DNA here is from genome assembly GCF_000715075.1 of Nicotiana tabacum. NCBI lineage: Eukaryota > Viridiplantae > Streptophyta > Magnoliopsida > Solanales > Solanaceae > Nicotiana > Nicotiana tabacum. Next base: position 168,959,125 of record NC_134089.1, on the reverse strand, counting down.
TATTTCAATATCTGTTGTGGTAGTCATACCACCCGCTCCCATTTCAATATCAGTTGTGGTAGGCATACCACCCGCTCCCATTTCATCCAAACACAGTACACAATACAAATCCCGGCAAGGGAACATAAGTAAATTCATAAACTTCCCAGCAAGGGAAACAATAACAACAAGTCATACATCTCGGCAAGGGAATGTCAGCTATAACCAATCCTATTTAACTTCTGCTTGACACAATTTAAAAACCAATACTCAGTATCAAGGATCATCAATCAAGGCATTCATAGAATCAATTAAGATTACACAATCATCAATTTAAGACCCACGGTCATGCTCGACACCAACGTATGGATACTCGTCACCATGCCCATACATCGTACTCAACACAAAACAAGTAGCATTTATGACTCAACTCCTAATCCCTCAAGCTAAGGTTAGACCGAACACTTACATCGATGCCTTGAACTAAACTCAAGCCTTAACTATAGCTTTGCCCCTCGTTTCCACCACATATTCTCCCGAATCTAGTCACAAGTTACTTAATTACATCAATAAATGCTAAATGAATCAATTTGAATGCATAAACATGAATTTCCCAAAGTTTTGCTCAAAATGTCCAAAAATGCCCCTGGGCCCACGTGGTCAAAACCCGATTACCCATTCCTCCACGAACTCAAATATATAATATGTTTTGAAATTGGACTTCAAATTGAGGTCCAAATTCCCAATTTTAGAAAAACTTAGGTTCTACCCAAAAACTCTAATTTCCTCCATGAAAATCTTTGATTCTAAGTTAAAAACATGTTAAATGATGTTAAAGATTGAAATAAATGAGTAAAAACCAACTTACAAATGATTTGGAAGAAGACTTGTTCTTGGAAAATCGCCCAAAGGAGTTTTTGTTTTGAAAGAATGTTCAAAATGGCTTCAAATTCGGCTAAGTGTAAAATATACAGGCCTCAGATGTGGGAAATGCGACCTGCTGATGTGGGAATTGCGAAGATAATATTTGCATTTGCGAACACTGACGAAATCCAGGACTTTCGCATTTGCGAAATCTTCATCGCATTTGCGATGCCTCAGCTTCCCCAGCCATCTTCGCATTTGCGAGCCAAACGTCGCATTTGCGACCGGCTCAGCTTCGCATTTGTGAACCAAATGGTCGCATTTGCGACCCCAGTGTAGGACTCCCCTTCTCACATTTGCGATGCCAGGCTCGCATTTGTGAGACCTGCTTCGCAAACGCGAAGATTGCAGAACTGAAATGCCAGATTTTTCCTCTAAGTTCAAAATGCTTCCGTGGCCTATCCAAAACTCACCTGAGCCCTCGGGGCTCCAAACCAAACATGCACATAACCTCAAAGACACCCTACGGACTTACTTGCGCGATCAAATCGCCAAATAACATCAAATACATCGGATTGAGCCTCAAAATCCATGATTTCTTCCAAATTTCATAAAACATCAAATTTTCCATTTTAAGTCCGAAACACGTCAAACAACGTCCGTTTTCAACCAAACTTTACAGAAACATCTTAAATCATATATAAGACTTGTACTGGGCACCGGAACCAAAATACGGGCCCGATACCATAGTCTTCTAATCAAATTTCATTTCCAATTTCCTTAATCATTTTCAGAAAATAATTTTTACTCAAAAATTCATTTCTCGGGCTTAGGGCCTCGGAATTCGATTCCGGGCATATGCCCAAGTCCCATATTTTCTTACGGACCTTTTGGGACCGTCAAATCATGGGTCCAGGTCCGTTTACCAAAAATATTGACCGAAGTCAAATTTAGCATTTTTCACAGAATTTCACATTTAAGCTTTCCGGCTTCGCACTAGAACTATGAACGCAAATCAAGGCAACCTTAAATGAGGTTTTCGATGCCTCGGGGACACAGATTTCAATTAGAAATAGGTGATGACCCTTTGGGTCGTCACAATTTATAAACCTAGGACCCCTTCCCTTTACTTGTTTATTTTATTACATTCAAACAAATTTCAAAACTCCTTTTCTCAAAATTTCAGCTTCCTTGTTTCTTTAAACTTTAACTTATTTGCAATCACAATGTGACAACCCCTCATATTTGAAATCCTTATTTGCTTATTGTTTGTACTTAACGCCACAATTGTAGCATGGCCGGGAACCACACTAGTGGATCTTGGGGGGTGCCTAACACCTTCCCCTCGAGATAATTTCTAGCCCTTACCCAAACTCTGGTTTTCTAAACAAATTCTTCCTAGTGTCCTAATGCAATTTAATCATTAGGTGGAGACTCTTCAATTCAAAACCCAATTCCCAAAAGGGAACGAGTTGTCCTCCCAAATGTCACAAAACCCGATTTCGCGAGAAAAAAGGGGCGCGACAGGTATACTAAACATTAGAGATTCTAAGGCAAGGGTTCAATTAATCTTAAAGAGAAGGTGTAAGGCACTCTTTAAGATCCATATTAAAATGGTTAACCGATCGGACTTAAGATAATTAAGGCTAAGTGTAGAGTGTATAAATGATTAAAAAGGGATTGATTCAAAAGAGCTTCACTTTGAAAATATCTATGCGTAAGAAATTATGAGTTAAAATCATATTAACTAATCGAATATGAACTTAAAAACATTCTGATGACTATTGTCTTGTTTAAAAGAAATACATTTGTTAAAAACAAACAGGAGTGAAAATCACGTGTCCTTATGTCTCTAAAGCCAAAACTATTGTCCAACCTATTTTAAGAGTTTGTTTATTAAACTAATTGAATAATATGATTATTAGCTATATTCCTGTAATGAACCGGCCGGTCATTTTTGGAAATTACTCCCTGATTCCCTATTAACTATTTTTCTCAAGTTTATTTCTGCTATTTTGATTTGCCAGAATGTTCAATTTTAAATTTCAGAGAGTTTTGGGACACTT